>NW_006441955.1:24810329-24838071 GCF_000325575.1 Pteropus alecto | reverse complement strand
GTGAGTTGAGGCCTGAGTCACGGACCCTCGATACCCACGACCACAGCCACCCCGCCCGAGCTAATCCGATTGGCGTTTCCCGAGCAGCTTTCCGGGAGGCTGGGAATTCTGGAGCCAGCCTTTCCAAGGACCCGCCCCAGTGGGTCCGACCCGGCTGCCCCGAGGACAGCCGCCTCCTCCAGATCTTACTCACTGCTCGACTTTCGCCAGTTAGGACTGCTTGCAACATCCTTCCCAAACCTCCTAACTGACTGAAACTTTCTGCGATTGCTCAAATGCCAGGGGGCCGCGTTCCTCCCACCCCGGTGGGCGCCAGAGGCCTGCGCTAGCCCCAGTGCAGGACTAACATTGTCCCGGGCAGGGAGGTGCGAGGTGCGAGGTGCGGAGGGGACTACCCCCTTTGCCTATTTCCCTCCTCTGAGACCTCCACCTGGTCCACATGCCGCAGCTCGGAATAGGAAGGGGTCAGCCCGAATACCCTTCTCTCTACAGATCTCCCCGTTTGGGGACATCTGTTCCAAACTTGTTGCCACGCGCAGGCTAACTAAGGTGCCTGCAGGGGGGCCGGCTGTGGCTAAACCTTAGTCGCGTTGAGTCTCCAACGCGTGGGAAACTAGAGGCTGAAGGCGTAGTTTTACCTTGGCATCCCCGGCCGCCGGCAGGGCTCACGGAGGAGCAGAAGAGCGCGCCACTCGGTGCGCCATCGCGCTGCCGCCTGTGCTGCGCCCCGCTGCCGCGGCTGCTGCAGGTTCCCTTGTAGCAGCTCCGCGCTCCCTCTGCGGCTCCCGCTGCAAGGACTGCTGAGTCTCGGCGCGCGTCCCTCGGCTCGCTCCCCCAGCGTGGAACTCGCCGGTCGCGCTCGCCTCCTCCAATCCCTCAGCACCTAGCCGCGCTTGTATCCTGGGCGGGAGGGAGGGAGCGGGTGACCTCCGCCTCCTTTTCTTTTCTCCTCTCCGCCTCCTTTTCCGTGAACCCAGAGTAGGATCAGGAGAGACTAGGGAACCGCGCCCGGATACTACCCACCCACCCACCTCCAGCATCATCAGAGCTGCGATTTCAACAGCCCAACCACTTGGGGAAAAGTTTTGTTTTAAATTCATTTTCAAGCTAAAAGCGCCAACTTTAAGGCTGCAAAACAGGAATCTAGAGAGCTAAGTCTACAGACAGCTGTCGTAACGGCGTGTTGGGCTGTCAGATTGTAGTTTGCAGACTGAACTCATCCCACCCAAATCCAGCTCGAAAAGGATAAAGAAACCAGGTAGAACGAGATGGTTTATTTAAGGTAGGCCTTTGTGGCCAGTATCCCCAGGGTGTTAAAAAGAGAGATTCAAGTCAGCGTTGTAAATGGAAATGGTTACTGCTTAGGATGCACTCTCAGAGGGACTGAACTGTTTCCAGCTTTCTACGTAATGTGAGAAGGGGAGGGGATGTGAAGTATTGTTGAAGGACACCTGCAGATAAGGGATTAGTAACATTTTAATGGTGAGAGAATTTCTACTGCTATATTTACCCAAAGAGATGTGAACATAACAAATTTCGTGAAGATCATTTTATGACAATAACCACTACTTCATTAGAATTATTTGACTCATATTAATGTCGTAACCACTTTTTGCTAATATCATTTTGATCCATACCTATTAACAGGTATCATTTTTCCAGCTAAACACTTATGGGAATCTATTACTGACCTTTGCTAATTTTATTTTAGTAAAACATTGCCACAACCTATGTGAAAAACCAGTGCCACATAGAAATAAACCCTTTTATCTCTATTCTAAAATCAGAAGGTGCCTCTAAATTCCTGGAAATTGAAAAGGATCCTAAAATGCTTAAGGAAGATAAATTAGCCATTAACTATAGGGAAAAAATTTGAATGATATGATTATAACTTGTAAAATAAACTTACTTATGTATGGTCAGGAATTGAATAATTTAACTAATTAAATATTCTGGTTAGTAGAGAAGTATTATATCTGGATGGCCAGTATCCAAAAAACAACTGTGTAATAAACCACTGTAAAAATGTGAATGGCATAGGGGCACTATTCTTTCTTTTAATGATTAATAGCACTTAATTTCATTCATTGCATTGCAAATATTTGTTTACTTATGTCTCTCCCACTGAATTCCAAATCTCTACTTTCATCTTCACTTACCATTCTCCCTGTGTCTCTGTCCTCACATGACCATTTTCTTATAAAGACCTAGTCATATTAGAGTAGGGGGTCACCCTACTCCAGTATGATCTGATCTTAATCAATTACATCTGCAATGACCCTATTTCCAAATAAGATCAAATTCTAAGATTCTGAGGGTTAGGACTTCAGCATATATTTTGGAGGTGGAGGAAGCAATTCAACCCATCGGAAGAACTACACTAGAACATTACTAATATTATTACATCTATTTGTATGTTTCTGCCTTCATTCCATTCTTCTGCATCTCTCCCTCAGAGATAACAGAGATAACCACTATCCTAAATTGTATTTGTTATCATTCTCTTGCATTTTGTTTTATCACATAAATATGCAGATGAAGCAATATATTAATTTTTGTTTTGTAACTTAACCTTCTGAAACTTGCTTTTTGCATGCAAGATTTGTAAGATTTGTGCATATTGTTATATGTAGTAGTAGCTTATTCATTTACAAAGTTCTACAATATCTCAATGTTTGGATATCAAAATATTTTTAATATTATTCTGTCAATAACCATTGGGGTTATTTTCAGTTTCTGTTTTTAGGAAATATTCTACTATGAATGATCTCATCTCATCACCTCGTATAGGAGTTTCTCTAAGATATATATCTTGGGTGATATTACTATGTGATAATGTATGAGTATGCTCAACTTTACAAGAAAATGCTAAATCTTGTATCAATTCACATTCTTTCAAACTGTGCATAAAAGTTTCCCTTTTAGCCACGTTCGTGATAAAGCTTCGAATTGTCTAGTTTTCTAATTATTACCAACCAGATGGTCATAAAATGATATCTCATTGCAGACCTAAATTGTATTTCCCTTTGCATTCATTTTTCATCTTTTATAAAATGTGTTCATCTCTTTTTTTCTAACTTTTTATTAGGTTGTTTTTTTCTTAATTTTTTGTGTGTTCTAGACATTAATCCTATATATATCAGTTATATGTTCAGCAAGCATCTTTTTCCAAATCACAGCTTGCCTTTTCATGTTCTTTATGCTGTTATTTTTTTTTTACAAACAGCTCTTAATTTAATGTAATCAAATTTAAATATTTTAAATCTTATCTTTTGTGTTTTATTTTAGCATTTTTGTGTCAAATTTTAAGTCTGTTCAAAACCTGGATTATAATACATTCTGCTGTTTATTTTCTAAACATTATAACATTTTGCCTTGCACATTTAAGTATTTAATTTCTCAGATAATGATTTTTTGAGAATTATGTAAGGTAGGAATCTAGGAGTTTTCTCCATATGGAAAACCAATTTTTGTGGTGTCATTATTAAATAATCTCTCTGCTACAGGTTGAATTGTGTCACCTCAATATTTATACGTTGAAGTCCTAACCCCAGGTACCTCGGAATGTGACCTTATTTGGAGGTAAGTTCTTTACAGCGGTAATCAACTTAAAATGAGGCCATCAGGGTCGGCCTGAATCCAGCATGACCAGTGTCTTCATAAAAAGGGGAAATTTGGAGATAGACACACAAACAAAGAGAACACGTGAAGATGGCCAACTGTAAGCCAAGGAAAGAGGTCTGGAACAGAATCTTCCCTCACAGCCCTCAGAAGGAATCAACCCTGCCAACACCTTGATCTAGGACTTACAGACTCCAGAACTGTGAGAAAAAATTTTTGTTGTTTAATACACCCAGTTTGTGGTAATTTGTTATGGCACAAACTGTAAATTTATATACCCTCCCTTCCCCACTAATCTAGAATATATACTTCTCTCAGATATCTAGTTTCCATATATGCACGGGAAAACTATATTATTTGTTGACTGCCTATCATATAGGAAAAACTATACTAAGTACTTTAATCATGTTATAAAATTTAATCCTCTAAACAAATGTATGAAATTCACGTGGTCATTATCTCTCACCCAAATTATGGCAACAACTTCCTCCTAATTGTCTCCCATTTGATTCCAATCCGTTGCCGCATGCAATCAGATTAATCTGTTGAGTATAGGCTCCAATGCCAGAATGGCCAAGTTCATATTCAAGGCCCTGTACTTATAGCTAGTTCCATAATCTTAGGAAATTACCAAATTCTCTCATGCCTAGTTTCTTCATTGCCATGATGTAAAAAATAATAATACCTACCTTATGGACTTATTATAAGAATTAAATGTGTTAAGTGCTTTGAAGAATACCTGGTGTTTCATATGTGGTAGATAAAATATATCTTTATAAAATGCAAATATAGTTATGTTGGGTTCCAATTTACAACCATGAAATGGCTTCCAACTTCCATAATTTCCCTAAGCAGATTCTCTGGGGCCTCAGTTTAGAAGAAGTTAATTTTTCAAAAATATAATTAGGTTTAGGAAAGCTGTTAAACAAATGTTAAACAAAATTCTTTACTGAGGAACATTAATAGATAACAATGTGCATTGCGAATCTTTTGGGAGAAAATGCTGAGTGATCTCACTAGACTTAGTCCCACTGGGAAGTACTGTTTGGGAAGTGCTATTGTCATCCTTAGGATAAACTCTGAATTCTGTGGTTTTCAAGGCCCTTCCTAATCTATCCAGCATCTTCTCCCCTGAGGCTTAACTCTCATTCCTCACCCTTAGAACTCTATGCCTCAGCAACACTGAGTTCTCAGCTCCTGAAACTTGTCTCTTTGCCTTCATTCACCCTGTGTTTTGAACAACCTTCCTTCAATCCTTCAAACATTGCCTGACTCCTATTCAGGCTTCAAGGATGAGCCCCCAACAAGTTAGTGTGCTTTCTGTACATCATGCCTACTGCACATTTGTCATTACCATTGTATTCCTAGTGCCTTGCATATGCTGTGGATGTGCTTGGATATGAATGAATGAATGAATGAATGAATGAACGAACGAACGAACGAATGAAGTAGGTATACCATAGATCTGTGAAAACCCAAGCACAAAGAACTTAAGTAACTTGCTTGATTAGAATGGCAAACACATGTGACAAAACCAAATCTGTTTCACCACAAAACCCATACTTACCAATCCTTCATATTGCCTCCGGGTTTAGTAAATCATAAAGTATTGTCCTTTACACATAGGTGTGTTGCTGCTAATCCTACCACCAGAAGAACAGATCCCTGTATTGTTTTTCTTTTAGTGAAAAAAGTTTTGCAATAATTTATCTACATTCTTTGACAACTTTCAAGACCTACAGTAGCACATTTTTAGCGCTGTTTTTGTTAACTCTTCCTGACAGAAGCAGAATAGAAAGTCTGCGAGGTGGAAAGAGGGGAAAGGTTGGAAGAAGACAGAATAGAAAAATAATATTTATTGATTTCCTGCTCTGTGACCAGCACTATGACAGACTCTTTTGATGAATACATTAATACCACCAGGTGGTTATTTTTATCCTCATTGTACAAAGGAGAGATGAGCAAACCAAGCCCAGAGAACAAAAATTACTTGCCCAAAATTACAAAGCTCATGCTGAAAGTGAGATACAACCCAAACCATGAAGTACACAGGGGCAGCGCAGACCCTCTTAATCTATTCCCACACCTCCCCTTCAGCCCAGACCCTGTCCTTAGCCACTCCCTCCAGAGCCTTGGTGCCTATCACTGTTTGCTATTTATTCTACAAATTTGTTGGACTCTTAACATGAGCAAGGCATTGTGTTAAGGATATTTAAATGCAGAGATAGGGTAGCCTCAGTTTCTACCCTGGAAGAACTTAAAATCTAGAGTAGCATGCTAGTTCTTATTAACAACCTCCTGTTTTGTTTTGTTTTGTTTTTCACTTTTCTTTCCAAATCACCTTCATCCTGTTCCAGGCTCCCATTTGCTCTTTTGGAACTTTTCTTCCTGACTTATCTGATTTCAATATTTGATATAGATATTTAGGCTTCAACTAAGAAACAAATTTAATCCACTCAGTAAACTATCTCTTTAAATGTCCCCGAGCAGGTAAGAGACAAGAAATATCGTGCTTAACAAGAGTGAAAGTAACAAGCAAGAATTTGTTGCATGGAAGGTAATGTATCAAGAACTAAGTCTTGAGTACCATGATAAACACTTTAGGTGTATAATCCATTATCTTTCACAAGAACTCTATAAAAAAGGCAAAACCATGATCCTCATTTTGCACATGAGGCAACTGAAATATAGAAAGATTAAGGGGTTAAATCGTATAACAGGAGAGGAGGAACTTGGTCCCAGTCTGGTCAACTCCTGAGCCACTTGACCTTTACCCCTGGCCCATACTGCTCGCTGAAAATGATAAGCATCCAAGACTTCTCTGCACACTGTGGTTGGAGACACGGGGTTGTTGGCAGCTGTCATAGAATGTCCTTTTGTGGCTAAGTGGTTATCAGGAGTCATCTTGATTCCTTGACTGCAGTCAATACTTGTCCACAATTTTCATGTGAACTTCACTTTAGTGAAGCTTCAAAACACCAGCATCCAAATCCAAAGCGAATCTAAAACCACCATGAAGAATAATGAGATCATCCTTGGAAAAGTAAAGAAAATCAACCCTTAAAAAAAAGAAAACATTAAAAATTAGTCTTGAGCTGCAATTCAAGTAAAGAGAGATTAAACGGAAAAATATTGATGGGCTTGCTGTTCCTCTAACTCACCATGAAGAGGAAACTGCTTTCTCTGAAAGATGGAGCCATCACAGCTGTGGAAACAATATCAAAACGCTAAACTCCAGGGTAGGACCGGCTTCCTGGGCATGCGGCCAGTGAAATCTTGAAATTCTAAGTAATTTTATTTTTGAATTTGTGTTTTGTAAGTGAAGTCCAATGGGACAATGGAGCATGCACCAGGGCTCAGAACCTCTGGCTCTTTCCTGCACAATTCCACCTCACTGAAATGGTTCTCCGCCACCCATTCCCCTGTCCCAGACCCCAGCCAGTCTCTCCCTCCTTAAACCCATGCTGTAACTGCTGCCACTCTTCACCTAGGCAGGAGCCTGGACATGAGCTTGGGTACGGATGAGATTAGGCACATACCCTTTGGCATCTCAGGGCCAGGCATAGCTACTGCTATTCCCACTTCAGGTGAGACTTGTCTGGGTCAGGGCAGGGGTAAGCCTCTCACCCACCCTCATCCAGGTACTGAAAACATCCTGGCACAGAGGCTTAAGATCTTTAAAGGTCGTGGGGGTGGCTCCATGGTGTAGTGGTTAGTACGTCTGCTTTGCATGCAGAAGGTCCTGGGTTCACCCCCCAGGTAGAGCCACGAACTATAGTGTAACAAGCACCACGAGCATGTAGGAGGGGACGCCCTGCCTTTAGAGATCCAGCTCTTAAGGGGAAAATGGCAACATCTATGGGTCAGAGGTGGTAGTGGAGTGGGGGGAATTAAAGAGGGGAAAAAATAACAGATTTTTAGGGGTGCCCATCTACCATGGGTTGGAGCAGTAGGTGCGGGAGACACCTGGCTCAACAACCCTGGCCCCCCACCTGCTGTTGAGCACTGCATATAGGTCCTTTGTCCAGTGGGAGGAGGAACTCAGTAGCCATTAGGCTCAAGCAATACACATCCCAAACCACAGAAGGGAACCATAGGGTGTCTGTGAGGATCTGCATTGGCCCCATAAGTATCCCTATGTCCCCTGGCCCATACTGCTCAGCCATCTCCATGACTGAGAGATCCTCTCTTTTTTCAACCTTTCTCACTCTGTCTTAAGTTTGTCTCTGACCAGCTAGAGGTGCCCTCGAAGGGCAAACCATAAAATATAAATTTTGTAATTTCGGTGACTCTACGCACAAGTGAATTGTAGTGATATTTGCATGTGAATTGCATTGCACAATATAGAGATGAACAATGAAAATCACACTAATAATTTAACACTTTAATTTTTCTTTACTTAGAACATCAAATAGCAAATAAATAACACCATGACAAGAGACCATAAAAGAAAGAGCTTTATATTTTATACTTTTAACTGTATACTGTATATTTAATAGTATAAAAATATACTTTTATATTTTCTGCATTTCTCTCTCAGCTTCCACATATTGAACACTGGATCCTAGGCTATAATATACAATCAATAAATATTTGGTAAATGCGTGAATAAATTCCTTTAACAGTTTTTCCCTATGGCACTAAAAACTTTCTACCTGCTAAACTGGCAAAGAAGCTGTGTCCTCTTTATTTTCGTATCTCTGATAAAACAGCACAAGTCCTTTGTTGATGCTCATTAATGTGTATTGAATAAGTATATACAGTTGTGTTTTTACCTTGTCTCAATAACCATATCCTTCTAGAAAATATGAAGGGGAAATAAAAATTATAGACTGAATAAACTAAAACAAAAAAATACTCTCAAATTATCCAACATACAAGGCAAAAACAATTGAGAGGAAAAGTGATTCTCAGCCTGAATTGTGCAACTAATTACCTACATTCTCCACAACATGTTTCGTGTCTAGGCATGGTTGAAGCATCACATCTCATTTTCTAAAAGCTAGTTATAATTTACTCTCAACATGGTTGATGTTATTTCTTCTATTGTAAAATTTTCGAAAATCAAATTGAAAATTGAAAGTACTGTATTGTCATGACATTCCTTTACTTTTTTATTATTTATTATAATCATTTATGCCTACAGCACCTGGTCTTCCTAGGTGGTCTCCCATCCAAATACTAACCAGGCCCGACCCTATTTAGCTTCTGAGATCAGACATCAGGCTTGTTTACAGTGGCATGGCCGTAGACCATGGACTTTGGCAGCTCCACTAGGGTGCAAACCCAGGACCTTCTGCATGTAAAGCATGCATGCTAACTGCTACACTATGGAACCACGTCCTCATGACATTCTTTTAAAGTTCAAAAAGATCTTGGCTTTCAGAGTGTGATTTCTCTGACAGTAAAAGGATCTCATCTTGTGAAAGTATCAAAGCCAGTTATCATTAAGCATAGAGAACACTGTCAGAATGCTGTCTTTAACAAATGGAAACTGATTTTTTTCATACATGTTGGACGTCTGTTCTTTTACATAATCAAATCTTTATTTTAAGTAGGATAATCATCGAACAGGAATGTCTCCCTTTCCTGGACACCTCTCCTGCACATTGAATACCTTCTGCATTATCGCCACCATAATTGATGCTTGAAACACAATTGAATGAGGGTAAAACTTTATCTCAAAATATGTACATTCTCCTGACATCTCTATTCCTTTAAACAATCCCAGGTATTTAGCTGGTGAATATATTAGTCATTGCTGATGCCTCCTCTCTCCCCGTCCCACCAACAGGCCACATCAGTAATGAATTAGCTGATTATCTTGGATAAGTCATTTGACCCCTCTGAGCTTCAGATGTCTCATCTACATACTGGAGAACAACTGGCAAAAGGAAGACAAAGGAGAAATGGCTAGGCTACAATGGTCTTTAAGATTCTGTATTAATCAAAGTTCTTCAGAAAAACAGAAACAATAAGATGTGTGTGTATGGGTACATAAACATTATGTATATATATTATGTAGAAACATTAATAATTATATAATGTAATATAATATAACATAACATAACATAACATAACATAATAAATACAATTAGGGTTCAACCCAGAGATACCCAGATGAGTCATGTTCCAGTCCAAAGGCAGTCTGCTGGAGAATTTCCTCTTGCTTGGGGAGGCCTGTTTTTTGTTCTATTCAGATATTCATCCTATTGGCTCTATTTATCTGGAGAACCCTGATACAGACCCCTAGTTCTAGTCCTTTGCCTGCTAAACAAAATTGGCCCTCTCATACATCATGCATGTGGTCAGGGCACCAGCCAACTGGGAAAGCATTCTATATGGAGAACCAGTCACACAAGGAACTAGAACATAAAATAAGAAAATAAGAGAGAAGCCTGTTTGTAAAGACTGGATGAATGTAGTGGGATTAATCAAAGATTCAAATCACTGGGCATGCAGGTGCCTGGGACTCATCCCACATACCCCATACGCAAGTGTTCCAGTTCCCTTTGGCTGATGGTCTGAGTCCTCTGATACACTTCCAACTAATATCAGAGCAGGCCCAAGAATCTGCAAAAACTTAAACATTAAGTGTAGCTGGGAAAGGCAAGGACAGACACTCCCTGTCAATGGTAATATTGGTTTATTCATTTATTCAACGAATATTTACTTGTTTAGCTTAAACAAAATTCTGGATGCAATAATTCTAGAATGTTTCTGAGGTGACTTTGCCATCGAGTTATCAAATTTTAAGTGGGCAAGACACCTTTGAAAGAACTGGCATGGTAGACATGATCCAAGTTTAACATGTGAAAAGAAAGAGAAGTTGAGCTCATAATCACACCATGTCTGCAGGTGATTTTAGAATTTAACCACATCAGGGTGTGGAATGGAAAACATATTGAGTAAACCTTGCTGCCATTGAAAGGTGAAGGTCCTTGGAATATAAAATGAACCGCTGGGCCAGAACTAGGCTGGCAATCACTGTCATTATGCCTTTAACTTGTTCAAGGCAATCAGTCCAGGCTATTCTGCCATGCAGGGATGGGGCTGACTCATCTAACTAAAATTTAGTTCCTATTCTTTGACATCCCTGCCTCACACATAGAATTGGCCATAGTTTCAAATATATTAAATCCAGATATAGACTACACCAAAAGTGGATGCTGTCATCCAAAACTATATGCCAGAAGAACAACAAATTTTAAGACGAGATTACATCAGCAAAATTATGAAAGTTTAACCTCGAAATAATCAGAAATTTATGAAATAAAAGGAGACAGTGATATCAGATAAAATTCAGCTGGCTTCAAGTACAGTCTTTATATATTTACACTCAAAAGTAACTGAAAACTTTTGTTTCACAAACATCAGTTGACTGACAGCATTCTTCTAAACTGTTTGGTGCTCTGCAATTGATTAAGGAGACGTCTCTGTGTCTATTGTTATCCTCTAGTTTACCCTACTAATAATTTTTTTCAATTGAGAACTATTTAACTGAATTGACCAGATATGTATTATCTTCTGAAAAATAACTGCTAGTTAATCTGTAAAATGGTTTCCTCTTAGGCTTTACAAATGGCCTATGTGATTAGCCTGCTATTTTTCTAATCTTCCTTTTCCTGCCCCTCTCACTTTAATCACCTTGGCTTTTTTTCATTAAATGCACCAGGCAGACTCTTGCCTTAGGGCATTTGTACTGTTGTTCTCTCTGCCTGGAATAATTTTCCCACAGATATCTACTTAGCTAACTTCTTTACCAACCTCAAGTCTTTGCTCAAATCCCACCCTCTCAATAAAGTGTATTCTGCAGATCCTGGCTATATTGTAAACTGCTCTCCTCCCCTAGACCCCACCAGAACCCTTGTGTGGATCCGGCCCTCTCTATCCTTCTTACCCAGGGCCGCTTTTCCTCTTTTCTATATAGCACATATTACCTTCTAACATACTATATGATTTATTTGTTTATTATAATTATTTATTGTCTGTCTCCTCCTCTAGAACTAAATCCATGAATGTTTTTCTTTTCAATGGCTGCTATAACACGTTACCAGACTTGGTGGCTTAAAACAACCTAAATTTGTTCTTTTACAGTTCTGGAGGTCAGAGACCAAAATCAATTTCACTGGGCTACGGTCAACTTCTCGGCAGGGAGGCCCTGAAGGGAGAATCCATTTTTCTCCTTTTCATCTTCTCATAGCCACCCACATTTTTGGCTTGTGGGCTCTTTCTGTGTCTTCAAAGCACATCAATCCAGTCTTTGCTTACATCATCACATTGCCTTTTCCTCTTCTGAAGGAAAATCTCTCTCTGCCTTGTTCTTGGAAAGACATTTGTAATTACGTTTAGGGCTCACCAAGATAATCTTCCAACTCAAGATTCTTAAGTTAATCATATCTGCAAAGTCCCTTTTGACACATAAAGTTACATATTCTCAGGTTCTGAACTTCTTTGGTGCACATTATTTGCCTACCACACTGAGGATAGAAATTTTGTCTGTTTTGTTCCCTCAGGTATCTGAAACCCAAACCTGGAACACAGTAGAAACCGAATAAATATCTGTTGGATTAGTAAAGTTAAACTGCTGTATAAGGTAGAATCACACAAGTAGTTTAAAATACTTAGTTCAGAATTTGAATATATCATATCTAATATTAAGAATCATCCACAGCGAATTTCACAATCTGGTAACGGCATCCAAAGAAGCCATATTGCCTACTGTTATTACCTCTGCCACATCTTCAAACATTTCTTTCTCTGAAAGAAATGAATTCTCTATTGAATTGAATATTTCCTGAATGATTAGATTGAAATATGACCCTCCCTCCTTTCTGCTTCCTTTTTGTATTATTATTCTACCTTTCTGTTTTGTCTGTATGCTGTAAAATATATGTGAAGAACTAATTCTCAGGATACATATATTTAGTTATTAATTAATTCAGAATGTTTAGCTAGCCAGTCGACCGTCATTAAATGATATATTAGATTTGGCATGCTCTTAAAGATGCTTATTACCTCACAGAAAAGAATTATAACTCCAGATAATATTCTACAAAACTGACTCTCAAAAATATATATTTTATCACTTGATTATTGGGACTCATAAAACTGTGGAAACAACCAGAAGCAATAATCACTCTCAATTAACAACTATTAGATCTTTAATCCACCCTGTTGATCAATTTATCAGCTATGACTATAGGCTTTATTTATTTATTCATTCGTCTTGTTCTACAAAAGGCCTGACTATGGCTTAAGGGAGACTGTTCTAATAAACAGATGGTTAAAGAAAAATGCAAATTTAGAATTAAAAATCAAGACTGGGAAAGATACAAACAAGAAAGTAGGATTTCAATACCAAGGAAGCTTAAATATATAATTTATCACCATTATAGAATTATTATATTTGAGCTTCACATTTGGATCTAAGCTTCTTAGCAGGCATCGTCTAAAGGAAGAAACAGTCATATGGTTGTTACAAAGAAGTAAGGGAGAAATGTCAGTTCTTTGAGGGAGAAAAAACTGTTGCCAGCAGTAAATGAGAGATACCACGATGGAACATACAAAACATGATATGACATATAATATGCAATGGTGGTGACTAAGAACACTGGAGTCATGAACATCTGGGTTTGAAAACTAGCCCCACATTTAACCTCTGTAAGTCTCAGTTTTCTCATCTGTTAATAGGGATAAAAAAAATACTTACCTAATAGTATTATTGTAAATTGTCAATTATGTGATTGTGCAAAGCAACTGAACAATGATAGCAACATCCACCTTAAAGGGTTGCTGTACAGAGTAAGTGATGCAAGTGATGCAAAGTAACGCATTGTTGTCAGGCACAGCAACAAGATTCAAGTAATGTTAACTATTATTTACATACACTATCATTTTATTTCTAAAATAAATGTCCTATATGGGAGCCTAACTGGAAGCTTAAAGTTGAATGTGAGGCTCTAGCGTACCATTTTGTATAAACAACGAGATGGAATTAGTGTGGAACTTCTAAAAATATTGCCGACTTTACCGTAAATCAAAATATATGGTATTTATTGATTGTCTTCCATAGAGATAGACATTGTTCCCAGTAACTCACACACATTATATCACTGAATTCTCACTACAAACCTATGAAGTAAGTACTACTCTGTTCCTCATTATGCAGATAAGAAACTGAAGTTACCAGAGTATGTGGCTTGCTTAACCAAGCCCAGCAAGTAAATAACTGATAACTCCAGTTCCCTCCATGTTAGACTTGGAAAACAGTCTTGTTCTCTCATAACTGAGGAGTCCATAACCTAAGACATTGCTTGGCCTTCACTCAGATCTTGACCCCACACACAGCAGCTGCACTTTCAACATCTCTAATAAAACCAACACTGGATCAAGGTTGAAATAATACATAGTCAGGAATAGTAAGAATTAAAGGATCTAACAAAACCTGGAGCATAATTACTGCATGTAGTTACCCATTTTATGATATACAACACATTATAAATTTGTAACATTTTCTCACAGTATACTTTTATGTGTTTCATATATAACAATATGTACTTATTTTGGGTGGTGAGCACATAATGTAATATACAGATGATGTATTACAGCTGTCCCCAACCTTTTTGATACCAGGGACCAGTGCTCCTATGAGAATTTAATGCCTGATGACCCACGGTGATAGGAGAATTTAATGCCTGATGATCCAAGGTGGAGCTGAGGTGGTGATGCTAGCGCTGGGGAGCAGCTGCAAATACAGGTGAAGCTTCACTCACTCGCCTGCCGCTCACCTCCTGCTATGCGGCCTGGTCCTAACAGGCCACGGACTGGTACCAGTCCATGGCCCGGGGGTTGGGGACCCCTGTGCTATAGAATTAAACACTTGAAACGTATAATCTTATTAATCAATATCACTCCAATAAGCTTAATAAAACAAAAATATGTATTTATAATATACATATTTTATATACTTTATATATTTATAACACTTCTCACATTATAATTTCATTAAATATTTTTATACTCTTCTCTCATTTCTTTTTTAATTAACCTGTTTCCATACAGAATATGTAATTACATAAAGAGTTTTCCGTACTATTACAAACTAAAAATATATATACCAGACACAATCTATTGCAATTTTCTCCTTCATGGCTTTTAAAAGTCATTTTACAATTGAATATTTTTATAATGTATTCTGGGATAGAGAAACAAGCAGCCTAGATGTTCATGTGAGTCCATTGGTCTCCCTTTCACTCACTCCTTCCACCATTCATTGTAGCAGATAAGAGGAATGCACCATTATGAAGCTGTATTACACACCAAATAAGAGCACAGGCTCTAGCACGAATGTTCCTGGTTCAACTCCAGCTTCTTACTTGTGACCATAAGCAAATTACTTGATCTCTTTGTGCCTTGATTTCCTCAACTGCATATCGGGGGATAATAACAGTATTACCACTGTCCTATTATCACCAATATGGGAGATCTGGTTCTTAAAATATAAAATACTTTTATGCCAGTAGATAAATAGCTGTCTACTCAAGCACCCCAGTGCCTATACACACACAACCTCCACCCAGGCCCCACCCCCTAAGTCTCCTCTATACTCCATAACACTAAATTAAAAAATTAAAAAGCTAATACCTTGAATAGCAGGAGCCTGGCTATCCTGCTCTAGCTATGTGTCCAGAATCCATTCCAATGGGTCAGAATGTTACAGGAAGTTAAATGTTTTGAAAATCACTTCTGCCTACCTCATAGGGTTGTTATAAGGAGAAAATAAATTTCACTTTTATTAAAATAAATGCTCAATAAATGTTTATTATTACTCTGATCACAAATGTCAGAGAATATGCAGTGAACACCACATGCACCATTTAAAAACATTACCCCTAAATATTTCCTTAGTTATCACATAGAGTCAATTCTTAAGGCTCTGTGAAGGACAAGGCAAGTGCTTTTCAGACTAGTGAAAGCCAAGCAATGAAAAGAATCCCTCTGAAAAAAAATTCAGTTGTAAATGTGTGCTTATTATTATTATTATTACTATTATTATTGCTACTATTATAAAACAAATAGCTTTTCTTAGAATTACATATTCGAAGGGGTTAAGAATACACATAATAACAAGTAATGTTGTTATGTATGCATGTAGTTGTGATTTTCTCCCAGTGTAAAGCATGAGTTTTTCTGATATAATACTTTTATATCTAGTGTCTTTACACTAGAGTTCATTAAGTGGTATGAGCTCTTTAACAGTATTACAAATTAAAAGAAAATTTCAAAATAATAGCACAGAGGTTTATTTCTTTAAGAATTAGATTGAATATTTGAGTAAAAAAAGTTGAATTCTATAGATCAATTCTTGAAAACATTTCTTCTTAAAAATCTCATGAAAAACTGTATTTATAAGCTGACATTTTTTTCTTTCTCTTGGTGGTTTTCAGGAACCTACGTTCAAAAATAGACATGTGTGTGTGTATGTGTGTATGCAGTGAAAGGTGAGGTAGGCTGAAACTGGTACAGGCTAAATTAACCAGCTGTGAATTAGAAATAACAACCAGTGACTCAAATGAATTCAGTTTTTTAAATGACCAAATAACAATTAAGTAGATTTTTAATCACTGAAGCATTACCAGTTTTAACTGTGAAAGTGCTATTTCTTTGCCTACTGCCATGTTCTCTCTACAAGCACTGAAGACAGGTTTTATGATTCATAGCACTCAAATTTTATCTTTGATACTTTTATGAGGTTTAAGATAATTTTATTAAAACTAAAACTTTGATTCTGGACATCTTCCAGAAAAGAAAGGTATAGAAATAATATGAAAAATAATGTCAGCCATCCACCAACCAGCAGCACTGTAAAACCCAGAGAAGTAGACCAAGTAATTCAGAAGGACAGAAAGCAGAGATCCAAAAGCTTTGGGAGGACCCCTAACTCAGGCTGTTCCCAGCAGCCACAGGCAGCCGGCCAGGCAGGGCCAGAGTTTGGCACTGAATGGTCTGGTTCTCCCTAAATACAGTGCCTTCTGGGAAGAAGTGAGTATTAAACTACTCTGAACTGGCTGGTCAGAAGATTCCAAATAAACAGTTGGGGCTTACTATTCCTCTTTTAAAAAGGGAAGAGGTAAAAAGTTTCCATTTGAAAAATAGTCATTTTTCATTATTATCAAAGGAAAACCTGAAAATATGTATGATTCCAATTAAATTTTCTTTTTTGCTGTTCATAAAACAGTTTTTCAATGGGTAAAGGAAACAGAAGTTTAAACTAATAGCAATATATTTTTCTTATTATTTTTAAGTAGTTCAAAACTTGCAAAATAAAAATATACATTATGATTAAGTTGAAAATATTTCCCAAGAAATGACAAGATACATGATTAGGAAAAAAATATGCTCATGGAAATAAATTGTTGTACTTTTTCCTATTACATTTTAATCAACATTCAAATCTTAATACATACAAGAATAAAATATCAAGTTTCAAAAAAATGAATCATAAAATATAACTTCCCTACTCTCCTCTCCTTCCCTTTTTGAAGTGAAAAAAATAGTTTGTGGAAAGATCTTAGAAATATAAACCATTACCAAAAGGTGGAATAAAAAAGAACAAGATAGTCAGGCAGAGAAAAGTAACAGTGACAAAAATAACAATTATTTGCAAAATTTTTATAATTTTATAAAAAATAGTATAACATAAATCCGTAGGTTCCTTGTCATGAGATATTATTGAAAGTAAAAATTTGTTTCCTTAGCAAATAATTTTTGAGTATTGCTATGGCATCGAACACTCTGAAGAGATAGCAGTGAACAAAACAGACTAAAATCTCTTCCCTCCTGGAGCTCTTGTTCTAATGGGAAGACACTGGGCCCTTGCACTGTTCCCTCTGTCATGACTACTCTCACCATGTTCTCTGTTGACTCTCTTTGTTGACTTCAAACTTCTGGTTAGGAGGTAACCATATAGTCCAAGAAGGATATGATGGCTATTGGGACCAGGTTATAGAAATGTGAGAAATGGTTTAACGTATTTTGAAGGTAGAGCCAATAAGATTTACTGATGGATTTGATGTGGGGTGGAAAGAAAGAGAAGAGTCAAAGATGCCTCCAAATATTTCAGCCACTAAAGGATGAAGTTTCTATTAGTTGAAAAGGGTAAGACTAGGGGTAGAGAAGATTTGGTGAGGGTGATAGGAACTCAGTTGGAGATATGGTGAGTTTTAGATGCCTGTTAGAAATACAAGTAGAAGTGTTGATCAGGCACTTGTATACATAAGCCTGAAGATCAGATGGGAAATGTAAATTTGGGAATTGTCTAGCTATAGATAGTATTTAAAACTATGAGACTGAATGAGATCACCGAAGGAGAAAGTATAGATATAGGAAAGAAGACGAGGGACTCTTACATTAAGAGTTCAGATTGATAAGGAGAAAACAAGCAAAAAGACTAAGAAGCAGCAGATATGTAGAAGACAATCCCGACAAGGGGAAAAATGACAAAGGAAGTATAAAGGACAAAAAAGTGATCAATTGTAACAAATAATACCAAAAGGTTAAATAAAATCCTAAGAATTGATGTTTAAGAAAGTAGAAATGTCTAGTGACTTTGACAACAATATTGTCCTAAAATACTATATTAAATATCAAATGCTACATATTAAATTCTATAATCTACATATACTACATACTGATAAATAAATATATATTAAATACTAAAATCTATAATGTTTTCCTTGTGCCTGTATTATGAGAAAAGTTAAAAACTGAGTTACAAAGCCAGGTCTCAAATCTAGGTCTTCAGACCCCAATTTTTTGTTCTCTTTCTATGTACTATGCACCTTTAGATATTTAGCTTATCTGCCAGGAGGTAGTTTTCATCACAACATCTCTCTAAAGGTATATTCTATTTCTGGAATTAAGTAGTATGATTATTTTGTGATAATTTATCAATGTGCATATTTAAGATTTGTATATTCTTCAGTATGTATATTTTGACTTTAAAAAGTGTATTGACACTCAGTTTCTGGCTGCTGTGTGAAAAATGGATTGGCAAGAGCAAAACTGGAATCAGAAATTAGTTAAAAGGTATGTTTACTTGATCATAGATAATTTTCTAGTTCTAACGATAAAACGAAGAGCAAATTTATTCCTCCGGTTACACCAGACTTTAGATAGTGCAGGCTCCCAAGAGAGTAGGAAACCAAGAGCCCACCTTACTGCTTCCTCCAGTGTTCCTAGAACTAGTGAGCAAGGAACCAGTGAGCAAGGAGGGGTTAGGGCAGGGCATGGGACAACCCATACGATTGAAGAATAGGTGCCATTCTGAGAGCCATGAGTTTTCCAAAAAGGCTTGCCTTGCTTCTTGTGGCCAGGGGAAGAATAATAGTGATCCAAAGAGTCTTGGCAGGTGCAGAAGAAGCGGCATGGTCAAGAAGTGGTCTTGTTGCCAAAGGCTGTCCTAGAGATAACGTTAAAAACAAATCTTGCTTTTATCGAACCAGCTGGTGTCATGCTAGGACCTATGGAGAGAAATCAGGCATTTAGGATCTGGCCTGCCCAAGCACAAGTCATCCACAAATTCTTTTTTACATTCCAATGATATCTTTATATTGTAAACATAGCAATTGCACCTGAATTCAAAGAAATATGTTACACTAGTAATTTTCTTTCTAAAGTCTGTTGGCTTCATTTAATTTAAGTGATGAAAGGGAGAAAGTATCACTATAAACTGGCATTTGGAAGAGATGCAGGCCCCATAATACATCTACAGATATTTGAGCTCTGCAGAAATCCAGATGAGAGATGATGATAGACTAAAGTGATAGCAGTAGCGACAGAAAAGAATGGGTCGGTACAAAATATATTTTGAAGACGGTAGTGACAGGATTATAGAAGAGATAAATAAAAAGAAGAAGAAAAGAATAATTTCCAGGTTTCTAGATTTCATAACTGGGCAGATAGTGAGGTACCATTTATTAAGATAAAGAAGGAAGATTGTAGACCTGGGTATAAGAATATCAAAAGTTTGGGACTTTGAGAAGCTACTTGATGAAAATACCAGCTAGATATCTGAGTACAGAGATCAAAAGTGAAGTCTGATATGGAGATATACATTTGGAGAACATTGGCATGTAGACAGTATTTAAAAGCATAGGTAAGAGTGAAATAACCTTGAGAGAAATGACGATAAATAAAAGATGGAGGCCACTAAGATGTTGAGCACAATAGAGACAAAGAAAAATCAACACAAGTACAACATGAAGGTCTTTAGTGAAATTAACAAGAGAAGTTTCAGTGGGGTGTGGGGTTAGAAGTCAAATTAGAATTGATTTAAGAGTAAATGGAGGTGAGGAAAAGGAAACGTATTAAACATGTCTCTCGAAGAGTGTTGTTCTACATGCATTAACTCATTTTATTCTCTCATCAACTTTATGAAATAGATACTTCTTATTATCCTCATTTTGCAGATGAAGAAACTCAGGCTTAGAGAAAGTTAAGTAATTTGCCCAAGGTCACATAGCTATTACATGCCAATGTTGAGATTTGAACCCAGGTCACTCTAACTCTTAAGCCCTTTCTCTTAACTACTATTCAGTAGGGCAATATAAAATACACATTTAAAATATACCATATAAAATACAGATTTTAGTATTCTCTAATTTATTTGTTTAATGTTCAAGAGTTAAATCAGACAACAAATTCAGAGATGTTTATCTAAAATAGAAATAATTTTAAATACCTGAAAAATGAGATTTGATATTCAAAAACACTTATAATTGGAGGTTAAAATGTTAATTAATTCATCAAAAAATGTACTAATTACTTCCTACATACTTAACATAATGGTAAGATGACACCAAACATAAGACCTATCTCTGTTCTCAACTAGCTGAGCCACTTAGCTACTACACTGCAAAAGATGATAAACCAAACCACTGATGCTTGTGTGCAACCTGGATAGTATTTGCTGATATCTCTATGTGGAGCAGTGTAAAAGGATATTTTCAAGTCTATTATAAATTCATTTTAAAATAATCAGGTCTAGTTTATTTTCTGGGCAATTTTAAATCTGTGAAAGGTTAATCTTACAACACTCTTCATCCATTTTTATCTTTTCTCATCTGATTACTTTAAAATCATATCTTAGGTTAAATACAAACACCTTACAGGGAATATGGAAAGAAAGTATATAGTACCACATTGTTAAGAGTACAATGATTCTTATGTCTTGACATTCCAATTTGGATTTCAAGAGGTATACAATTGAGTGTTTTATTCCATTTCTATGTTCTTGAGAAGAATTTCTTTCAGGAATAAGTTGCTCCAGCAATTATCACACTATAATGTGTCCTTCTATGTAAATCATAATCATAAAGTCTCTTTATTAAATAAATCTGTAATTTTTTACATTCTTTCTTGCATTGCTATAATGTTTTTCCAGACCTTTTAATTTTATCACAGGATTTTTCCATGAGTTAACCAGCCAAATTCCTAAGATTCATGCTTGGTTTTTATACCACATTGCTTCCCAAATTCCCCATGAGTGATTTACTACTGGACTAACAAACTAGAAAATCCTCTAGAAATTTACATGTATATATAAATATTCTATGTAATATATGGTGTGTGTATTCAACTCCACTAACGATTGATAATATATACATATATATCAACATATATACATTATTAATAATAGTACCATGTTCTCTGACACTTATTTGAAGATAACAAATGTTCTTGGAAAATAATCCAAAATATAGAATAAGAGTGTAAAATCTAAATCAAGGTATAATAATAAAATTGCTATATTCTACTGGTACTATATTCTACTGGCACTATATATTTATTTTAAAATTAAAATACTTATTAATTATAATATAGAATTATATTTTACATATATATAGCCAGTGGAATATAGCAATTATATTGTCTTGTTCTACCTTGATTTAGATTTTAGATTCTTTATCAATTCTATACTTTGGATTATTTTCCAAAGTATTTGTTATCTCCCAATGAGTGTCAGAGAACATGGTGCCCTATGTAAACAGAATGTTGTTGAATAGTCAGCCTTTGCCATCTTCCCTGACTGAGGGATGTTGCCCAATTTCATCGTCAGCTGAACTGCAACTGAGCTTCTGCTAATGCTGGAGAATCTACCCATATCCAAGGCCTCTCACATAACTCCATGGTCATGTAGTGAACACCATGTCCCTGAGATTATGCTCACCAAATAAATGATAATTCTATGACCTTATCAACAGTTGACAAGGGATCTCAATCATCTTCGAGTCCCCAGTTCCTGACACACAACCTATCACACAATGCTTGTGGAATGAATGAGGATAATGAATAAGCCAGGGTTAACAGTGTTTCTTATACTCTATTATAATTCTGTACCTCCTTTCTACCAACTGAATAATTTGAAAATCTCTGTTTCCTTAACCCTTCTAACTCCTCAATCCCCTTTATCTAATCTATTGACAAATTTACTTGGTCTCACTTCCAATATAAATCCTAACCATCCATTCTTCTCTTCTTTGCCTCACAACATAGTCCAAGTCACATATAAATCTTACCTGAAAAACTACGATATCCTCCTTACTAGTCTCCTGGCTTCTGTTTTGGTCTACCTTAAATGTTTATACAACTTCCAAAACAGTTTTTTTTTTTTTAATATAAATCAGATTAATGCTACCGACTTGCCTAACAGGCATCAACAATTTCCTAATATGTTTCAAATGAAAGCCAACCTCCTTCCTCCAAAAGTTCTGCATGATCTAGGCTTATCTGTCTCCTCAACTTCTCCTTCCCCCATTCTTCCTGACCCCAAACACTTCCAAGCATACCAGCCCAGCTGTAGTTTTCCAGATTCACAAAGATCTCCAAGGCTCACACAATTCTCTTCTCTCTGCGTGTTCAAAAACATAACAAAAAACTTTTTTCTGGCAAGAGTTTGATTCTTCAATGTCAGGGAGGATAGGTAGACATTTTCTGGCAAAATGTTTAAATTCCATACTTATAAAGAAAATGTTACATACTTACAAAAATAATTTTAAAAAAGATTATCCCTAAATGAAATACAATCACACAGGTGGTAGATTTCTATCCTGTTTTATTAAACATAAGAATAAGAAGAGTAGAAACTGTAGCAGCTGCTAGAAAAAAATTGAATTCTGAGGAAAAAAAACAGTGACCCCAGGAGTATTTGTCAGATCAAGTGAGAAAAATTAAATAAGGTAACAAAGGATTAGAATAACTTGATAAACTTGATTTATTAATATGTAGAATTTTGTACCTAATAAATACTCATTCTCTTTAGATAACATGAAATCATCTTAAAAATTAATGATATAGTAAACCATAAAAGAAATCATAACAAATTCCAAAAAGTAGAAATAGTACAGTGTGGTTCACTGACCACAATGCCATAAAAGAAGGTATTATGAACAGGCAGCCTCCACATCCCTACCATCCAACTAATCACTTGGGATTTTGAAAATTCTTCCTCCAAATAATTTGGGTTAAATAAAAATAAATGCTGAATTATAAAATTTTAAAATGAAAGTCAATCATAACACATTTAAACTAAAAGATGAAGTGAACAGGCATGCAATAAAAATAATACAACCCCAAATGTATTTATTTGAAAGTAAGAAATATCCAATCCAAGTTAATTCAACATTCTTCTAAAAAAGCTAATAAAAGAACAAGTTAGCCAAAAAGGAATCAAAAGAAGGAATTCATAAAGATAGAAGCAAAAATTTATAAGCTAGAAATGTAATATATCTAAAAATTGCAAAATGATTTTGAAACCTTTTCTAGTAAATAAGACAAATATCTAACAAATCTGAGTAAGAAAAAGACAAAGAAAATATAATAAGCAAACTTAAGAATCTTGAAAGCAAATATAATCACAGATACAGATGCAACTGAAAATCTAGATAAGTAGGTGATAGTCTAGAAAAAATAAATTATTGTAACTGGTACAAGAAGAGACAGATGACCTGCAAGGACTAATCCTAAAAAATAAAATTTAAAAGTTATCAAATTTGTACTATCCTAAAAATCACTAGGCTTTTAATAGCTACTATTATTAATATTCAACGATATTACAAAAGGTATTGTTAGCAGTTAGCATTTATTGAATGACTGCTATTTGCCAGGCACTGTACTGAGCACTTTACATTAATTTGTTACATTTCTCCATTCTCCATTTTTTAAATTGTAGGCTTGTTATTGAAGCATAGACTGTGAAGACTGCAAAACCTAACTTCTTAACTTCTGTTTATAAGAAGAATGATTATACATTAAAACAGCATGATTTTTAAGAATTAAAGAAGAAAAATGGTATGATAATTTCAATAAGAGTAGAAAAAAGATAAAATGCAATATCAATTCCTGTTTGTGGGGGGGAGGAAACACTCAACTTCCTCTATAGGATATTTCTCAGAAGCCAACAGCAAACACAATACTCAGGGGTGAAACAAAGAGAGCAGAGATCCTTAAAGTGGTTTTAAAGGAGGAGATGTCCACAGGTATGTTTAAAAAAAAAAAAAAAATAGTCTTCCCCAGAACAAATAAGTTCATTTGTTTAGCTATGAAGCAGATTTTTTTTTCAATACTGGGGTTTGGTTTTCTCAGGGGCTTTAATATGCTAATGTATTTGCTCTGTGACTCACCTGGAAGGAAACTTAATGTGATGTTTCCTAAGCTTGTTTGAATACTGAACCCTTTGTTCTTCTCTCTGAGAACTAGTGTCCACTCTTACACAGTTTAGCTATAAGCACTGTACTAAAATTACTAACAAATAAGGATTCTCACTCTGACAACTACTATTCACTGTTACTCTAGACGACCTAAACAATGCAATAAAAAGAAAAGAATCAGAGATAAATATTAAAAAGAAAGTAAAAATAATATATGTAAATGAGATGATTACCTACATAGAAAACTTAAGATCAAGATAGCTGATAAAAACCTTAAAAAGATAGTAACTTAGATAAATTGTCAGATGCAAAATAAGTATGTATGTAAACTAGTTTCTACTCTCAATGAGCTTACTATTTATCCAGGCAGATTAATGTATAGTCAGAATTAACAGCTGGAGTATCATTTTATGATGTAGTATTCTTGCTCAAACTTTAAAGAATGACCTGTCATTCTTTAAAGAAGATAGTCTTTGATCATTTAAAATAGCACTGTTTTTTAAATAAATTGTTCAAACTATTGATCTATTTTTGAAGAAATCAATGCCTGCCTATCAAACATCTACACTGGAGTTATGATAAGTCACAGCCTCAAAGCTGTTTAAGTTGCAAAAAACTACATTCTTCATTGCCATTCTGTTCTGTTATTTAAGAAATTGTATAATAATTTCACCTATTGAGTAAGAAGTCAGCCAAAAGAACTATTCTACCCATTTTTAGATGAGAGATGAGAGAAAATGAGGACTATTGTTAATGAAAACTTTCTTAGCCCCAAGGATTTATAAAGATTCCCGGTAACAGAACTTCATACCAAAAATGTTCCAATAAAAGCAAACAAATGTTTATAAATCATCCATGCAGGCTTGTAAAACTTACTTAGTCATATAAGAAGACTTACAGTTAAAAATAAGTAGATAGGAAAAAATAAAAATATAAAATTGAAATACAAGATTGAAGAAAATGCAGTCACATTCATGTATGATAAAGGCTAAAAGAAACTATACCACAGTCACACCTCTGTACAAAGTGTTGAGTGAGAGCTACAGGAAGAGAAAGGAGGAAAGCACAGCAGTCCTCTCTCACCCTAAAGCCCTTGACTGGATTACTGAGACACTTTGGTGTATAGGGAAGATAATTCCACAAAGCAATGTTCTGAGTTGTCTCCAGTTCCCTGTGATAATTTTACAGCTGGGAGATTAAGAACACGGGAATCTTCCCTAAACTTTGTTTCTGCGGTTATCTCCACTATCCTGCCTTGTCAATCTCCTCCCTCTATTTAATGACACTGAAGCATTCAACATGCTCTAAGGTCTTACTTCCTAGACCCCAGACACCCTCTAGCTATTGTCCCATATTCCTGCTCCATTTCACAATAAAGCGTCTCACAATATTCTACCATAACTTCTCTACCCTTCGTTTCTTTTTCTTCTCAACATTTTTATTAAATTTTATTTTATTAAATAAAGTACACTTTATTTTAATTTAAATAAATAAGACTTATTCATTGTACCTGGTGAAGAAATGCTATGATATAACGATGTTTTATGTAAGGTAACTGATGTTAATAACATTGTTTGTATTCTTCCACATCCTCTTACCTATACATAACCATATGTGCATGCATAGAGAGATTTTGTTGTTGTTGCCATTTGTTCTTACAAAGTGAAATTGTATGGCATAAAGTATTTGCTATTTGCTCTACTGATTTGATAATTCATGATAGAATCCACATCAGTCTGGTTTCTGTCCTACCATGCCCCTGAAACTGTTTGTCAATATGACTATATTACTCCACTGTTACTACCTACTTACATGCTGTCAACTACAATGCTCACTTCTGTGGTTTCCACCCTACTCTGGCATCCAGCAGACTATGAGAGGTAACTATCCCCACCTTCCTAAAGCACAATCCTCACTTAGTTTTGTGATGATGCCTCAATTCTTCTTGTTCTTCCTATCTCACTGGGTGTCCCTTCAGTCTCCTTTGTTGTTCCCTCCTCTACTGACCTTTAGAATAATACTACATTGATGATGGTGAAGAAATCATTGAAATAAGGAAAAAACATATTTCAAGGTCAATTTCAAAAAAAAGGAGAGCATAGAAAAAGTTGAATGTAAAGAAAGTTTATCCACGTCAGAGTTGAGAAAAGTTAGCTTACCCTTAAGAAAACAATGCGAAGTATACGAGAAGATATTCTCCCTCTATAAAAGCAAGTTCAGCAACCTAAAAAAATGCTGAGCAAAGGGTATCTAAACATCAGAAGTCAAAGGACAATGTAACTCATGAAATAAGGTCGAATAGCATGGACACTAAGAGTAGGGCCCCTGAGATAGAGTTCTTAGGTTTAAACTCTGACTCCACTGTCTTATTAGACTGTGTGACTTTTAGCAAGTTATTAAAAGTCTCAGTGCATTATTTTCCCTGGTTACAGATTTTTAAAAGGTCAATAATGTCTCCCACATTATAGATTTATAGTGAAGCTTAAATTAAGTAATCTTGTTAAAGCACTTAGCTCAGTTTCTAGAACATAGGAAGAATTCAAACAAGCATTTTCTATTATTACTTGTTTTCTAGAGTATTCATACTTTAATTTCTCATATGTTTATGGAGCACACTGAGAGGACTGTACTCAGCCTAAGCCGTCACTCAGGAAACGTTGGGAAAACAAAACTGATAAAATCTCTGCCCACAAAGGGCTTTCAATTGGCAGGAGAAAGAGAAAAATAATAGGCAATCAAAACATAATGTGAACATAGAACAGGAAAATGGGGAGGTATGTAATTTTCATGAAAATAATAAAAATTAAAAATTTTAGTCAAATACTGGACTGACCGACTCTACTTACTAAATGCAATTATTGATTAGTCAAATCGAGTTGATGGTCTGTTTTAGCATCATAGCAAAGCATACCAGTTTTCTATGTTAAGGTGGAAGCAGTGGGGAGAAGAACGCAGAGCAAAAGAATGCCATGCGGCAGAAAAGATGTTATAAGAATCTGTAGAGAGCAGGCCCCATTCTTCCTGCAAAGTAAAATAGCTAGTGAGTTCTCTATACTTTCACCTTCTCAACCTCACCTAGAGTAGAAATTGCAAACTAAAAATTTGGTAATTCGTTATAGGGAAATTAGTTCAAACAAGCAAAATATCTGAATTAAAGAAGTTTTAATTATAGTTTTACTACTTACGAGCATATAAAATAATGAAGCTATGTCACAGGCACCAGGGAGAATATATATCTTGAAAGTAAGAATTATATATAATCACACATACTTATATATGTGTGATTATATAAATATGTTTATATAATATATATATATACATATATATATATATATATATATACAGACACACACACACACACACACACACACACATATATATATTTTTTTAATAAACTGAGATGAGAAATA
>NW_006441955.1:24781960-24810289 GCF_000325575.1 Pteropus alecto | reverse complement strand
AAATATGTTTATATAATATATATATATACAGACATATATATATACAGACATATGTATATACACACACACATATTTCAAAAATTACATAGGCTACTGCAATTGTGTCTAACTTAACTCTCTCTCTATTCTTGCTGCCTTCCAATCCATCTGGGATCCTGGGTGATCTTTCTAAAAGGTAGATCTGATAAAGACCCTCCTCTGCTTAAAAGCACACATTGCTATTAGAATGAACTGAAAACTGCTGGGCATGATACAAGCCCATCATAAAGTCCCTGTTACTTCTACAGTTTCATTCTTTGTCTTCATCTCATCATCCTCTTCTTCTTCCCTCTCTCCCCTTCTTCTGGACCCTACCCTACCAGCCACACTGAGTGACATACAATTCCTTGAAAGAGCCTGGCTTTCCTTATGTGTCTCTCCTCTCCCTGGAATACCATTCCTTCTATTCTACCTGATAAACCTCCATCGCGCAGGGCATCCCAAGAATCATCTCTTCTCCAAGAGCTTTCACTGACATAGACACACGCACATATACACACACCAAGTGCCTTTTACTTTTCTATGGTATCACAAAACCATTCCACCACTGAGTCATAATACTGTGTACCATGCAATCATGTGTGCTGTCCAGATCCCTACTTCAGAACTGTGGCACTGAGTATCAGCTGAATGCCTCAGAGAAATTTTCCTTAGCCAAATGAACTTTTTTTTGCCCAGGGCAGCTCGAATCCCATGATTAGTCAATAAAAAGGGTAGGATACAAAGGTCCCCTTGCTTCAAAATGAGACAACTGTGAAATGCTCTCAGGAGATTTATATAGTAACAATTCAACTCCTTCCACTGCCCAATTCTCTTCTTACCACTTCCCCATAGGGGTTGATCAAGGTACTCCCCAATAAACCTCATCTCAGAGTATTATTTCCAAGAGACCCTAACTCAAGACACTATTTTACAATTATTTTTATATAGCTATTTTCACAAACCAACTGCAAACATTTTAAGTCTTGGGCTGTGTGCATTGCTGTGTCCCTCAGTCCAGGCTGTCAATAAAGGCATACCAAAATAATGAATAAACAATATGTAAACCAAGTTGTATGGAGTTTGCTCTTGGCCAAGAGTAGCAAAGACTATGATGTCTCCAATAACAATCTCCTCTCTTCTATACTCAAAAGAACTATACATTTTAACAGACCCATGGCCACCCAGAAAGGAACCTACATTTCTCAGCTTCCCTTGTACCTAGTTGTGGCCATATGACTAATTACTGGTCAGTAGGATGTTAACAAAAATAATATACACAACTTTTGCATCATGTCCTTATAATAACTAAATGTGCCCTCCTTTGTCCCTGCTCTGTCCTCCCACTGGCTGTAGTATGGATGTAGCGATTGTGGTTTGGACCTTCTTTGAACATTTGGGATGTTCAAAGACTGGGTCCAATATCAAGGAGCTGCTATATCAACAATAGGGGTCCAACTGTTAAATGAAAGAGATATCAATTTCTATTTTGTATAAGCCCTCATAACTTGAAGTCAATATTATAGCATTCCATATATAATTAATATATCAACAATTGCAGAAAGCTACTTTGCCTAAGGATCAATTTTCTAAATGCCAGTTTGTCAAATTTACCAAATGTATCTATTAACCGAAAACATTTTTTTACATTTTTATAAAGTTGTCATAAAATTACAGTCCTCCAATAAAAGACTATGAGCAGCCAGGACTCTAAGCTCCCCAAACCTCAAGACTCCTCTGTCCCTACCTCCTCCCTGGCTGTCTGCTTCTTAGTCTCCCAACTCTCAAGAATAAACTGACACTGTATTTGACAGACTACTCATTCTCCAATAGAGAGTCCCTATCTCTGCCCTGGCTCATTTCAGCTGCAGCGGCATGATGATGAGGCAGAAACAAACTCAACATTCCTTTAAAAACTGTTATGAAGATGAAAACTCATCAATACCGAACATGAATTATCAAAAATTGATAAAAATTATTAAAAGTATTCATATGCTATCCAATATAAATTTGTATAAACTTTATAAATATTTAAAAGAAATACAAGCATTTAGTAAAAGATAAATTAGGAACTTGGTCATTTGATTCTTTGGTGAACAGGTATTCAAATATTTGATTTCAGGAACTTGGACTGGAATTTCTCCTTCTGGAAATCATGTATTGGCTTATTTGAGATCTACCCTCCTGCTAAGAACAAACAGAAAATCTGGACATATTATTTTTGTAAGAATCTACTTGAGGGCATCAGGAAGCTACCAGTAATAGATGCTCAAGAGAATAGGGAGGTTAGCCTGGAGTTTGGTACTGCTATTCCTCTTGAAACATTTGCTAACATAAAACCTGCAGCTGAGGGTCTGGAGGGACAAAAATGGAAATTCAGGGCCCACCAAGGAGGAGGGGTCCTGAAAAACAGTTAAAGCTTTCAAATGGGCCCTTGAAAGCATATACTTTAGAAGCAGAAGTAAAGCAGACCTGATCATTCCTGACCAAGACTGAAGGCTAGCTGCTATTCAGCTCAATCTTTGACTGAATTAAAGATATCTGCCCTTAATCTAACCGTTTCTCACAAGTAAAAGTAAATTCTCTCTGAAGAAATAGATTATCCACAGCCTCAAATTATCTCTACAATTTTTCATAACTAGTGCTATAAAAGTAAAATTGTATCCCTCACAATTCATATGCTTAAAGCCTAACTCTCAGTACCTCAGAATGTGACTGTATTTATAGATAAGGCCTTTAAAAGGGTAATTAAGTTAAAACAAGGCCATTAGGGTGAAGCCTAATCCAATCTGACTGTTGTCCTTATAAGAAGATGAGATTAAGACAGAGAGACACCAGGGATGCACAGAGCAAAGACCATGTGAGGACACAGTGAGATGGCAGTTATCCTAATGCCAAGGATAGAGGTTTCAGGAGAAACCAAACCTGATGCCACCTTGATCTCAGATTTCTATCCTCCAGAACTGTGAGAACATTAATTTCTGTTGTTTAGGCCACCTAGTCTGTGGCAGTTTGTTATGACAACGTTAGCAATCTAGTACAAGTGCCCAGAAGTTAATTTTTAATAAGGAAGAAAAAGAACTGACCACAAACTAAAGGGAAAAAACCAACACAGAACAGACCAATGGAAAATCTGAAATTAGAAACCATATTTTGAAAGGGTTATTATTAATATGTTTAGAAAGTAAAAAGAATAAAAAAGAATAGTCATTCTAGCAATTTAAGGACAACAGTTGAAATTAACATGAGTTTAACAGCACATGAGACACATTTTAAGAGAAAATTTGTGGACCGTAAGATTAATCAGAAGAAAATATTCAGTCTGATCTAGAGAGAGACATATGGGCTTGGTGTAAAGGTATAACATACATGTAATTGGAGCTTCAGGAGCAGAAGAGGAGAAAGAAATGGGCGGAACAAATAAATCATGAAAGATGAGCATTAAGAAAGTATTGGATTTTGCAACGCAGTGGTCACTGGTAACAAGAGCAGTTGGGTGAGATGATGAGAGCAAAAGTATGCTTGGAGTGGGTTCAAAAAAAGAAAAAGACAACAGGTATCAGATACTATACGTATAGACAACTATCTCAAGCAGTCTTACTCTGGAGGAGCAGGAGAGAATGAGACAATGGCCATAAAAGAAGTGGGAGCAAGAGAGGCATCTTTTTGTTTAGCTTTTGCTTTTTAAGGTGGAAGGAAAAAAACCAGCTCATCTCTGTGCTACTGGGAATCATCCAGTACAAAAAAAAGGGAAAACTTCTCAAGTGATGTCTTAAGTAGGTGAAAAGAGATACAAACGCATGAGCAAAGGGAAGAGATTAGCCTTAGTTAGGAGCATATACATTTTACCCATACTAACATAGAGGACACAGAGCCTGTGTGCATAGATGTGTGTAGGTGGGTGGATGAAATATAAGCTGGGGGATGTTCTCTGCAGAATTCTTCTATTTTATTAGTAATATAGAAATAAAGTCAATACCTAAGTGTCAGGATGTAGGAGGAAATATTTGAAGTTTGATGAAAGAAGAGAAGTAATGAAATAATTGTTTAGGAAAATGGAAGAGAGTAGACTAGAGAAATAGGCTGTTATTGGTGAGCAGCATTGAAGATTCCAAATAAAGGGAGCCTACAAGGTATAGAGGGAGCAATAGTAATGTAGCTAAGATAAGAAGAAGGAAAGAACAAAAGAGTCATACGGAAATTTATTATAAACTCTCCAATTAAAGCAATTCTTCAACAAAGTAATGCAATCAAGTATAATTAAATAATGCAAGACATTTCCAACACTCCTCTCCCCACTGTGGTTCTGGCTATCCCCAAGGTAAATTTTGATGAGAGGATGGGTTTTGTGGCTGAAACTGTAAAAAGTAGGCACAGCCATAGAACACTGGGCATCTGGAGAGAATCTAAGAGTTATAAAGGAAGGATAGGTTTGCTGGAATGGAAGCAGACTAGGGTTGACATTTGCCTACTTTGCAATTCCCAACATCAGACCAAGGATACTATTATCCAAGAAAAACAACTAATACAAAAAGGATCAAGAGGAAGAAGAGCAGAAGGAAGAAGAGGGAGAGGAAGAGAAAACACAAGAGAAGGGAAGGAGGAGGACAAATAAGATAAACTCTCAAGTTCTCTTTAAACTTTAAGAGGAAACATGAGTTGTGAATGGAGAGAGGTCAATTCTTGAATGAGATAGCTCAATGAGTGTTGCTACAGATTTTTAAGAACAAGCAAACAATATGCCTGTTAAATTGTGGAGTTTTCAAAGTGCAGCAATTTACCAAAAAAAAAAAAAAAAAAGATAATTTGATCTTCCTTGAACTTCTCATGATTGAAATTTTTTCTGTAGTAAAAGAAACAAATGATTAATCATCAAACATCATCACAATAAAAAGTTTCTAAGGAATGGGCTAACCGGAACACTTTGGATTTGGTGGTTGTTTCAAGATATTTTTCAAATATCTGTGGCTTTACCAAAACCAAAAAGTGTTTTGTGTTTTACCAAACTCAAAATAAGTTTTGCAAAGTACTTTTTTTACATGTAATTTTTTAAGTCATGTGTATTTTATGTGAAATTTAATTCATATGTTTCTGATTTATTTATACACAAGTAATTTTTTTTGGAAGAACTATTTGATGTCCACTGATACATATCATAAACTGTGAAACATATTTTAATAATTTTTTAAAGTTTTTCCTAGAAATAGGCAATTTTTTCCTTGAATTTACTTACTGTTCTCCTTTTTCCTCAAACTTAGACCCCCTAGAAGTAATTAAAATATAAAAGCTAGCAATCTTTTTGGGGGGGGCGTTAATTGCAAATGAAGGAAGTTCCATATTTTTCCTAGTAACATGAAGACAGAAAACTGGGGAGATTTTCTTGCTGATTCCTTACTCTTTCTTTTTGCTATCCTTTCATTTTCTTTTCTACATGTTATTAGTGAAAAAATATTATGTATATTTAATGGAAGAATTTAGTGCAAAGAATTTAATCTCCTAGAAAAAGTGGCAACTTTGGTAAAATCTGTGTAGCATAGACAAAGATAAACAATAATCAAATAAAGAAATAACCACACAGCACTATATTATTACAGATAATGCTAAAACCAAAAAGACAGTAGGCAAAATTTTAAAAAAGCCATTTTTGATGGTTAGTTCTCTAAAATAAGATGTAATCAGGGGAGCTAATTAATATATCTTAATATATCCTTTACTACTCCATCCCTTCATCAATCTTTCTCTCTTTCACATACACACGCGCGCACACACACACACACACACCCCTTTTCAAATGCAACCTTAGAATTTAACATTTGACATTACAGTATCCTTTTTATCTTTATTACAGATCCTTTTTATCTTTTCTCCTGAATAACCCTGAAGAATTATGCAAACCATCTTTGATAGTTTGGAGAGGCTCTTTGTCTCTCTGTAATAAAAATACCAACAATAATAAAATTCATATATTTCATTTGAAGATTTCATATTATATAATTACTTGTATTCCTACATTAATAGTTTACTCTTTTAATATTCTGTTCCTTTGATGAGAATCCTTTCTATTCCTATATTACTTGAGTTTAATTCCTTAACCTCCTGTCCTTTTGCCTAAGTATTTCATACTTTTTTTTAAATAATATTTATTAGACATTTACTGTATACCAGGCATCCAACTTAAGGTTCTAGGGATATGGATGTAACCAAAACTGACAAAAATCTGTCCTTTTGGAGCTTATGTTCAAAAATGTCATCACAAAATTAACTAGATAGAAAGAAGAGGTAGTATTTAAATCACTTTAAATTAAATGTTGTATTTAAGGATGCTTAAGTGGATTAACTATGGCCTCACTGCCACGTTTGTAATCAAAAGTATTTCATTCATAAGCTCTTTACAATTTTGCCTGATATTTGTGCACTTTTCCTAATGTTTCCATCAAAAAAATTATGAATAAATATTAGGGCTAAAAACCATAGCCTTGACATCTCAATGAATATTAAATTTTGGCCTGTATACCATACCATTCTATCAGATCATGAAACTATTTAAAGAATTCCACTTATGAAGGCTTAGAGAACTAATTATCATCACAAGAACACAACATTCTCAAATAAGTGTCACTTTTACTTCATTACACAGTTCGAGTTATCAAATTTCCTCTAACTTAAACTCCATATGTGGATTTAGAAATATCTTGCCATTCAGAAAGCATAACTTGCCTGCCGCATTCAGCTTACAAGAAGGTAATTAAGAAATTTACAAAACACTGTACTTTAAGGGGCATAAAAATACATTCCTCCCAGTATATTACTCAAAATAGATTTTAACAATAATATGCTTTTTGCTTAGAATTTCTGGCCTGAGATCCCTCCTATCACATGTGTCATAGACCATTATCTAGTAAATGCACTATTTTGTAGTCATTAGGTACAGCAGCAGCAAGAGTGAAGGCTGTGGGGTCAGTCCAGATTAGAATACCATCTTGACCAATTTCTAGTTGTGTGATATTGGCTGAGTCATTTTACCCTTGTTCAGATTTATAGGGCTGTGAGGATTTAATATACCAGATACTACCTATTATATCTCATTTAACACTCACAATAACCCTGTAATCATTCAATAAGTAACATCCCGTAATAATTTAATAGGTATTCTAGAGTTAAAGAAATAATTTAAATAAATATCTACCATAGTACTTCGTACATAATAAACACTCATAAGTTAAGTACCTTCCCCTACTGTGTGAGAATGCATAAAGTCCCTTGTATGCATAAGGAGAATAAAATATATATACAGCTATTTAGTTACTTAATACTTGTCTTAGGCTTAATGAACACCGTTCATCCTTTTCACAATCAGTTTGCATCACTAAGATGGCTGTGAAGTGTAGTTCCCTAACCTTCTGTTACCTCAGACTAGCTTTTTCTACTCTTTCACAAGTCAAAAACAGCAAGGTTTATTGTAAAGACTAAAAACAAATGAGCTTAGTCATCTCACATTCCAGTAGATTCCTTTCTTTTTTGTGGTGTCTCCTCAGGGAAAAAGGACTGTTCTTAAGAGTGCCATCTGCTTTAAGGAAAGGAGGGTGGGCTTATCGTCCCTTATATTCCCCTTTTTTTCCTCTCCTTTCAATAATTTTTATTGCTCATTTTGTTTAAAACATTAAGAAGGGCGACTGTCTACTTTTTTTTTTTTTTTTAATGTAAAGGGAAAATATACACAATAGCTTGGTTGGTTAGGACTGAAGAAAATACCCAGAGAGGAGACAAAAGGATCTTCCCCTGACCAACAGATGGGCTTTCCTGAAAGGGGCTAGATGAGCACTAATGAAAATGCCTTGTGTTATTTAATTGTCGCTCTTTGTACAACACTTGAATTCTTAGTCATTGACTTACAACATAAACAAATGCGCCCACTGAAGAATAAGAATGTTAAAACAAACAGCCAGGCAACAACTCTATTTCGCTGTTTGCTCTGAAGTTCAAGTCTTGAGTAATGTTTCCACTCAAAGCTCCCTGACCCATGGGGACCACCTCATGGTTTCCTTTTACTGCAGATTTTTCTCCCTTTAATTGCAATACTCATGTATTAGGTTAAATGGTTTCTCTGATTATACTATCATATTTGTATTCTGTTTAAACTCCTGTTTGGCAACTTATTTGTATGTTTGGAAAACACTCTTTTTCTATAAAGATTTATCTTAATATTTATAAAATATTTTTATTTCTTAAGGCCCATATTAACTTCTAATTCATTAGTATAATGTAGGTCCTCTACCTTTATACTTACTTTATACTTGAGATTTCAAACTTGTTAATAATTTAAAAGTGAATTATTGACAGTGAGCAGGCTTCTGGCAACATATTTTCAAGTTTTAATCTTCATTAAGCTGTCCAATGGGTTACTGAATTGCTAATATATATTTATTGAAATTAAAGAAACAGTAAACTTCTATATGGGCATGGCACTATGCTAGGTTCTACAATACGATATGTTTCAGATTTAAACCAACTTAACTACAGCAAAATCTATGTATTATTATTCCCAAAAATAATAGGATCTCCACAATTTACTTAAGAATATAATTGCATATAATGTCATAATTATTTCTCCTCTATGGTAATAGTTTTTAAACCCTTTAATATTTTAAAATCCTTTCTATTCCTGTAATATTTTAGTTGAAATGTTAATATCTCTGTGTCTAGGATATAAATTAATTTGTTAAACTAAACAGCAAAATGTGAATACAATCTTATATTTTTTAAAGTGGTGGCCCTATTTCCAACTTCTGAATATACTGTAATTACCTAAGTAGCTGTTTTCAACACTCAGTCATACTATTTTCTTCAATCAGCTGAGTGACTTGTTTTTACACTTAACACTAAATGGTCCAACAGTTTATTACCAATATGAAGCTCAGTCGTAAAATTTAAATCATCTTCATAGCAGGGTCCAGCTCTCTGGCAAAAGCAATAACCATATTAAAACTTTATAATTTATAGAAAACGAACTAGTTCTCCAAATGCACAGCCCTAAGCTTGTTTTACGAGATGACTATTTTAACTTCTTAATTTGAAAAATAAATTAATTGTTCAATTCTCCACATCGCTTCATATAGACAAGGATCAATTCCTCCATCTGCACAATATGTGCTGTGCTATTGGCTGCTCACCTACCTAGGCATAGAGTGAAAATTTATGAGTTGGTGTTAAAAGCAATGAGTGGCTCATATAAAAATATAATGTAAATACCAAGTAACATTACATCACCAGAATAACAATTACTTGAGTAAACACAGCAAACGGAAAGAGACTTTGAGAACCTGCCACTGGATTTTATTCCCTCCCCTTATAGCCAAATTCACGCTGGCCCTCTTCTCCTATGTTTCCTGGTTCCAAACATTTTGTAAGACTCTACAAAGTTTCATAATTTTATGAGCTAAGCTGTCTGGTAGAATTCATTTTATGACTCTGGGCCAGGCTCATATTTTTATTTACAAAGTCTTCAGTCTTTTTTTTTTAACAGAGCTGTTATTTTTATTATAATGTTAAATATACACAAATACACAATTAAATGCCAAAGTGCCAAACAAATTTTTAAAGCAAAAAAAATTATGCATTAAATGCAAACAAAACTAGAAAACAAATAAAATTATAATTAACAATTCTCATTTACTGTGATTGAGGATGGTGTTTTGAGGGAACTATAACACTGACTACTAACAGCAGAGGTTATTTTGAGTTCATCATGAAAATAATGCATGGTGCCAGCTGATGCGAAGTCTTTATTCTTAACAATTGGGCTATAAATTTCTTTTGGAATAAATTGTTTTGTTTACTGTTGCTTATGAGGAAAACTATAAAACCAAAACTATATTCTTTTTATTATGAGGATTAAAGCATACCAATTAAATTATTACAACAACAGATGCCAACATCAGACTAGAGCAAGATCCTGGAAATCAAAGCATGTTTTTCCCATTGTGATTCTGGGTCCAAACAACTGGCAGGGGTCTGCAACATGCAGCTTCAATGCAGATGCAGAGAGAACACTGACATCATGAGAGATTCTCAATGCTACTGGAGCTATCATCTAACTTTAGACATAAATATTTGTTAAAACTGTCATGATCTCACTTGGCTCTTGCCCCACAGAAGTGAAAAAGGGGGGCCTTTAGAATTAAAACAAGGCTATAATACAAACATTTGTTAGCTCTTTATTTCTTTAGTTTTCATGCTGGGGAATAATATTCTTCACATAAAGACTGGTTGTTCTGAACATAAAATTCATAAGTTTATACTGATATAGAAGTTAGATGGATAGAAGAATAGATAGATAATAGATAGATAGATGATAGATAGTTTGATAAGAAAAGGGATGTCTAGATAGTCTCAAACTATGTTACAAAACATTTATTAATTACAAAGAATAAGTAATTACAAAGATAAGCTGGCAGATATCACCTAAACCAAATAATTAAAGTGAACAACATCAATAATGGGACAAATAGAAATCATGATGGGATACGAGAAGAATCTTGCACCAGTTCTGTGATATTCCTGCCAAAGACACAGAAATCAATAATAAATAAAAACATACACTGAAGACATGCTACAAAAGAACTGCTCTATAATCTTCGAGATCATGAAAGTCAAAGAAAAAGTAAGGAAAGGTTGAAGGAGACTAAAGAGGCAGACATGACAGCTGAAGGTAATGTGAGATTTTGACCTGAATCCTTTTGCTGCAAAGGGAAAAGATAATTCAAGATAATTCATGAAACTTGCATGGTGTTTGAGTATAAGATGATAGTAAAGTATCAGTGTTAATTTCCTAATTTTGATGATTTTATTGTGGTTTGTTCGGAAAACACTGTCAGTAGTAGAAAATATACTAAATAAAGTATCCAAGGGTGATTGGACATAATGAAGGTAACTTGCTCTCAAATAATTCAAGAGAAAAAAATTTTTTAGATTCTTTTTGAAATTTTTTCTGTAAATTTGACATTGCTTCAATGTACTTTTTAATAAATAAATACACTGACATAAATGCACTGAATTATAAGAACTTTAAATACATTATGGAAAGATAGCAGCACAATTATTAAAAAATTAAGTAACTGTATCTAATTGGGTAGGCCATGCCTTGAAAAAAGAAATGCATTGCTTAAGAGTCAACATCTTTTGAGCAGCAGGGAGTTTTTGCCTGTTTGGTTTTTGTTTGTTTTTCAGAGAACACTATTGCCTTAAAGGGCTGGTTATCTGCTTATCTCAAAGAGAATAACCTGGATACTACTATCCTTCATAGAGATGGCTGCCCACAAAGCAGAGAAATATTTACTTTCTTGGACTTCTTTCTGAGTTCTACACCAGTCACTTCAAATACTGTAACACACCCTTTTGCCAAAATCAGCTCATTCACCAACTGTTCTTAATTAGCTATGGTCTAGATGGTGTTTGAGTTTTACCCCCCTTCCATTTTTAGAGATATAAGTTTCCAAAACAGTTATCTATTAGGTGGAAGTCTCATGCTTTTTGCTAAGCCTGAGGGTAAAGATTTTTTTTTTTTTTTCGGTTTGTGCTTGTTTTGGAAAGTTTGTAAACCCATTTAGTTCTTTCCAAGAATCGGATAGCCAAATAAATATAGGTGCCATTTTTGACAGCATAGTTATTAAAATACTGTATATTCTTCTGATTATTCTACTTGGTGTTGGCTTTCTGAAGAACTGCTACAGGAAACACATAAGATTATTGATGCCGTTCACATTATTTTAAAAAATAAAGGTACAAAGACACAAGAAAAGGCAGTTGGGTTTAACTAATTAAATATATTTAGAGAAAAGTATATTTAAATGTATGTGAGCAGATAGCTAACTTATTTACATGGGTTTTTCCAAAAAAAGTCTATCTTGTATTGCCAAGAAGTAGAGATTCCTCTCCTCACTATCCAATTATTTTTTTTTATTTGAAATATATTATTGAATAAAAGGTAAAATAGTATAAAGAAAGACATTGTAAATGCAGTGAGGGGGGAATCCCTAAATTACAATTATCGTGTAGTCTTCATTTTAATGTTTGCTTTGGTATAATGAAAATCTCAACCTAATGTTGCATAAAAAATCATTTTTGCATTTAAATTTCCTTTCTTCTACACAAGCTTCATCTGTAATAAGGCACATGGAATTAGAATTTTTCACTAATTAACTTAGAAGAATGGTTTCTAGCTACCATTGCACATTCCAAACTTCATCTGCAAAATAGTTTGGTCTAGTGACACAAGGGGAAAATAATTAAACAGCTTTATTTCTTCAGAACTCCTAGACTGAGCAATAATGTTAAATAAGGAAATAAACTTCTCAGTTTATAAGGCTCCTCAGTATTCAGCGTGACTCTACAGTAACAAAAAAAAAAATCCATTTTTGTTTCAAAATGAAGCTTTTGTTCTTGTACACATTCTTTTTTTTAACTTGGAGTTTCTTCATTTGATTCTTTTGAGAAGATAAATGGGTATAAAAATTTCTAGATACTTTAGGAGAACAAGTTATTTGCTCATTGGGCTCAATATATTGATCAATGACTCCATCTCTGCACACTGTGGAGACCAGTTCTTGCATGGAGTGTGCACACAACGCTCAGGCTGAGTTTTAGGCACAACAGACAAGCAGAATTTCAGGATATGGAGTCAAAGAGACCTGTGCTCTGAACCTATCTCTGCTACTTGCTGGCTGTGTGACCTTGTGCAAGTCATTTGACCTTCACTCCTCAGTTTTTCATCTGTAAAATGGAAAGAACAGCAGTACTTGCCTGGCACCATTGTTGTAAGGATTAAGAAATATAATGCATACAAATCTTTGCAAGGTTTGGGACATTATATGTATGCACTGTAATGTATTTGCTATGTTTACTATCCTTTTATCTTACTCTGTCTACACTCCAGAAAGCATCCACAGAAAACATAGAAACTGAATGATTCAAAATTTAAGCTCACTGGAATGTTTAAAATTTTATCATTTCTCTTCTTTTGGCGACTCATGATATAGCTAGCTTTATAAATTACAGCATTTCATATACTTATACATAAGATTTAAATATAAGATTTTTCCTATGTATGCATTTCTCACATTTAAAAAATATTTTCAAAAATTTTTTTAAATGATAAAATTCCATGTTTGGAAAGACTAGGAATAGCTTTAAAATGTAACTATTCAAAGTTTTTGAAAACTTTAAAATTACTGATGAGGAAAAAATTTTCTTAAGGAGGTTCAAAGAGGTATACTTTTCCATAATAAGAGCTAATTTTTTTATTCCACAAAATTTTATTTAATTAAGCATTATCAAGTACCTACGAAGTACCTACTGAGTAGGCATTAAGTGCCTACTTCAAGCAACTGTGCTTGATAAGGAGCAGATGGAAGCAGCTTCTGGCTTCCTCACAGAGCTCACTAACACCATTTAAATTGGATAGTTCACAGTCCTAGCACACATGATAGACAGGTCCTGGAATTTATCTTTTCAAACACATAACTGTTTAAAAAAAAATGAATAAATAAAACATTCAAATTCTATTTACAACTCTATTTTTCCTGAAGCTTTTTCCATGTGACTAAAACTACAACTTCTAAGGTCTGCACAGAGAGTTGATTTAGCCTAACTTATTTTTATAAGAATCCAATGGTTGTGTCTGTACATTGACAAAGTAAATGATCTTTAAATTTTCAATTTCAGCTAAGCTTATTGTTTGAAATCACATAAACTACCCCATAGGGCAGTTTTTAAGATTAATGACATAATGTTTATACAACACCAAGTACAGTGTAAGAACACAATAAATGATAGCTATTAGTATTATTATTTACAGCTATGGCAATAAAGAGAAAGATTCATATTCACATGTTAGGCTGCATAGCATTAATCTTATACCTTGTGTGGACAGTATGCTTCACAGTGCAAATTTAACCCATGTAATAACAACTTTCACATTATAATTTTAAATATTTTTTAATTACTGAGAGACTGCTGGTCTGATTGTCTATACATTGATTTCTCATAACAATTCTGAAAGGCATATACCTTATTCATGTCATCATTTTACTAAAGAAAAAACTGAGGTCCCAAAGTGAAATACTCTTTCCAAGTTGACGTGGTTACTAAGTGGCAGAACCTAGATTCAAACCTAGACGTGTCTGACTCCAAAGTCTTTCCATTTCCATGATGTCTCTATTGGAAAACTTTTGTTAATAAAATTGAATGTATAAAATTATTTTCCACACTGTTCTTTCTTTTTGAGTCTAGAATTTCTACAGACTCCAAAGAGATGCGTGAGATTTGCTAACCACTATTTCAACAAAACTATACACAACCCTACAGTTTGATTTTGTTACACAGAATAATTTTCCGATATCAGAAAAACCAAAGGTGCTTTTTCAAGTGACAAAAGCATCACCTGGACAACTTAAAGTTTGGACTGATAACAGATAGTTCCCTTTTCTCTCCCATTTTGTCTCTTATTTAACAAAAACCAAAAGACAAAATGCAGAAATTTCAGGTAGAGGTTATCTCACTGAAGTGAACACATCCACACTACCTTGTGATACCCGTCATCTTTTTGCATGGTTGAAAAGACTATGGCAACTTTAGAAACCAGACCACAACTAGGGAACAAACATGTTCCTACAGCAAATGGAGAGTATGAAATGTCTTTTCCTTCAAAACGTGAATACAGTCATGGCCAAAATTTCCATCGGCTTTCCTAATACATGTCAGCTTCTAGACTGACAAGGTATTTCTGCAAGGGAAACTTTGATGGATCAAAATTTTGTTCCCATTAGGAAGTCCAAGAGAGATGGAGAGGCAAGCTGAGTAGTTACTCCTGAAATAAATGAAAGTATATTCTTAGAGCAGGCAAGGAATGTTTGTGAAGTACAAAAATGAACAAGACTTGAAGTACTTTTTTTTAAGGCAGAAGATAAAATTAAACAAATTAATATGTTTTAATTATGATTTCATTTAAATTACATGATAGTAATTTTAGAGGTAAGTATTCATTTGAATATTCTGAATCTCCCTCCAATCTAATTTCTCATTTTGTTTCTTAAGCAATTTTTTAAAGATACTTAATTTATTCACTGATGATATATATTTTGTTCAATCTCTTACCTAAATGCAGAATTTCTATTTTTAATCTGCTCAGTTCTCAGGAATCATAGTGAAATGGGGAAGAAAACCCCCAGAGTAATTTTGCCTGGTCATTCAACTCAGCCCCACAACCTCAAGCAGAGTTGATTGGGCCAAACACTTATCAATACAAATAAAACACTGCAAGAGACTTGGCAGGCCTTTCCGTGTTGTCTGAACATTTTCCACTAGGCAACGCCAGCCCCACCACCATTTAGCTACTCCTATTCTACTCGCAATCAAAACTTCAACATCTGGAAAAAATAACCATAATTTTTAACATGTTAGTCCTTAGAGGGCTCATGAGAGTAGAAAAAATAAGAATCCTTCCAGGATGTTTAAGTCACTTAGAAAGTTAAATGGTAAAAAATAGTCTTTGTTACCCCTACATTTGTAATTAAAGAGGGAGGGCAAAAATTAAAATGCACAGGAAGCTGTCCTTTACTGATATTTACAATGTCTTACAAATCTTATAGATTCTACTGGCCCTTGCCACTTTAGCAGGGGTATTCTTCTGGTAAACTCTTCAATGCTAGCTTCAGAGTACTGTCATTTTTGTTTGTTATATCCTCTAAATTGTGATTATAGATCATGGTGGTATCTTTACTAGGAAGCAGCAAGAGGCAGCAGAAAGAACAAAGGCTTTAGGGTCAGACAGTCCTAGCTCTGCCACTTACTGGCTTTGTTACCCTGGGCAAATTACTGAACTCTCAGATCCTAGATTCCCTCATTTGTAACAGAGGGCTAATTGGGATAGCAATTTTCTTGCAATTTCAAGAAGATTAAATGGAATACTCTACAATCTAGCGTATTACCAAAGATATAATAAATGCTCAATAATTATTGGTTGAAATAAAATTAAGTGAAAAATTTACATGTATCGGACCCTTAAAGCCCCTTGGGAAACAATGAAGAGGACTATGGTATAATGTTCAAGATTAATACACCAAGCATAACAAAGAGAAAGAAATACCCATCAAAATACTCTAAGAAACTCACTCTAAAGTAGGAGGATGACAAAAGACTCAGATGCAGCCCTAACTTGATCACTGCTAGAGAGCGATGACTCTGAGTTTGCAGGAGTGAGGCCTGTCTAACATCCTTGAGGTACCTTTTGTGAACACACAATCTCATTCCCCATGAAAGAATATTTCCCAGTTCTAAGAACTAGGCCACTGACACTGCTCCAAGGCTGAAGTGAACACACTGACAGATGGCAGCCTGGGGTCAAGGCAAGAGAAACAGGGTGGCAGCAACAGTAAAAACCACAGTTCACAGCCAGGGGCACTCGGGACGAATAGGTTAAGAGCCAAAGGGACCAGTAATACCACCCGCTGGAATCAGAACACAAACCATCACCATAAGTACCCATGCTCTTGGTTAACTTGGTAACAAGGTCTACAGAAAGAATCTCTATTTTATTCAGGCAATATTTATTCAGTACAGTGTAAAAGACATGGCTTGGGTTCCACTTCTGATATGACTACAGTTTTGTGGAAAGAAAAGAAATTCTATGGAATTTTTGATGAAGACAGATAGCAAAATGGATGTTAATAAACAGATCAGAATGTAAAACAAATGCAGTCCCAGCACTTTCTTTATTATTTTGAAACAAACACTTCATGGATCTGAGCTTCAGATTCCTTGACTGTGAATTGGACACAATTCTATTTTCCCTCAAAGGTCCACAAAGTAGTTCTAAGTTTGTAATAAGATCACGTACATTGAAGTTCTTAAAAAGATAGGACACAGTTCTTGCTTTGGGAAATAAAAGCAATCTCCTAGGAAGTAGGATGGAGGAAGTTTCAACATTAGAGATAATTTAAGCTTAAAATCATCCAGTTTAGAACCCTCAAAGACCTTCTCATCTAGTCCAGGATACTAACATATAAATAACTAATATATATTATGCAGTAGATGAATAGACAAAGTGCTACCAAAACACAGTGAATTATGCTTGGGTAGTCATTGAAGAGATGATATATGAGTGAAGGAGTTTACTTTTTATTTATGTGTGCACGTAGGAGGGGTAGGACCTTCCAGGTAAAAGGGATCATGTGAGCAAAGGCATAGAGGCGTGAAAGAGCATGATATGTTTGGGGATCAGCAATTATTCTTGTTCAGCCACAGCCTAAGGCACATGAGAAAGAGGAGGTAGAGATTGAAAATTTAATATATGATCAGAGTGCAAAGCCATACTAAGGAATTTGACCTTTTTCCATTAGACAACAAGAACATCACTCAAGGTTGTTAAGCAAGGAAAGTGACATAACCGGTTTCCTGTTTCAGATAGCTCATTCCACCGCAGCAGTGAGCAAAACAAATTGGAGACAATTGCAAAGGGCTTTATATTTATTGCCAAATGTATGTCACTTAAGAGCTTTGCTCCAGGAGGCCAGGAAGAGTGCATGTTTCATCCACTACTATATCTCATTGGATACACAGTGCCTAACATAGTGTCATGCTTATGGCAGGGCTTTATACAATCTTGTTAAATTAATTCATTGCTATTTGAATGATTGTGGAGATATTTTACAGATTCACCTCAACCATATTTAACCATTAATGCTGCAATATGTGACCCTATTCTCACATATTTGTATCCTAGTCATCTTTAGTATTCCCAACACCTGGCTCACTCTCTGGTATATAACAGGAATTCAATAAACCCTTGCGAATTGGACTGAACACAAGAGCATTTGCAAGACCTACCTAAAAGGACACAGGGGATGTGAGTACTACTATTGACCTTTAGAAAAATAAAGTATCCAAATTATTACTGGCACATTTCATTTTGACCTGAATTTGTAAAACAGGTAGGTCTAGCCCTGAAAAGTAAAATAGCCACCTTCCAAAAACAGTACAGATGTTTTCACTAGTATGTGCACTATGAAGTACAAAAGTGTAACAAATCAGTTCACTGGACAATGGCAGAAGCATTATTGACCCAATGGACTTCGATTTCAAAGTTCTAATGGAAACATTAAATTTCAAAAGAGAAAATCAGCAAGTTTATAAAAATTATTAGTAATATTAGTTGCCATTTTTGTAAATCTAAAATGGTCTAACAACAATTTCACATAGATTAAGCTGTTTGTTCAGTATAAGTCTATCATGTCTCCTTAAATAACTCTTCCCAACAATGTGTCCAAATTATTTCAAAGACAAGTAAAAGCAAAATAGACACAGGTCTTTCTTACTGTATATGTCAAACAAAACTGACTATTTTAGGAAGCTTATTACATATTAAATTCTAAAATTTATTAGCAATGTTAGGTAGATTAAGATGTCAAGGCAAATTTTATTTACTTTGTGATAAAGATTTTTAAAACATTTTAATAAATTTTTTATATAAGCTAACAATTCTTATAGGTTATATCTACACAGGACTAAAACCAACAGCCAAAAATTTGAAAATGCCATCAAGCCAGTTATTAATCATTGCATCGAATAATGAAACAATATTTTTGCTGAATTAAGTCAAATTTATTTGCATGTGTGGATACAACCACACTGTGGGAGAGATTTGCAAATGATATTAAGACTTTTTACATCCTAAAATGGCGTTCCCCAGAAGGCAATTGACTTGGCAAACAAATGAGATAATTTATAAACAAATAGAGCTTAGCAGTCCAAAAGTTGCTGCTTGAACAAAGAACTCACCAGTAGAAAAAATAAAAACACAATTCCAGGGAAAGAACACTTTGGTTGGTTATGAGAAGTGTTTCCAACAATCAGGAAGAAACATGGTGTATATGAGAAAATAAGAGTAAACAAACAGCACACAAGTCCAATGGAACAAAAGGAAAGCAAAAAGGACCCTAGTTGACATGTGTCTTCCCCACTGTCTTAGTCTGCTCAGGCTGCTGTAACAAAATATCTTAAACTGGATGGCTTAAACAAGAGACACCTATTTCTCACAGTTCTAGAGCTTGGGAAGTTCAAGATCAAGGTGCCGGTAGATTCGGTGTCTGGTGATGGCCCTTCTCTTGGTTTGTAGATGGCAGCCTTCTAGCTATATCCTCACATGGCCTTTCCTCAGTGCCTGAACAGAAAGAAAGACCTCTCTCTCCTCCCCCTCCTCTACCCCACTCCTCTTCCCTCTCCTCCCCACCCTTACCTGCCTTCTCCTCCCCTCTTCATCCTTCCCTTCCCCCTCCTTCCCATCCTCCTTCTTCCTCCTCATACTTTACCAATAAGAAAACTAAAACTTAGTTCCACAACAAAGTATTTTTCATATATTTAAATTTTTATGGTTATATGTCATAATGTATTTTTTCCTCTTTTAATTGAATAGAAAATTGAAAAAAGAAAACTTTTTTAAATATATAAAGAACATTCATCCATAGCAACCTATTGAAGATAAATAGAATTAACATTTCTATGTTTTTCCTTTTGGTTTTTTCCCTATTTATATTCTAAATATAAATATGAGTTCAGATTTTTCTGAATCCAAAGTCAAATAACATTGCAATGGACATGCATAAAACTTTTATTCTTCTCTATTTTTTTTTAATATTACTTCCTTAGGATATATTTATAAGAGAGGCAGAATATAAAGCCAAGAGTGATCCATGAATAAGGAATGGGTCAAAAATATGGTATATAATGTTTATTACCAATTTGTCTTTCAAAAATGTAGGCAATTGCCTCATTCACTCCCTCCCTGATATTATATTATCATTTTTTAAAATCTTTTTAAATAGATAAAAATGAAACCTCATTCTTGTCTTAATTTTCACTTATTTGATTATTAGCTATATCAAAGATTTTTTCACATATCTGTTGGTCATTCATGTTTCTCCTGTTAAGGAGCTTTTTCTATTCATGCCCTTTAACCATCTACTATTGAGATCTCAGAACTTCTATCATCGATTTCTTTGTACCCTGTATATATCCAGACTAATACTATTGTATCATATTTATTATAAATATTTCCCATTTTTATTTTAAATTTTTTATGTTCTTTACACAAAGATATTTTAAGTATTTGTATATTTAAATCTATATAACTTCCAATTTTCTAGCAGAGTATATTTCAAAAAAGAAACTTTACCCTGCCCCCTAGCTCATTTGGGGTAAAAAAATAAAGGCATGCTCTAGACATATGTAATGCGAGATCTTGTTTTCTTTGACTTAGAAAGAGTAATAAATCCTAAGACATGACCTTTTGCAAGATGAGGTTCAAATAGAAAAGTCTGAAGCATGTAATAGAATAACAGCCATCCTCTCAGATCAGTCAGTTAAAGAATCACTCAAAACCAGAAAAAAATGCATGCCTCATACTTTTCAAATCTAAGAATATATCCACTATTTTTTCTGGGAAATCTTGCCCTTTCAAATGACCACAAACCACTTCTAGGCCTTCGTAATAGTAGGGAAATTATGCCAACCAAGCTTTGAAATTCAGGGTACATAAATACAAGATAATAATCACAGTAGAGCAACCACATACCACTATCAATATGCTTACTCAATTGATTACTAGGAAAAAAACAAAGCTAATCTAGAGACAAGGCAATTTTGTTTTTCTATTTGAAATATCTTTCTGCCTTCTCTCCCTATTACCTTTGGTTACTGAAATTATTTAATATCCACTGTGAAATATCATCTCTGCCATGTAGGATGAGGAAGTTGGGGAAAGACACCACCTCCAGCAGGAGCAGTGTCAGAATCCAACCTGGTGAAAAACAATGAAGGTCAAAAACAGGCCAAAAAAAGGCCCATCAGAACTAGTAACGCCACCAACCATGGATAATAAATAAATCAAATAGACACCATTCATCTTTTCAAAATCCGAAGGCCTCTTGTCGGTGCACTCTAGCCTAGTCACCTTTGGGGGATATGATGTATGATGATAAAAAGTCATTTCTACTGCACATTAGAATTTTGGAGGTGTTCAAACATGTATTATCTAAATGAATTCTTGAAACAATTCTAATTGTACAGAATACAGTCTAATGTTCAGTTAGAGGTCAGGAAACAGGCTCAAAGAGGAAAGGTGGCAGAGCTCAAGCTAAAGACCATTTGTTCCTTCATTTGTTCATTCGTTCATTCATTCATTTATAGAGAGGCTGGAATTTTTCAGGATTGATTTTAGTATAGATCTATCATCTTTTAGAAAAAAGACTGGCTGTTGAGGTCAGAGGATCCAGGGTCCTGTGAGAGGAAAGAACATCTGTTTTGTTGGTGTAGTCTACCCAGGAAAGTGGCTGCTCTCTTAGGCACAAGGGAGGTTTTTAAAAGTGAACTTTTATCTATTTCATACTGTGCTTCTTCCTTTTGCTCAGCTTGCAGTAGTCCAGAGACTTGTCACACTGGTGAAACCAAGACAGCCAGCAGTCACGCTGGCAGTAACCTGTCACTTTATACTCTTGTTTCATCTCCTCAGAATTTCTGTAAGTCTGTATTAAAATCTCCACTTTACAAATGAGAAAATCAGGAGACAAATAGAAAACCAAGGTCTGCTGCATCCTCCCCACTGCTCTGTAGGTCACTAGACCTTGATTTTCTCTTCCTGCACCACTGCAATAGTTTTATTTGACATTTATTAAAAATATATATTTTTTATATGTAGTGAGTACCAGCAGTGTCCCAGACACTGTGCTAAACATTGGGGATATAATGATGAGCATGACATAGTGCCTGCCACTATAGGGAGAGACACTGCAGAACAGGCAACATGCAGGATGAGAACTATGGCAGGGAGAAGTCCAGGTACTGCCTGCGCTCATGGCAGATGCACCCAATCCAGCTAAGGGAGGTGGGGAAAGACAGTGGTTCTGGGTCAAGGGAGGCTTGAACCTCCATCATGAGTCCAAGTCAACCAACTTCCTAACAACTCCCTTTGAGAGTCCTTCTGAAAATGGAAACCCAAGCAAACCACTCCTTTTCTCAAAATCCTTCATTGGCTCCTTATCGCTGACAGAATGAAGGACAGGCCCACAAAGCCCTCCATGTTCTGGCCTCCTTTCTATGCAAATATCTATCTACTCCACAGTTGAAGCATCTTGAAGGCAGGGTCTATGTCCAGTCTAGTTCTCTATATCCAGGGCCCAGAACAGGGTTGCTATATAATAGGTGTTTGATGTATTTATTAAAAGAATGAGTATATTCCTGAGGTCTGAATCATTGTCACAAAAGAGAAGGACAATTCTATTTTCCCTTGGTTCTCAGGGTAAAAATGGCCCAAGCCCCATGCAACTGTGGTCAGTGAGGAAAGAAGAGGGGTTTAATACGGAGTGCGGCACATGACTCCCCAAAATGCAACTCTAACACCCACATTTCTTATGGAGAACCCTATGAAGAATTCTCCCTAAGTCTAGACACAGAGGAGTCCTTGATAAGTTTACATGTCGTCTGGGCACAGAATCCAGGGACATTCCTTTGTTGACCTGTCCCTTCCCCCACTGCTTCACATTCCAGCCGTAGGAGTTCCAGCCCAGGCACGGTGCTCTGTGTGTACCAAGCATTTAGAAAATTCTGTCTGTGTGAGTGTTGAACACATTAGACTTCCAACCAGGATAGGACTTATAAAAAAGACAAATTCTCCCATACTAACTTCCAATCAGGATAGGATTTATAAAAGAGACAAATTCTCCCATACTAATTTTCAAGGAGAAAAGAAACATACTTCTAGCAAGAAAATTGGGAAGGTCTCCAGCCAGATTTTTTTTTAACTTTTTACACTCTTCACTGCATAACCCCTTTGTTATTTCTATTTTTGTGAGATGGTAGACAGTAAGAGAAGAAAAAGAGGAAAAGAAAAAAGCGGAATCATTGGGCAAACGTGTACTATATAGCTAGGTGGTATTCTGTGCTTTACCCAGTTTAACTCCCCTAAGGATCACTCTTCAAGGAAGGTAACAGTATCCTTTCTTACAATTGAGGACATTCAGGTTCAAGACCTTTATGTAGATTAATTGCCCTAGATCAAAGCACAAAGTGCAATGTCAGTAATTTGACTGCTTCCTTCAAAGTTGGGCAAACGTGTACTATATAGCTAGGTGGTATTCTGTGCTTTACCCAGTTTAACTCCCCTAAGGATCACTCTTCAAGGAAGGTAACAGTATCCTTTCTTACAATTGAGGACATTCAGGTTCAAGACCTTTATGTAGATTAATTGCCCTAGATCAAAGCACAAAGTGCAATGTCAGTAATTTGACTGCTTCCTTCTCTCTCAGTCATCTCGGAAATGATTGGAACAGGGATTTGAACTCAGGCTTTTCTGACTCCAAAAGCTTAAATACTATGCAATTCTGATGGATCACAGAGGACTGCCTTGGAAAACAATCACCTAAACAATTCTATAAACATCAATATTTTACCAGATACTTTACTTGAAAAGAGATTCCATCATTTTTCTATCTAGAGTTGATGCAATCTTCCAATATTATTTCCATATTATTTCTCTGTCCAATAGCAAAATATATGCCAAAAGAACCAATTTTTTACCAAAAATTTTGAAAATCCCATGACCATCCAAAAAAAGTTATTGTATTAAATATGCCTTTTAGACAGTATTGGCAAACTCATGTTTTAGCTGAAACCATAACACAGATCTGTGTGATGAAGTCTCCTAGAACCACTTCTCACTGATAGCAGAGGCTTCTGTAATACATGGCTGGAAAGCACTTTTCCATTATAAAGTACTACATAAGTACTGGCTGACAATTATAGAAAACTATGCCAAACTGCAGTAGGATGGCCCTTATGAATTATATAAGCAAAAGCAGGATGAAGCATAGTCAGCCATACTTTTCTGTATCCTTTACAAACTTCAAGTGGACTAATAAAAACTGTTAAACATTTTTATCAAGAAATTTTTAAACACATACTCTTCTGGGCTCCTTGGTTTTTATAAGAGGTGAGATGAGAGATGTTTTCAGCCTAGAATTTACTGGCAAGAAAGATGAGGTTTTTATGGTACATAAGGCAGCTATAATTTGAGAAAGGTGTTGAGAAAGAAAGTCAAGACACACCATTTGACCCAACTCTTTAAAATTTTCCAGACCTTTTCACATCTGTTAAGCCACTTGCATTCTTTACAAGATCCTAAGAGACCAAGGACTTAGATTTTTCAAGTTCTTCTACTAGACATTCATGGAAAAAACAACAACAAAGAGTTCTTTGCCTTTTTTATGAGACTTCGCCATACGCCAAAACAAAACCAGACAGCCCCTCAGAGGAGACATCGGTTTCTCAACATGGCTGCTTTCAGAGAAAGGAAGGCCCTAAGCTCACTGCACTTGGGGACAAAATATAATACCAACTACTCTTCTCAACACTTTTCATAAACATATTTATTAAACCAAGGACTATTTATTAAGCATCTACTGTACACAAACCGCTGTGTTAATTGCTGAAGATACAGCAGAAAACAGCCTTTATCTAATGACTTGGCATTGTTACCACCCTCATTTTCTGAATATTTTTAGTAGATTATCCAGAGTCATTAAAGCCTCTGTATCTCAAAGATCCAAATTAACTGAGGCCTTATTGCTACAATATCTTTTCTCCCAGATTCCCATAACACAGATCTGTCTGCATTATGAAGAGAAGACTACAGTTCAGAGTTAAGTACACAGCCCAAAGTTGTGTAGGGAGTGAGCCCCAAGAGCTGGCATCCCAGCCCTCACCTGCCTCTTCACCAGCCAAATTCTCTGTTAAGTAAAGCACAGTGATGTCCTAAGGTTCACTTATACCCTATGGCGGATCTCCAGGCCATAGGGAGAATCACACTCCACGCCCTAGGCACTGAAGGAATTATGAGTGGAAGGAGACAAAGTGAAGAGCCAAATATGCAGTCCTTTCCCATAAATGAATACATTGCAAATTAAGTTATTCTCAGTTCTAACTACTCGAATGTTCCACAAACACAAACGAGCAACCATTCACATCTGAATTTTCTTTCATTTTTTCAATTCTATGTCTATAGTTCTTTCTGCTCTGTTAGGCCATCCCTCCAGTTCTCTTACATGTTCTGATTTCTACATGCCCAAGCTTGGCTCTCCCCAGTCCCTAATATAAAATGCCTCCCTCTCCAGTTATTTCCTCTAACAGCATTTAATACTATGTCTAATTATATATGTACCTGAGGGTTTAACATCTGTCTTTCGCATTAAAATGCAACCTCCACAAAACCAAGGACCGTAGTTCCTTTTTCCTAGCTCCTGACACAGACTAAATATAGTAGGTAGTCAATAAATATTTGTTAAACTACTGAATGAATGAATATATATTACCTGTATTCTGAAACTATAACCAAATATTACCTGCACCCAACTACTTCTTTAACATTGCACCTTATCTCCAAAGGTAAAAATACCCTTTATATTTCCTTTTTTGTCTCTTTTCCATGATTATCACCTTCTAATGTATAAAATTATATTTACTTACTTAGTTACTTACTTATTTACTTACTTACTACATTTATCATTTATGACTTGTTACCCTCCACAAAAATGTAAGCCTCACATGGGAAAGGAAGGCAAAGTCCTAGAACTATTCATAGCTCACAGTATATACTCAGTTAGTGTTTGTTAAATGAATGAATAAAAACTCTTAAGCACTCAAGGATGTACTGTTTTTTATTGTAATATGTATTTTTTTAATTGTGATCTGATATATATACACATATGTCTGCTGAATTTAATTTCTATAAGCCTCCGTTTCCTCCCTGGCATTAGACTAACTGAACTCTAAGAATAAAACTTCAATGATCAAATAATAGATTCATTTATATGCATATCATTACAATTAATGTAAAAAAGCTAATTAATATTTTAAGAGGTGCTCAACAAAACATTTTTAGTAGATTATCTAGAGCCATTAAAGCCTCTGTATATCAAAGATCCAAATTAGCTGAAGTTTTATTGTTCCAATATCTTTTTGCCCAGATTTCTTCAATGAAACTAAAGTTTGAAAGGCATATTGTCATAAATCTCACATGAGAATATATGCTTTGCTATGTGCCTAGATGTATGAATCAATTCAACAAGTATTTATTGAAAATGTATTTTATGTTCTGTACCATAGTCATGGTGAGATGTCAGAGCAAAAATGGTATTTTAAAGGAGTATTTACTCTCCTTCACTGAGGATACAGCACACACTCATAAAACAATCAAAAAATAAAATATCAAGAAATCCTCTTTATCCAAAGCCAAGGGTATAATAACTAAATTAGGTGCTATGAGGGTACAAATGGGCAGAGATCAATGAAAATCAAAATACTCAGAAGAGATTCCAAAAGGAATGTATGACAAACTTTTTTAAGAGTATTAGATATCAGTCATCTACATGGTAATATGTGTACTGCCTGAAATAATGGAATAGCATTAATAGAAATTTTAATATTATATAGACAATCATCAGTTTATCAAGAGATCTAACAGCTTCCTATCCTCTTTACATGAGCTTGAACTGTCTTTAACAGTTGTGAACAGTTGAGTAGTTTGGGTGGCTAGGAGTTCTTTAACTTTACTGAAAATCCCACATTTCTGTAAGAGTTCCTATAAGGCACTCTTAAAAGATCATAAATAGGTCAATGGTAATAAAATTGTATCCATCTGTCAAAAGAAATTTCCATTTAATGGGAATATCAAAATGCATCAGCAACAAGGAATCCAAAATGCTTAAGGAAAATCAGCATGGAATGTGTAACCAAACTATCCCAGTGGTTGAGAAAGCCAACAGCATGTTACATTGGCTCAACTCTCACCACTTGATATGTACACACAAACATCTAGACAGTTACACAAGAGAGACAAAGGGATCATTTCTGTCTCAGGGACATAACCAGACTAACAAGATTGCATCACAAAGTCACACAATAGCAGATCTAGGCCATGAGCTGTTTTAGCAACTCAGAGGACTTATACATTAGTCTCAGTCAATACTATCGTCCTCAGCAAAGAAATTAATGCAATCATGATTCTAATGTAATTTGACAAATACAAGTCACTGTCTTCAAGTTTATTTACTTAAAGAAATTTTATATTGTAATATCCCAATACAAATTTTCCACATTACGACTGAGTTTTAGTGTTAAAGTTTTCTTTCTCCTCTGTTGCTTTCTCGTAACTTTTCTGTACTGTAGTGAGACGGGGAGAAGACTCATGATGGGAAGTGATGAATAACTGTGTCCCACTCCCTAACCTCGACCTCCTCCCAGCCACCGATGTGGTCAGTCTGATGAGAAACTCATCATTTGACCATCTCAGCACCCATTTGTAGCAACTGTAACTTTTACATTGAAGTTTAAGGGAATTCTGTAACAAATCAACCAGTACATTAACATACAGCACCAGAAATGCTGGCAAGTATGACAAGGCAGCCAGGGAATCAGGTAGTTGAATGAAAAAGATTTTCTGAAAAACTGTGGATCACTAAAATATATTATCAGTTTACTAACAAAAATGTAATGACATATAATTTATATTGTATTTAAGTATTCAGACTGTTGAAAGAACTAAGGAAAACAATGTACTTAAAGAGATTTTTTGATAATTCTATATTTAATCAAATAATAAAGATTATTTTCTATAAATATAAAAATAATAAAAGATTCTTAACTATTTCCTCTTGCTTTGTTTTAATTAGAGTTTCCTTCAAAACTAAAGTCTAACTCCTCTCTATTTCACTAGTGAATTTCCAGAAATCTTAATGTATTTTGAATTTTAATTCTACAGTATTTCTTAAGTCCTATCTTAAGAAAGTCTTTTATTTCTTGAACGTTTCTGCTATTTTTTTCAGACATCTCTCCAATCTGTAAAAACCACAAAATTTCTAAACTAAATCAATCTCTGAAAGAGCTGACCCTTCCTTTCTTTAGAAATGCATTCAAATAATATACCTGAGCTTATTAATTATAGTAATCTTATTTAAAGAGTAAGTTCTGTTTAATCTCCACTCCTTCACTGGACAATCTTACCCGATCTTTTTTCATTCATTTATTCAGTCATTAAAAACCAGGAGACATAAAGATAAGTAAAAACCATGTTCTTACTTACAGACAAGTAAGCAAATAACTGGAACAATAAAAGAACAGGTATTATACTAGATGTTTCTAAAGACTACAAGACAGGAAAGAAAACACCACAGAAGTAGGTATCCTTTATTCTGGAATGAGACGGGGGAAAGA
>NW_006441955.1:24781156-24781861 GCF_000325575.1 Pteropus alecto | reverse complement strand
CACCTAGAGATAATGTGAAGACTTACCCAAAGAAGAAGACTAACTTCAGTTATATTACTATTCACCAGGAGACTAAAAGGGAAGAGAAGAGACAAGATAAGCAAAAGCATAGCTCTAGTTATCATCGGTGAGTTAAAATAGCACCATATATGGAATTGATAGCTATACTGTTGCTGACAATGTTGTTCTTTCCATCAGCACTCAATGACTTGATGTCCCTCAGTATAAAATCCTTTAAGACATGCTTTGCTAGCATGTCTTTCATCCATAAGTTCAAGTAAAAACTGGCAGTGGTATTTTGGAAGTCCCATTACATTTTAAAATACACATATCCTATGACTCAGTCATCACTTTTCAAGGAATCCATCTTTCATAAAGGGTTGAAAAAACATAGATAAACAAAAATATGTGCTGTATTGCACATGTACAAATATAAAATTCTCAGTATGTCTGATTTTAACTCAAAGATGAACTGTAAGTGATATCATAAATCTTCCCTCTTTGCTCTATGTACCCAAACCAAGAGCTCTCTCAGACAGCTATAGACAGTTTTGTGGCCCCACCACATACAATGTAAAAAAGAAAAATAGAATCTGAATGAGAGACTAATTTATCCAGTGAAAGAAAAACAAAAACATCATTATCCTGTGATTTCAAAACTTATTAAAGAGCTACAATAATCAAAACAGCTAACATACAGGCAAA
>NW_006441955.1:24772377-24781091 GCF_000325575.1 Pteropus alecto | reverse complement strand
TTTTTCAAATTGTCAATTGAATTTTTATTTTATTTTATTTTATTTATTGTGGTAAGAACATTTAACATGAGATTGACCCTGTTAAATTTAAGTTTACAATTCAGTACTATTAACTATAAAAACAATGTTGTACTATAGATCTCTAGAATTTATTCATCTTGCATAACTGAAACTTTTTACCTATTGATTAGCAACTCCCCATTTCCCTCTCCCCCTCGCCCTGTCAACCACTATTCTACTACACACGTCTATGAATTTGACTATTTTAGATACCTTATATAAGTGAAATCACGTAGTATTTGTTTGTAGTCCAACTTGGGTATTTTTGGTTTTGTTATCAATGCTTTTGCTGTCATATCCATGAAATCATCACAAAGAGCAATGCCATGAACATTTTCCCCGGTTTTCTTCTGGGACACTAGACCCTTATCAGATATATGATTTATACATATTTTCTCATATTTTATAGGTTGTTTTTTACTTTCTTGGTAGTGTCCTTTGCTTAACCAAATTTGCTTTCTAAATTTTAATTAAGTCTAACTTATCTATTTTTCCTTGTGTTTGGTGTCATATCTCAGAAACCACTGCTAAATTCAAGGGAATAAAAAATTATGTTTTTTTAAAGAGTTTTATAGTTTTAGCTCCTTTATTTAGGTCTCTGATCTATTTTGAGTTAGTTTTTGTATATGGTATGAAGAAGAGGCCAAACTCCATTCAATTGAATGTAGTGATCTCAGCATCATTTACTGAAAAGACTATTCTTTGTCCATTGGATGGTCTTGGCAATCATGTCAAAAATCAATTGATTAGACAAAGTACTCAGGCAAAAAGAAGAGGTAAAAGGCATCAAAATCAGATGTGAAATTGTCTCTGTCTGCAGATGACAAGATCTTATGTATAGAAAACTCTAAACTACACACACACACACACACACACACACACACACACACACACACATCTGTTAGAGCTGATCGATTAATTCAACAGAGTTTCAGGGCACAAAATTAACATACACAAATCAGGTATATTTCTATACGCTAACAGTGAATTATCTGAAGAGTAGGAAAATAATTGCATTTACAATAACACCAAAAATAATAAAATACTTAGGGATGAACTTAACTAAGAGAGTACACTGAAAACTACAAAACATTGATGAAAGAAATTAAAGAAGACATGAGCAAATGGAAAGACATCTCAAGTTCATGAACTGGAAGAATTAATATTAAAATGCCCCTACCATAGTAAGTAAAAGTAAGATACAGGCATTAAGGCAAACATATAGACAAATGGAACAGAATAGAGAGCCCAGAAATCAATCCATGCTTATAAGGACAACTGATCTTCAACAAAGATGGCATGAATACACAGTGGGGGAAGGATAGTCTCTTCAACAAATGGTGCCGGGAAACCTGGATATCCACATGCAAAAAAAAAAAAAAAGAATAAGAAAAAAATTAGGCCTCCATCTAACAGCATACATGAAAATCAACTAAAAATGAAGACTTATACATAGATGTGGAACTGTAAAATTCCCAGAAGAAAACATAGGGGAAAATGTTCATGGCATTCATCTTTATGATGATTGCATGGATATGACAGCAAAAGCATCGACAACAAAACCAAAAATACCCAAGCTGGACTACAAACAAATACTACGTAATTTCACTTATTAAAGGTATCTAAAATAGTCAAAAACAAAAAGGGAAACAACTTAATTTTTTAAAAATTGGATAAAGGACTTGAATAGACATTTCTCCAAAGAAGATATAAAATTGGCAAACAAGCACATGAAAATAGTCATTAGGAAAATGCAAATCAAAACCACACAAGATACCACTTCACACCCACTAGGATGGCTATAATCAAATAAATGGAAAATAACAAGTGTTGGAGGAGGTAAAGAAATTGGAGATGGGAATGTGAAATGGTGCAGCTGCTATGGAAAACAATTGGTGGTTCCCCAATAAATTAAACAGAGACTTGCCGTACAACCCAGCAAACCCAGTCTTGACTCTATAACCAAAAGAACTGAAAAAAGTGTTCAAACAAACACTTGTACACAAACGTTCACAGCAGAACTATTCACAACACAAATTTATCTCAACTGATTAATGAATAAACAAAATGTGGTATGTTCATACATGGGACTATAATTATTCAGCCATAGAAAGGAATGAAGTACTGGCATATGTTACAATGTGGATGAAACTTGAAAATATTATGCTATGTGAAAGCTAAGTAAAGCCAGACACAAAAAGCTACATAGTATATGATTTCATTTATATGAAATATCCAGAACAGGCAAGTCTGTAAAGACAGAAAGAAGATTCAGGTCCAGGAAGACCGTAGAAGGGACAGTGACTGCTTAACAAGATTTTCTTCTGGAGCAATGAAAATCTTATAGAACTCCATAAAGGTGTATCATTGCACAAACAGTGTAAATGTATTAAATGTCACTGAATTATATGCTGTAAAATGGTTAAAATGATGAATTTTAAGTTAAATATATTTTACCACAATAAAAAATAAAGCTGAAAAAACATTATTAGCAATTTATTGCAGATCATATAGAAGAAATAAGCAATTTATTAAATGAAAAATTATTTAGTGGGTGAGTGTGCATCTTACATTGAAAAACTGAGGAGTCCATTCTTTTCATGTGTGTATAACAGAATTTTCATTTAGATGTCCGTAGAATACAGAATAAAGAATTTTATTTAGATGTCCGTAGAATACAGAATAAAGGCAATTGCAAGCCAAAGGGAAAAGATGAAGGAAAAAGGTTTTAAGTCATGCCAGTGTGGGTTGTCCTGATAAACCAATCATCTGTTAGAGCATTTATCTAAAACAAGTATTCTTTAAATCACAGACAAGAACTTTTAATTTCACTTTGTGCATACATTTTTCCAAATGTAAACTGGTTTGCAGAATTGGAAGTCCTCAAGAAGCTGTTGCTACTTCCCAAATGTCAGTAAAAGGGAAATAATTTCCTCTTCCTCTATCAATCTATGGCATCATGCTATAGCAAAACAAACAATATGGTTTAGCATTCTCACTGTACAGCCCACCGGCTATATAACCTCCTGAAGGAGTTCAAGGTGGCTTCCACCACTCTTACTCTCAAACAAAGAATACTGACCATAATTCCTCAAGGTTGGACATGAGCCTTCTGTAGTAGATGGCAAGAGTTTTTAGTGAGAGGAGTAATACGATTGTCTTTCACAGCTTCTGCCTCCTCTATCTACTTACTGTGTGACTTTGAGCAAATCATTTAACCTCTCTGAACCTTCATTTCCTTGTCCATAAAATGGGTATAATAGAATCTACACTATACTATTACTATCATAAGTATAAACGACTTAATACACATAAAACACAGGACAGTTTGACATAAAAATATTAGCTAACAATATTATTGTTGTTATTTAGTCTTGCCTCAGACCCATAGAATTAGGCAGATAATATAGAATTAAGAAGACTAGTAGAAACCATGATGGAAACCTAGAGAATGAGGACTTGGAATAAGTGGCCCAGGTCAGCTCTGCTTTAGCCTATAGGGGAAAAAGGTAAAGTCATGCTTTAGTTTTCCACACTATCTACACAAGAGGAAAAGAGTTAATGTATTTAGGGCCAAAACCATAGTCATACATAAAAACCTTGCACTTGCTGGACCTGCTTTCCCATCCTGAGCAACCTGACATAGCACAAGGCTGGAGAGCTGAGATTAGGGTTCTCAAATCTCTCCTTTTACTCTACACCTAGAAAGCCCCACTCTAGCAAGAGAAAAAGCAGTTAGTTACCTACCAGGGAGCTCCCATTAGACTGTCAGCTGATTTCTCAAAAGAAACTTTGCAGGTCAGAAGGGATTAGCACCAAATATTCAAAATGATGAAAAGCAAAGACCAACAACCAATATAACTCTACTCAGGAAAGCTATTCAAAATGATGAAAAGCAAGGACCAACAACCAATATAACTCTACTCAGGAAAGTTATTGTTTAGAATCAAAGGACAGATAAAAAGCTTCCCAGACCAAAAAAAAAAAAAAAAAGCTAAAGGAGTTCAACACCAAGTATTACCAAAAATGCTAGAGACAATTCTTTAAGAAGAAAAAAAGGTCAAAAATATGAATAATAAAATGGCAATAACCACAGCAATTACTTTCAATGTAAATGGATTTAATGCTCCAATCAAAAGACATTGGGTGATGAATGGATAAGAAAACAAGGCCTTCACATATGTCACCTATAAGAGACTCACTTCAGATCAAAAGACACACACAGACTGAAAGGAAAGAAGTGAAAAAACATTTCATGAAAATAGAAACAAAAAAAAAGCTGAGGTAGCAATACTTCTATCAGACAAAACAAACTCTAAAACAAAGGCTATAACAAGATACAAAAAAGGATCTGGTAATCCCACTTCTGGATATTTATCCGTAGAAACCCAAAACATTAATTTGAAAAGACATATGCATCCACACATGCATTGCAGCATTATTTACAGTAGCCAAACATGGAAGCAACCTCAGTGTCCATCAGTAGATGACTGGATAGAGAAGTGGTACATATATGTAGTGGGTGTTACTTAGTCATAAAAAAAAGAATGAAATCCTGCCAGCTGCAACAATATGGATAGATCTGAAGGGTATTGTGCTGAGTGAAATAAGTCAGACAAAGAAAGACAAATGCCATTTGATTTCACTTACATGTGGAATCTTAAAAAACAAAATAAATAAACAAAACAAAATCAAACTAATAGATACAGAGAACATTTTGAGGATTACCAGAAGGGAGGGGGTGGGGTGTCGGTGAAAAAGAGGGAAGGGATTAAGAAGTACAAATCGGTAGTTACAAAATAGTCATGGAGATGTAAAGTACAGCATAGGGAATATAGTCAATAATATTGCAATAACTATATATGGTGTCAGATGGGTACTAGATTTACCAGGGTTGATCACTTCATAAGTTATAGAAATGTCTTATCACTATGTTGTACACCTGAAGCTTAGAATAGTGAAACAAGTAGAGATTACAACATCAGACTGAGAAACTTTTAGTTCAAATCTCATCTGTTCCTTAGTAGCTATCATGTAGGAGTGGTTTTTATAACATCTCTAATTCTAATCCTTTCCATGAAAAGTAAAGATAACAAGAATTGCTTGGCAAAGTTTGTATAAAAATTCTAGGAAATGTACATAAAGCACCTGGTGGATGTTTAATATATTTTAGCACCTATTATTGATAACAAATGGTGTGCTTATTTTCCTTACTATTGATACTGGATTAACTGTATGTGTAGGATCTTGCACTTTTTTCCTATATAAAGCTAAATATATTTGACATATTTACATTAGATACATTAGAAAGCTGTAGGGTTGTATAAGTATAATTTTGTGAAATGTATTTCCATTATGATTAGACAGTAAGGAAAACAAGGTGTGTGGCAATGTTTTTAGTTTGAATACATAACAAAAGAGCTAAAGCAAGTGGGTAAAGATATGATGTGGCAAAACTCTGAATCTTGAAAGCTGAATTATGGGATCAGGCTACAAGACATTTAATTGAGAACAATGTGCTTTTTATACAAAGTACTAGTGAGAGAAAAAATAGTAAATTTGCAATGGTTAAAAAATTTCTCTATTGTCAAAATTACTCATGCAGGAGACAAGCTAAAAATTTAATATGAAGATCTATTGCTAGATGATTTTGCTGGTTATTAATTTTTTAAAAAACAACGAAAGCTTTTAGAAAGCAATCTACCATATATCATTCCCCTATTTATTGGCTTCAGTGTAAATTTATTGTGCTTTAAGTTTGTATAATCACACCCACTCATGGTAAAGTTTGTAACTGAAAATTGAATGGAGTCCTTAAGCCAAGTTAAGTGGCAGTGTTAGCTGACTCAGAACCCTGCATTTAACTACCAAATGCATGGTTCTTACATTTAAACAGCCTTCACACAAGGCTTCATCCTTAGGTAACCTGAACAAGGAGATGGTCACAGTGATGAACTTTCATACGTGGTGAATCAATATTTCTTCACCGAGTTTTACAGCTCATCCAGGGTATGACTATGATAAGGTGTTCTTTCTGGTGGAGGAAAATTTCTGAAGCTGCTAATACAGGAACAATTTCATCAACATTTAAATTTTATGGTTGCTAAACAATGTTTTAGATATGCTAATGGCAGATTTAAGTCATAATTCCTTGCTTACCCAGGAAACACCAAACATGTAAAGTGAAGAAGTAAAATGGTACCTCTCTGAGGGATCAAACAAGTCCCATAAGTCTCAGTGATCAATGAAATAACAATGGAAGATATTGGGAAGCATATGATGGATTTGAATATTTGGGACACATTTGGGAGTCATTTGTTTGGCTAGTTATTCAAAAATTTCCACATTTAAAGATAATCTACACAGAGTGAACAGTGAAGAGTTAAAGGATTCTGAGCCATGAGCTCAGAGTATTTCAATATTTAGAGGAAAGTTTAGAATTAGAAACTAGAAAAAGAACCAAGATAAAATCTGCATTTCCCATGATTCCACTTACCATGTACTGAATTGGGTCTGTCCAAAAGTCATATGCTAAAGCCCTAATCTTCAATGTGATGGCATTTGTAGATGAGGCCTCTTGGGAGGTAATTAAGTTTAGATGAGGTCATAAGGGTGGGTCTTCATCATAGGATTAGTGCCCTTATAAGAAGAGACACCAGAGAGCATGTTCTCTTTCTCTTTTTCTCCACCATGTGAAGACATAGTGAAAAGGCAGCCAATCTATAAGCCAGGAAAAGACCTCTCACCAGAACCTAACCACACTGGCACTCTGATCTCAGACTGCCAGGTTTAAGAATTGTGAGAAAATATATGTCTGTTGTATAAGCTGCCCAGTTTATGGCATTTCGTTACGGCAACTTGAGCTCACTTACACAATACTTTTCCAAAGGATGCTCCAGTTTTTGGTTCCTCCCTCCAAAAACACAGGCTTGCTTCACCTACTATTTCTGGCACAGCTTCAAAGGTGGCCTCTTCTTTCTCCACCAACCAGAATGCTGAGGCTCATCCTCTAAGACCTTTTTCCTGTCTTTCCTACCTGAAGACCTCTTTATTTTTTCTTCTTTCTTTACTTTGGGGTCATATTTTCTACTTCTCAAAATGATAGCAACCTACCTGATAAATGTATCTTCTCAAAATAATTAACAACCAATAATAAGTCTCCTGTTTCCAAGAACTTTTTTTTAACCATGATCTACCACCATGACTTTATCCAAGAGGAAACTCTAATTGTGGCTATTTCAGGTATTGTGACAGCTTATCTGGGAAGACATGATTGGGTAATAATACAGGTAAATGTATTATCAAGTTATGCTTCATCTTTGCACAAAGCCGACCATAGTTGTACTGATACTTCTAGATCAGAAATTTAGTGCTGAATTTTTTCCTCCTTTGAGTTTTTAATCACCTGTAAGAAAGATCCTATTAGGCTTATAAGAAGTCAAGAAATTGATTAATTTATTCAATATACATTTCTTGCATGTGTCTATACATACATTATACTTACAAAATAATTACATTTTTTAGCACTTAGCTGAAAGAGAACTTTCGCAATCATTAATCCTTTTAAGCCTCACAATCATTAAAATTTTATAAGAGATAATGCTGTAACTATTATGAACCTCATCAGAAAGTTCTCAACCAGAAATAAGGAATTAAACAAGGGAATGGATAAAACTAAGTGGAGCTATAGAGAGTGTCATTCTGGCTCATAGTGAACACTCAAATACATGTTGAAATAATAAATTAATACTCTCAAATCTTACTGGGGCCTAACAACAATACAGACATTCACCTAAGAAAGAGACTGGCCACAAATAGATAACAGAAATTAGAAATTTGTGACTAAGTGAAAACCAGGTACTAGACTAGAAGATCATCTGAAACATGACCACTCATGATAAAGGTTAGGTAGGAAAGCTGAAGTACAAAACTCATTCGAGTGCCCCCTGTACCAAGATTCCCCCAACCCAGACACTAGTCACAGAAACCACAAAGCATATTGTCAAACTATTCTTAAAAATTGAGAGAGAGCTCCAAACCAAAATCTAGGATTACTTCTTACCGGCTAGGCTAGTGGTTTTAGGGGACTGAGCTAGCAGATAGCAGATTACTAGTGGCAGCTGAGCCATACTAGAGACAGCAGAGATTGACAAGCATGTTATTACCCTTATTTTTCAGAAGATGAAGCTAAGGCTTAGTGAAGTTAACTGACTTGCATAAGACCACAAAGCCAGGAAATGACGGGGAAAAAATGCAACCTAAAACTGTAATATTCAAATCCTATATTTGTTCAGCACAATGAAGTCTGCCAGTTACTTGCAGCTAATCTGTCTATTCTTTTTGTTTACAGACATTATTTCAAACCCTATTCGTCCTTGCTACTCACAGTGTAGCGCATGGAGCCGCAGAAGCATCAACCTGGAAACTTGTTAAAAATGCAGAATCTCAAACTCTCGCCCAGAACTACTGAATCAGAACCTGGTTTTAACAAGATTCCCATGTACATTTTAACAAGATTTGCATGTACATTAAAGTTTCAGAAGCATTGCTCTATACCATGCTGCCTCTCTTTTTTTCACACAAGTTTTGTTTTGTTTTGTTTTGTTTTTTTCTTCTGAAGGAATAACACATAGCTTTTAAATCAACAGCAAAAA
>NW_006441955.1:24761636-24772364 GCF_000325575.1 Pteropus alecto | reverse complement strand
TAGGGAAAAGAGAAGTTCAGAGGAAGGAAAGTTCAGAGGAGGCAAAGAACTTCCAGCTGAAGAGATTTAGAGATAGTGCATTCAACCCAATCTTTGAAGAAAGGGTAGGAAATGTACACAGTAACAGGACAGGAGGGTGTGTCTTGCACAGGGAACAGGTTAATGAAAACACCGGAGGGACAGTGCAGAATAGGTAGGAAAATGACAGTCGATTCCGGCTGGCTGGAGCACAGGATTTGAAAAGCAATGAAAATATGAGCTTGAAAGAAAAATTAGGGACAGGACAGGGAATATATTAGGTGATAGGAAGTAGGACTTTACTGTGAAGGAGTGCCCTAGAATTGAAGGGTTTTGAGCAGAGAACTGACAGGCTCAAAATTAACCTTTAAGAAGGCTAATTTGTGGTAGGTTGTAGAAATAGAGGTGGAAGACAAAAAGAAAACTAGAACTCTAATGATGGATGAAAGATAGTAAGAGACAAAACCGGGAGTGGGGAGCAGTAGGAATAAAGACAAGATGGAAGGTTTAAGAGACGTGGCATGGTAACCTTCAAGCCAATGCCACTAAAAGGACAGAGCTCTTCAGATTGCATACCTCTTCTAGCACTTGCTTATAAACACGACAACGCTGTATGTAGGAAAAGCTTAACAGTACTTCTGTCATTAAAACATAAACATTTAAAACCCAACAGAGCCCCTACAGTGTCTGACCCATTGTAAATGCCCCCGAATTTGTGTCTAATATTACTGAATATCACGCAACGTCATATGAACCCTGAGAGCTGAGATATAAAAAATGTATTCTCAACCTGGTGATTGTCACTTTTGGTAGAGTTCTCTCCCTTCATAGATTTCTTCAGTCAAAATGGCATTTAACTCAAAAGAAACAGAGAAATATAAAGGTACATTGAAAGTTGTCCAATTTAAATGAATGACTACTGTAGCAAAGTAGAAGCTCTTACAGATGTTTGACTGTCCTTAATGAACTACTAAAGTTTAATTTTCTAAACTTAACAACATTGAAGACTAGCCTGAATTCAGTATGACCCCCGCCAAGGTGCAGCCGTGCTCACTGTCTCTCAGACAAATACCATATTAACTGCAATTACTGCTCCTTAAAATATCTACCTCCCCTTCTTTCTCTCACTAACCAAAATATCTCCAGAAATTGCAAATGTCCCGTGGGGGGAAAAATCACCCATGATCGAAAATCACTGCTCCAGAGCACAGAAAACTGCAGGCACATGATTCACACTGAGTAATGTCATGAATGCAAGAGAGACCTGGGGATTTCATGGAAGTCTGAGACCCCTGATGTGCATTTCTTTGTGTTTGTCATTTGGAGCAGCTTAACTTAACCAAACCACAGGCCTACTAAATTTACTCTCCCGTTGATAATTTCCACTCTAATGTGTTTTCCTATGTCCCACAGAATCATCCAGGATTCCAAGTTATCTGGGAAAATATTCACTTTGCATTAGAAAGAGGTATTTAAGTTCCATGCCATGAGAACATAGAGTATCTAACTAAGGTATCTTTATAAGAAGGCTGCACATATATAATCAATTATAATTTTCTTGAATGATAACTCTGGAGTGCTTAGTAAAAACAATAATAGAGGACTACACCCAACATAGCAGGAATTACAGTTACCACAGGGCTGGAGAACTTGAAAAGAACTCAGCAAAGTACTGTAAATATGTCTTTTCATCGGATTTGATTCACATAGCCTCAAACCTCAGGAGTTTCATCCAAAGCTCTCAGAAGCCAAACCACACAAGTGAAAACATTGAACTTCAGAAGTAAAACAAAACCCAGAGAAGTTTTGCCAGCTCAGACCAGAGAGCCACTTACAAAGATGGCCAGATTAGCAGGAAAGTTAGCATGGAAATGGGGTTTTCAACATTTCTCCTTTTGCCGGCACTGGTTATTGGTCTTGCCAAGTCTTCAGTCATACATTCAAGCCCTTGAAACCTTAGAATCCTTGGGGATTCTAGAGTGCCATTCATACATTGTTTTTCTGTTATTGTGGGCCACAGAGTAAATACTGCAGCAAATCTTTCACAGTTATCTTAATGGCGATAGACTTTAGAGTTTGAAAGGGACAGCTATAGATAATTTTTCTCTTAAAAATTGAGTTATACTATTATAATCTGTTTCTCATTATATTTGGGCTATTCAAATAATGTATTGCCATAAAATCTCAGAAAGAGCCACAAATAAAATAACAAGAGTTAAAAAAGCATAATGGAGTTTCATACTCCCAAACTATTTGTGGAAGGCAGATGCAAAAACATACAGGTCTTATATGTCTCCCTCTGGATCCAGGTCTATATGATTATTCCAGTAGAAGTTCTTCTATCCTATATGAAGGGTCACACATGACAGATACTCAGAAAATAGACAACAAGAGCATGTAAATGAACATTCGAATGCATGGACGAGGTAGATAAACAAATAATTAGAATAACCTCTTCTTGTGTGGTCATGATCATACAAAGGGTGAGGAATGAAGACATCGCCACTTCAATTTCCATCAGGAAAAAAAAATTATGAGATATTAGTAACCGTTTCAACAAAATGTCTTCATTGTAGGTTTCCTGTTTATTCACTTGAGAAACATTTCTCAAATGCCTACTCTGTGTAAGACATGCTTCCTAACTTCAGTGAGTTTATGGTATAAAGGAGAAATAATAGATTCATGACAATTATCTAGTAGATAAGGTATAAGAATATAAAACACATAGGAGAGGTTAGACTGCTGTGGGAATTTAGAAGAAAGAAAGATTGATTTGGAATCAGACCAGACTCCATGAAAAGATAACGTTTGATCTAGAACTTCAAGGCCTAACTCTAAGGCATTCCTAAAGGAAGCTTTCACAATTCTTATTGTCAAAATACTTCCCAGAAGCACTTTTGCCAAAGTCTATTGCAGCTTTGTCATTAGTAAATATCTGTCTGTCCTCCCACTAGAGTACGGCTCCTTAGGGCTAGAGTGTGTCACTGTGATATTTCTATTCCTCCTGCTGTTGCCCAGAACAATACCTTAAGTACCACAGCTACTTAGCAAACATTGCAGATCTGATCTGACCTGGAAAATGAGATTTTCTGTTGAATATTGCTATTATCTGTATGATTCCCTGGAGTGGAAGCTTGCCATCCCTTGCTTTTTCCCTGGCCTTGGAGTTTTCACGGTCTCTCATGAGCAATTAAGAACACAATCCCCAACAACTAAATTTAGAAGGGACCATGGTTGCCTTACACCTGTAATACTCCCTAAAACTTATTTGACTTCTCTTCTCTCCTTAACTCACATCGCTACAGGGGAGATGGAATGGCTTATCAAACTAATGAACTGGGAAATAACTGAACATGCTCCCCAGTTTTTCCTTTGGAGAGTTAGCTGTCGGCACAGATCTGTTCCCACATGAGGAAGCCTACCTAGCACTGGATGAGAATGGTTGGGTAGCAAAATCTAACTAATCCCAGGATTAGATTTACAAATAATTTGTCTCAGAAGCTACTTCTTCCAATTTTATTATTGATAAAGATCATCCTCTGTTTTCAATCCATCTATTCTTAGTAAAATATAACCAACTATATGACCAGGAATTGGTGTCTGTTTTGTTCAATGATTATATCCCAGCTTCTAGAACAGTGCCTGGCCCATAATAGGCAGTCAATAAATATTTGATCATTTGTTGAATTCATTTGTTCAAAACTTGGTCAAGAGAGGGAGTACTATTTATTAGTTCCCATCAGAGGTTCCAAAACTACCTCAGATATTTAATAAATGTGTGCTAAGTGAATGAACGAGTGATTCTCTCACCAATCACGACTTCTATGAATTTGCAAAAATCTTAACCTGCTCATTAGATTTAAAAAGATGTGGTTTAATGAATTTTTCCTACATCCTAACATAGTAATTTTATTTAGCCAAAGAGAATCTTGAATTTTGCCTGTTACTTCAAGTTACAGGGTTTAGTCTAATTAGCATTCAGCCCAGCTCCGGCCTTTGACCTGTGAAATAAATTTAACATGTTCAGCCAATAAAGTGTAACCGCAAGTACTGCCAGACTGTAAGCTGTTCAGAGAAAAATAATATGAGTGTGTTTTTAACTAATAGAAATCTTAACTCTATTATGAGATTCTAATCTCAGAGATTCCACTTTCAACATAAGTAGAAAGAAGATCGGAACAGGTACTTCTAGAACCTGACCTTCAGCAGCTAATAATGTGAAATAAACTTGTTATCTTGGTATCTTTTTACTACTGTGATATTTGCTACTTAAGAAAAGAATGACAAAAATCAATACAGAAAGAAAATTACTTTTTTTCCCTTTGGAAATGAATCATGAGGCTATTTTGCTAAATTAAGACCAAAGTAAATATCCAAAAGCAAATGTTAACATCAATGAAAAGTTTTAAGATAATTATTCAAAGTTTTAAAGTGTTTTTTACACTTAAGACTAATTTAAAATCAACCTAATTTTATGTTTAGATTAATTTAAGATCCCCATGTAGGCAAGAGTTCTGATGCAATTGATCGAAACTCCATCAGGTCTTGATAAACTTAAAACTGGATCTCCAAGATGCCAATAAATAGCTGAAAATATGTTTAATGTATCTAGGTATACGATATCATTAAGTTATCTAATAAAATAAATGATTCCAAGAAATGCTTTTTGGCTCAAGATGCTGAAATGTTTCCATTTCTTTTTGTTGTTGTTGTTGTTTTCCTGTGATAAAGCTTTTTAAATCAATCATTTTTCTTCTCAGTATGTTACTTGAGAGCCAAATTAAGTAGCTAAACATTTTCACCACATCTATAATTCTATTTAAATTACAGAGAAATAGTAAAGAGACAACTATCCAAATGGGAAAATATATTTGCAAGCAACACCTCCAATTAGGGCTTAATATCCAAAGTATACAACTCATACAACTCAATAACAACAACAACAAAAATCCAATTTAAAAATGAGCAGAGGACCTGAACAGACACTTCTCCCTAGAGGACATACAAATGGTCAACAAATATTTGAAAAGAGGCTCAACATCACTACCTATTAGGGAAATGCAAATCAAAACCACAATGAGATACCATCTCACACCAGTTAGAATAGCTATAATCAACAGGGCAAGTATAACAAATGTTGGAGAAGATATGGAGAAAAAGGAACCCTCCTACGTTGCTGGTGGGACTGCAAATTGGTACAGCCACTATGGAAAACATTATGGAGGTTCCTCAAAAAACTAAGAATTGACCTACCATATGATCCAGCAATCCCACTACTGAGTATTTACCTCAAAGACTTGAAAACCCATATCCAAAAAGATATTTGCACAGCATTATTCACAGTGGCCAGGACATGGAAGCAACCAAAGTATCCTACAATAGATGATTGGCTAAAGAAGCTGTGGTACATATATACAATGGAATAATACTCAGCCATAAGAAGAGATGAAATACTGCCATTTGTGACAACATGGATGGACTGCGAGATAATCATGCTAAGCGAAATAAGCCATACTGAAAAAGTAGAAAATCACATGATATCACTTATATGTGGGATATAAACCTAAAAGCAACAAATGAACAGGACAAGCAGAGACTCATGGACATGAACAGCAGACTAGTGGGTACCAGAGGGGAGGGATTGGGTGAAAGGGGTCACATATGTGGTGACAGAAAGAAATCTATGGATGGTGAACATACAATGCAAAATATATATGACTTATTTTTGAATTGCAAAAAAAAAAAAACTCTAACTGAAAAGTAAATAAATAAATAAATAAATAATAAATTACAGAGAAGTAAATATAAGGAAAGAAGATAAAAGAAAAGGGGAAAAACAGAGTTGGTTGTATGAACTAAAATAATACAGAAAAAAAATCAGTCTGAGAAATGAGCACAGAGCAAGCAATAAATAGGATGGAACAAAATTAGAATCAGGAGTTAGCAAAGATGAAAGCATAGAAAGACAGAACAATGTAGCAACTTCCAGAACGATGAGTTCACTAAAATTGACCTGAGAGGAATCTCCTAGTCCTTACCTCTGTCCCTATATCCCTGCTACAGCAGAAGCAGTAGCATTCCTTGGGGAGGGTATTGTTAATTAAACTCCAGTAAAAATCAATTAAAGCCTACTGTATTTGGATTTATCCTTCTCACTCATCTATTCCTTAGTATGACTCTCCCCTTCGACTGTGGCCCCAAGACTCTCATCATGCTTAACAATGACAGAAACAGGGCTGGGTTTTGGCATTGTGGCCAGTTAAAATGTTCATAAATATCCTAACATTCCTCCAATAGAGAGGTGGAGTCGATATCCCCTCCCAGTAAATGTGGATGGGCTCTGTATCTGCTTTGACCAATAGATTGTGAAAGTAACACTGCGATAGCTTCTGGGCCTAGACCTTAATACACTAATGGTTCTGTTTCCTGTCTCTTCAAACACTTGCTCTTAGAACCCAGAGACCAAGTTTTGGGAAAACCCAAGCATCCCAAGGAAGAGACCCAGCTGAGCTACCTGCTAACAGTCAGCATCAGCTCATTATCCATGGAATGAGCTATCCTGGGAGTGGATTCACCAGCCACAGTCAAAGTACCTAGCTGACACCATGTGGAAAAGAGAACAGTCATTCCTACCAAGTCCTGTCCAAATTGCCTATTTGCAAGTAAAATGAATAGTGTTGTTTTCAATCACCAGGTTTTGGTGTGGTTTATTACATAGCGATAAATAACTGGAACAGTCCTCCAGCAAAATAAGCACATTTCATGTTAAAACATCTCTGAAAGTAGATAAATGTTGAAGGAAGACATTTTCGTATGTAGACAAAGTGAATTCTCTCTCTCTCTCTCTCTCTCTCTGTGTGTGTTTGTGTGTGTGTATGTGTGTGTGTGTGTGTGTGTCTCTCTCTCTCTCTGTGTCTCTCTGCCTCTGTCTGTCTGTCTGTCTCTCTCTCTCGTCCCCTCTCTCCCTCCTTCCCTCTCTCTCATCTTTAAGGTCCTGTCCTTCAATCTTTTGTTTTAATATTGTGAAAGACAAAAAAATAGCCTTTAAACAGAACATTATGTCCTTGGTTACACGTGGTTTATTGACTCACATGGTTCTTTAAGACCTCAAAACATTAGAAACAATGACTAAGCTAAGCAAGTTAAAAGAGGCCCAGGCACTAGTCAGTGTGCTCCCCGGATGCCTGTTTGCCATTTGTAGCTGTAGTCTTAAGAAAGTCTTATTGAAAGAGGCATTCTTTCAGAAAATATTTAAACTGGCCTTATTTTGAATTTAAAGAGCTAGTCAAAGAGATTTATATGAGCACCTTCCTAGATATCTGTGCATGGCCCAATTTGTTTTCTTTATTAGTTATCAATTTGAAAATCAGCAGCAAGATGACAAGAATCAAAATGATCAGGTGAATTCATTTGACAGTTTATTTGGCTTCTGCATCTAGAAACACTTGCCTCTTTGCCCACATCACATGGCACTACGAGCTTCCTTATGGCATTTCCCACATTACTCTTCAATGTTTATTTCTGTCTCTTCCACACTGGTCTTCCTGTACTGGAGAGAAAGAGCCAGGCTTCATAGTCTTTGTATGCTCAGTTCTTAACTGTGCTTAGCATATCATAAGAGCACAATATAAGTTTGTAAGAGAACTACTTAGTAAAAGAAATCACATGTATATTAAAAGATAGTCTAAATATGCCTGCAGAAGAGCAGCCAACTCCTAGAGGAGAAATAAGAAAGTAGTTTTTGTCCAGAGCTTATCAGTTGACTTTTTCTAAACACAAACATGAATCCTACCCCCACCTCAGTGTCTCTGGGGGTGCTTTGATATTCAGTTTTATGACTATGACCAAAGTACAATATTTATTCTAAGTAATATTTCATTTTTACAAACTGGGGCTACTTCTTTCCAACCAGAGCCAGAAGATGAATTAGACATGTGAGAAGGTCAGACAAGGAATCTAAATTTAATGAGTTCTTGGCTTCTATTTAGATTTCTCTACCTTTTGTAGGTAATAGGGTTTATTGACCAAAAATGGAAGAACATTAAAATTGTAAAAAAATTGTTTCCAAAGGGTGATTCCCCTTCTTTTTAGAACCGAAGTCTGAATTTTCAGAAAAAATTGCCATCAAAGAAAAACATGAAAAGATGATTTAATTCTACAGTATTATGATCTTTTCAAAAGAACAGTGAAAGTAAATTTAATAGCTTTTTCTCTATCTCTACAAATAATTGCCTAAAATTCTCTTTTGTATAATATTAATATTGCTTCTTGAGCTTTTTGTTAATATTAGTCAGTACATCTTTTGCCATGCCTTTAATTTTAAACTTTATATATGAGTTTGTTTTAGATATGTCTTATTAGCATCGCATAGTGCTGGACTGTTTTAACCCAATCACATAAACTTGTAATAGATATGTTTAATATGTTTACATTTATTGTTATTACTGACATATTTGGAGTGATTCCTACTGTCTTATCTTGCATTTCCTGTTTTCAACCTCTTTCCTTGATACTTTTTTTTTTCTTTTCTGCCTTTTATTTGATGGATAAAGATTTCTATGGTATCTTTTTTCCTTCATGTTTCAAAATTATAGATTATAACTTTATTCTGGGTGTTACATTTAACTGTTAAAATACATACTTGTGACAGAGACTGGCCAACTGTTCATAAAAACTATTAAATTTTCTCTCCTGAGCACATAACTAAACTGTATTTTCCAGTCTCCCCTGATATTGGGTGGGCATGGCTATTAAACTGAGCTATAGCCAAGCCAATGGAATGTGGAAAGAACTGAGGAATGCCACTCCTAAGTTTGGTCCATTAAAATCTCCATTCCCCACATCTCGCCCCTTGTCAGCTGTATGTATGTCAACACCTTTGAAAGCCTTGTTGAAAAAATAGCATTTATGAGCCTGGTTCACTAAATAATAACGTAGAACAGAGACATCACCACCACCTATCCCTGCCACTAATGAAATACAGGTTATCAAGAAATAAATTGCATTGAACTGAGTTTCCACAGCTAAAATTACTTCAATTAATATTTCATTGTAAATTTTCACTTAAAAATTAGACTTATTAGTATCTCTGGCTGGCACGTAAACAAAAACTTACTATGACATGGCTACCCACTTGACTCCTCTTTTATAGTATTATTATTTAGAGCTTTCTTTTAATGTTTATTTTTACAGTCATTAATTAATTGCACTTATTCACATATTTTTTAGGAAATTGTTTGCACTATTGATTCTTATATCCTACATCCTTTATCTGGGTTTGTTTTTCTACTGTTAAGGTATAAATAGTTTCTCCCATGAGTGTCTATGGGTAATAAACTTCCTTATATTGTCTTTACCCTGAATGGTAGCTAAGCCCATATGAAATACAGGTTGACAGCTATTTTCTCTCAGTTCTTTAGAGATATTAGTCTAATGCCATCTGGCAATCTGTTGTGGCTGGTGATAAATCTACTAGTGATCTAACTGTTCTTCCTTTGTAAGTAAACTGTTTTTTCTCTTTGCTAATTCTTAAGGTTTTCTCTGGGTACTTGATATTCTATGGTTTCATCACAATGTCTCCAACTGTGGATTTATTCCTATTATCCTATTTAGTAGTTAGAGTGCACTTCCACTGGAAAGAGTTATGTATTTTTTCAAATCTTAATAATTCTCAGCCATGATTTCTTTCTCTAATTAATACTTCTCCATCATCCAACCTATTGTCTTCTTCTGAAACTCCTATTAGATGTATGTTGAAGCCACGTGATCTTTCATTTACCTTAAACTACCTTTTCATTTTTTTAACTCATTTTTTCTGTGATGAATTCCAGTTGAATTCTTCATACAAATGAGTTCTATTCCAACCCATTTATTCTCTTGTCAAGACCAATATAGACCTTATTCTCTGTTGAATTTTCATTTCAATAATTATATTTTTCATTTCCAAGATTCTGAATTGGTTATTTTCATATATACCTATTCTTCTTTTTCATTTCTGCCTGCTTTGTTTCAAGGTACTTTTTTTTTGATATTTTAAATATATTTTCTCTATCTGTGTTATATATTTGAAGCAGAGAGTGAACTTCAAAACATAAACTTAAAACACTATTTTGACCAAAAGTCTATGGAAGGCCAAAGTACAAATACATAAATCCAGAATATAACAATTCAAACACAACTGAACTTTTGTCTTTGTTTCCTCATTCAAGTACAGGTCTGACAGGCTGATAAGGATCAAGAAGGTGATAGGTCTTTTCTATCTAGTCGTTTAGAGATCTAGGCTGTCAGAAGCCCTGCTGTCTTCAACATACGGTTTCCATATACCTCTGGCTGTTGCCAACCCATGGGATCCCATAAGGAAGCCCAAGGAAGAGCACACATGAAAAGTTTTATAGGCCAAGATTAGAAATACCACACTTTATTTCTTGCTCATAGCGCATTAGAAACAACATGGTCATATGACCATACCCAACCACAGGCTGGAAAGGAAGCTGAAAACACAGGGTAGTTGTGCAGCTCTATGTCTTGCTACTAGAAGTGAAACAACTTTTACTAGGCATCTAGCAGTTTCTGCTATAATATCCAAAGAGCCACTCCATGCTGGAAAAATTGGAAGGCCATCTGCAAAAGAATGAAATTAGACTGTCGTCTAACACCACATACCAAAATTAACTCAAAATGGATTAAGGACCTGAATATAAGACCTGAAAC
>NW_006441955.1:24758519-24759587 GCF_000325575.1 Pteropus alecto | reverse complement strand
GCCCCAACTTTACTCTGGCCTTTTAGAACTAACGACAGCCCAGAGCATTTGAGACCTTGCTCCCCAGCATATACTGTCAGTCTAGCTCAAATAAACTCTTGTAGGATTCTAAGAAAAGAAAAGAAAAGGAAAGAAGGAAGGAAGGGAAAAAGAAAGGAAGAAAGAAAGAGAAATAAAGAAAGAAAAGAAAAGGAAGGAAGGAAGGAAGGAAGGGAAAGAAGGAAGACTTAGCTCTTATTTACTCTGATCATCCCAAGCAGGAGGAAACTATAGGCTTCCCACATGCAGAGAGCATGAGAGAGAAGAAAGGCAACAGAATAAATCTTGAAAAAGACAGAACTCTGACTCCACTGCATTGTTCCCCTTGTACTGAAGACCCCTAATGTGACCTTGATAATTCTATTTTGTCCTTGACCAGGCCAGAACTTCTTTATCTTGGGGAGTGAAGAAGGAATGCCTTGAGCTCCCTCTAGCTCAGAGGTGATTAACATTTTTGTTCCCATCTCCAGAGATCGTGATATTGTCCCCCTTGGGAGAGAGTGCCCCAACTGAGAATCCCTATGACTTCTTATATCAACACCAACCAAGATTCTGTTGAATTTTACTATTTTTGTAATTTGTGTTACTAAAACAATAGGCTTCCTTTTCATTTTCAAATGTAAACTTATGTACTTTTATGTACTGAATGTACTTTTCAAGCTATACATGCATCTCACTACAGAGTCTGATGTTATTGCTCCATGACTGAGAATCACTGCTCAAAAATACAAAATGAATAATCAGCTATTGTGCCTTTAAAATGTGTTCATTTATGAATTTTCCTTAAAACTTTAGAAATTTGAGACTATAGAATGAGGTTACATAAAGAATTTTGGTTTTTCTCTTAGCCTAAAATTGACAAAACATTTTAACAAGTCCATGACATTTCTGCTGTGGATTTTACTACAAATAAATTTAATTTCCCATATATAAAAAGTCTAATAAAGCTGACATTTACTGAGTGCTTATAAATGTCAGACACTGCGCCATGGACTTTCATGCTAAGAGAGGTGATGAAGTTCTCTCTTT
>NW_006441955.1:24736748-24758478 GCF_000325575.1 Pteropus alecto | reverse complement strand
TCTGTAGGCTCTACCCATAACATATACAGAGTTCATTTCTCTCCATCTCCACTGCTGGCAGTCAAGCCCCAGCCCCTATCCCCACCTGCCTGGATCACTGTGATGACCTCCTCATTAGCCTCTCCACTTCCACATTTGGTGCCCCATAACCCATTCTCTAGAGTTCGTTTTTATATCATAAATCAATATACCACACACATCATCCCAATCCTCCCTGCACATACACAACCTAGTCACATCCACATGACACCCTAGCTTAAAAATCCTCAAATGGCTAATTATATCACTTAGAATAAAATCCAAATTTTCCCTAGTTTAGAAGGTATTACTTAATCTAGCTCTCACCTACTTGACCAGCTTTATCTCATGCTACATTCTTCTTTGCCAGTTCCCCAAATAATTAAGAACAATTATTTGTTCTTAACTTAATTTGTTCTTAAATTAATTGTTCTTAATTTAAAAACAATTAAATTTAATTGTTCTTAAACACACCAAGCTCCTTCTACCTTCTGGCTTTTGCCCACCAGTTCTCTCTACCCAGAATGCTTTCCTTGCTCATCTTTTGATAGTTGGCTCCCTGTCATCATCTACCTCTCAGCTCAAACATCATCTCCTCAGAGAGGCCTTCCTCATATTGTTGTCAAACAGCAAAATATAGGTCTCCCAGGAAAATCTAAATTTCAGATAAAAAGTAAGTAATTTTTAGTAAAGGTATATCCTATGCAATATTTGAGATATATACTTTAAAAAATTTATCACTTATCTGAGATTCAACTTCAATTGGGAGTACTATATTTTTTCTAGCAATCCTACTTCCTTGACCCTCCAATCAAAAGTACTCCCCATACAACTCTAGTCACTCTCCATCAGATCTCTGGTTTATATTCTCAACTCACCACTACCTGATATTTTGTATGTCTTTTGTTTGTTTCTCCCGAAAGTTTTCTGGATTGATATCAAATTCAAACTCATTATAATTAACCAATTTCCATCTATCTCACATATTCCTGTCCAGGGATTACTCGAGTTTGGGTGAAGCTTTAATGCATAGAAAGATCTTGATATATAACTCTGAAAATGTAAAACTTATCATCTTTTTTAGGATATCATTTTTAAAATCTTTGATAAGTTTCCATATTATCAAATATATGTGTTAACTATAAAACTTTTTTAAATTACATGGCTATTGTACCAGAAAAATGAACAAATAATTTTACTTTAATGATATATATAATTTTTCAAATTAAGTTCTTGACCTTTAGTAGAAAAAAGTATATGACATAAAGGTTATCTTTAGGAGAGGCAAAAAAAGAGAGAGAGAGAGAGAAACAATACAGTCAGAATAGAATAGCCTTTTAAAGGCATCTAAATGATAAATAATTAAATCACATGGTAAGCTTGCACTTTAGTATCTATTCAGTCATTTCCAGGATTGTCAGTTCTCCTCAACTTCTATTGTCCTGAACATGAAAAATATCCAAATAATTCTAACCAAAAGGCAGAAAGAAAATGAAAGAACTGCTGTTCCTCAGATGGGATGTAAGAACAGGTTGAAGAAAAAGAATGTAAAAGAAATAAATGAATAAAATTCTGGTCTCAAAAAAAAAAGTACACAAGGGAAGTCACATAAAAGTAAAGTTCCCTGATAAATTAGGCAAGTTTTTGATGAGACAAACACAAGTCGTTCGCCTTAGAAAGCCAGAAACGAAAAATGCAGGGAATAAGTTGTAATTGTAGTAAGATTTCAATTTAAAACCATACGATGAGATCGGCAGGTTTTGCTCTCCAAAGAGACACTCCAAAAATATTGTGGGACACCTCAAAAGTAGTTGCCTAAGCCCTCTCAAGCTTTAACACACACATGAAGATCACATATATTTGCAGATCTAAAACCAACTATTTTTCAAACAAAATATTTCTCCTGAAGTTTATAAAGTTAAAAATCTTTTGCACATAAAAACAATTTTAATGTAGCTGTTATTTTGTTTTTCAATAAGTGAATATACCTTTGAATAAGATAATGAGTCTATAATAATGTTTAAAGTTTGTTTTGAATGAATGTGCATAGGTATGCATGTGTGTACCTAGGAGAAGAACCTTTGAAAACAGCTTTTATTAGAAAGTGAATTGAAAATTGAAATGACTTAAGAACCATATCAACTTATTCCTAAGGGTTGCTTCTCAGAAGTGAACAATTTAATTTAAAGTCATTATGATGCTAATTTTAAAAAGGAAAAAAAATTAGTGTACAACTTATCTAATTTTTTTGATCCACAAGTAGGCAATGTGGTAGAGTGGGCATCATCAAGAACTCTGGAGTATAGCATGGGTTCAAATTCTGGATCCATCACTTACAATCACTAAGGTCTCAGGCAAATTATTTAATTTCTCTAAGTCTCAATTATATCATTCTTAAAACATAGGTATTTCCTATATCTGTTCATCAGATTGTGATATGTATTAAACGAGGCATCTCATTATAAGTGTTTACATGTGCATACCTCACATACTGTGTTTCTTTGTTTATCATTTTTAAGAAAAGTCTATATATCAGCCCAATAGACATAACGAAGTTTATCACTTATAAGAAGAAAGCAAAAAATAATAATAAATTTAACCACAACTTTCAGATTCAATCAATACATTCTGACCACCTACTGCACACCAATCGAGACCATACTTAGTGATTTTATATGCAATTTTATTTATGACAATATATGAATAAAACAGAAATCCTCATAACTTTATTTAAATATGATAGGAGTAATTTGAATCAAGAGAGGATAAATGACATATCTAAGGTCATAAATATAGGTAATATAACTAGAACTAATTCTCACATCTTCAATTTCAATAATAATAATTAACTAATTAATAATATGGCATATACAACAATAAAACTTTCAATATAAGAAAGAATATAATGATACATTTTCACAATTAACTCCATTCAACATGATTTGGTTAACTAAGAAAATACACAGATTTTTGTAATCATGAATGCAAAGTAGGGGGCACTATAATATGGATAAAGCTTGAAATAAAAGCTAAAAGACCCAACTTCAAAACAACACTGTAACAACATAAACTTGGTCAAATCATCTCCTTGTCCTCAGTTTCCTAATTTGTCAAATTAAGATACTGAAGTAGATATTTTCTCTGATTATTTCCAGGTCTGATTCTAGGCCATTAACTAGAATTTGCAAAATAGAGAAAAACATCAGTGATTGGATTTCAATGGCTCAACTCCATTACTCAGCTAAAGGCTATGAGAAACATGAGGTCTGGAATCTGAACACAGAGTATGGCAACACTCTACAGCTAAAAATCAGGCTTGCCCTCCACTCTGGTGATGTCTCTTTTTCAATCAATCACAACAGGTGAGCACTCTCATGAGCGTGCCTTCCTCTTCATTCATAGACATCCATACCTTTCCACATACCAAAAGCCATCACCGAAAAACTTTTTTGGGAAATCAGACCACTGAGTGTCAGCATTGAGCTCTGGCTTAGTTCTGATGTGCAATTGAGTGAACTGCCTTTGATTATTAATCAAAATATATCTCCTTTGAAAACGTTGCCTACTCAGGACCTAATCAATTGAAGTTTTTCCTTCCCACTGTCAAGTGAAGAAAGGTTATAAATAATCACCACCAAATTTTTGTGCAAGGAATTTTGAATTGGGCTAAATTCAGCTTTGTCATCGTGCATGTGTCCAACAGCAGTTAAATAAGTTCCATGGACATCTATTTCCTGGGATACTAAAGTCCCACTCTGAAGGACACGAAGCCATGTTATTAGTCTCACTGGAGCACTGTGCTAATGAAGAAGAATCCAAAATTCAAATGCCAAGAGTCACATTAGTTCCATTTTTCTATCTGAAAATTAAAGCTTCCACCACGCACAAGCAGTAACTTTTTGGCCTAAAAATACTACTACTAGTAAAAACACCTTCAGCCTTAATACTCATATTTTCATTAACTATGAAATTCTATTTCTACTTCTTCCTTCACTGGATCTTCTGTATTCCCTATCTGTATTAGTTGCCTAGAGCTGCCATAACAAATAACATAAACTAGGTAGCTTTAAAAAAAAGAAACAAAATTTATTCTCTCACAATTCTGGAAGCTAGAAATATGAAATCAGAGTGTCAGCAGGGCCATGCTTCCTCAGAAGGTTCTGTGATATGAACCCTGATAAGAGAATTGACTCTACTTCCTGGAAAATTGATCAGGCTTGAGCCCTAATCCAGCTACTTCATGGTCTCTGAATAAGCTCCCTCCCCCACCTCAAACAGCTAAGTTATCCTAAGGGGCTGTGACCCTATGCCATCTGGTTAGATAGTGACAATCACCATCCTAATCATAGCCATCATTTACTGGATCCTTACTGTGTATCAGGCATTTGCTAATTCTTGTGTTATATACATTATTTCATTCAGTCCTCACAAACGATCCTTAACCCTCAAGTTGTAGTTACTCTATTCATTCTTCCATGAACAAAAACAGGAAGAAAATGCACTGCTAGCTTTGCTTATTCCTCCCATTCACAGCGATGCTTTCATTTCTTGTCCCCACCCCTCCCCTCCACCCCTATACGTAGTGGTGTCCTATGTATAGGGAATAACCATGAGAGATAAGCCATGTTCTCCTCTAGTCTTTCTCAATGCAGTGATTTTAGAAGGCTAATATGGACAAGCAATGATCTTCCTCAGTCATTACAGATTCGGTTTTGAAATCAAAGGCACCAAAGCAGGTGTGTTTTTGTTTAAGGAACTAAGGTAATTAAAATGACTAAATAGCTTAAATGTTAAAGGTATAGTGACTAAAGCTATAAACGGAAATTAAGATTATTTCAGGCTGAAGTTAATTTGAGTATTCAGAATATAAGCTTGTTATTTCAAGCTGTTTTCTAAACTTGCCATACTTGTTATACTTACCATACTTGCCAAACTTAACTTTGACCTTTATTGGTCATGTTTTCAAACAAACATGGTTATAGAATCAGCCACGAAAACCTAAAGTTATCTTGTAACCCAGAGATCTGTGAACATGGGCTGTTCCAGGGACCTGCTCTGAATAGTTTAGAGTCCCCTGCCCAAAGTGATCAGTCATATATGCTATAATGCAACCTGCCTTATTAGATGAAGCCAGAAGGTTTAAGGAATGCCTCTCGATGGTTTTGTGTATTGGGAAAACTGAAAAGTTCATTACGTTGGAATCTCAGGTTTAAAATGATCACCTGGGCAAACTTATTCTTCTGTAGCATTACTGGCTGAATAATTGTCTAGTCCATTCTTAAATACTCGCTTCTCCAATTTAGAACTCTGTAGAATTCTTCATTATGTTGAGCTGAAACCTATAATTGTATTAGGTCCACCACTGAACCTAATTCTACATTCACTATGTGATAGTTCTCCAAATGTTTGAGCTTGAAACGCCCATGATTCCTCTGAGTCCTCTGTTTTTATGTGCCTTCAGCCATCATTCCGAGGCATGGTTTCTAGTTCCCCATCCTAGTCACTTTCTCTCTTACTGTGCCTCAGTCTCTCTTTATTGTGTTTGATACTTGTCACCACAATACACTATGTGTAATTTGGCAAATATTAAGTAAGAAATGACTACTACTTCCCTCATTCTGGACACTGCAATCTTCCTAATGCGACAACTAAAAAAGTTGGTTTTCTTGGTGGTCACTGAATTTACTGACATCTCCCAAATGATTTTTAGATGGGCTTCTTGGTCATCTTTCCTCAATCTACTAGTTGTGCTATTTAGTGAAAAAATTATAATTTACTTTTATTTTCATCAAACATCATCTATGTAGATCTTGTCTATATTTTATTATTTCTTTCACACAATATATTCCTACTATTTATCTAATGCAAACTAATTATCAAATACCTATTCTGAGGCCAGTGATAAAATTTGAACATTTTAAACCAGTGGAATAATTTTGCCACTATTTCCCTTAGGCTCAAATTAATCCACATACAGTTACTGTTATATGTCTTATCTATCATTTACACATTTATCTAATTTAACAAACATCCAACTCACATTCCTCTATCATGTCTACAAGAATGTTGTGAGAAACACACCATTTCTCTATTCTAATTTTTAATAAAAGAAAACATTAATGTAAGCCAGATATGTTCTATTTTTAGTGAACCCACAGTGGTTTCTAGTGATCGCAATGAGTACCCTTTTAAAAATTAACACATTCTAGAAATCTTCCTGAATCAACCTCATCAGTCTAACAATCTGCAAAATCTCCCTCTGTCCCTTTTTGAAAATCAAACCTATGTTTATTCACCATTCTATTTGCTCTATTTCTTCCAAGACTATTTGAGAAAAACTAAAATTGGGGAGGAGCTCCCAGTTTCTTTTGCTGGTGGTCTCAGAATGCTAGTGTTACCAGTCAAAAGTTCCTGTGCCCAATGCTTCAAAAGGCCAATATTCAAAACGTCAGAGTTTGGAGTAAAGAAAGGTTTATCAATCAAGGAGATGGAGGCCTTAGAGGTTCCTCAAATCTACCTTAATATTGCCCAGAATTCAGGCTTCTTTCAGGTCAAGGGAAGGGAGAATGGGCAGGGCAAGACTGACTACCACAGACATTTGGGCACCAACAGGGATCCAAGGAAGAACATGAAATCTCTAAAAATTTCTTTGTTCCCTCCGTTGACCCCTGCTGGGTCTCAGGCTCTTGCAAATCTTTGATAAACAATTATTAGTTTGTACATATTTGCCCATCTTTTTGAGAAAGGCACCCTCTGGCAAAGGGCTGTTCTTCCAAAAACTCAAGCTCCAGCAGAATTTAAAGGCCATAGGAAAAAATGCAGGCTAGAATTAAGACAGAGTCAGAGGGATGGAGCATTCCACTGCTACTCTAGAGCCTAATTCATCAAGGCAAAAAACTAGAAGTCATTTAACCAGTTTCTTTACTCCTCCTGACAATTTATTTTCTCTCTGTAGTGTACACTTTATATTTCTAGTCAAAAGTTTGCTTTCCTTGACAAAGATGTTAAAAATAATAATAATAATAATTGAGAAGTTGCCTTCTGTAATACCCACAAGCATTATAGAAACTGCTTTCTATAACACCCATAAGCATTATATACATTATATATATAGAAACTGCTTTCTATAACACCTACAAGCATTAAACTTCAGAGAATGAAGTCACCCAAAATATAAGGGTAAGGCAGGCTTTCCTAATCATGGCAGCAAAGACAGAAGTGAAGAAAGTAAATTGCATACTTAAACACCAAAACTTCCGTACACTGGAAAATGCTATATGAACAAAATTTTCAAGGAAATACACTTTCAAAAGTTTGCAAATTAAAAATTTCATAAAGATTTGAAAACCTTTTATATAAAGTTTTTATAACTCAGCTGAAAAATATAGACATAAAAAGTTTTTTCATGATATACAGCTCAAGAAAAGGAAATTGAAGAAAGGAGCCAATAAATCTGTAAAATATTTAATGCTCAACAAATTAAGAAAGTATTTTGTTTTGTTAAACACCAAACATGATGTATACAGCATAAATAAGTGTGAGCTTTTTGAACTTTACAAAATGGATTCCATGGGAACCATGACTGTAATGTCAACTGACACATAATGGGAACACCCTTAGGGTGAGACCAAAACACCCAAAACCGCAGAAATATCAGCCACAACTACTGCTGCTAACCCCGCAACTGCAAGAGCCAATAAGCATAAGGATCTCACCTAGTAAGGTCCATAAAAGCTGAACACCTTAGATTACGCTCAAGCCTGACCCAAGAGCATCACAGATGGGTGCACTGAGAACCAAAGACTGAGCTTCAGCCCATCTAGCTGCTGGCTTGGGACTGATACACCGTTATTTTCACCAACAGTCAACAGAGCTTGCTTTGGAATGCTAAGGACTTTCATCCCTTTGCTCTGTCATGTAAGACTGTACTTCCCCTCTCTGTGTGTTTTGTGCTTACCTTCGTGGGAACCTGATTGTTTTATATGAGAAGTCTCCGCTGAATAAACCTGGCTTTGTGGAAAGACACAAACACGCTCCAGGGTGTTACTTTGGTAGCCTCTTTCCTTGCTTGTGACATTCTGACCTTTTAAAAGTCAAAGATCTAGAAACACTGACATTCTTATATACATTGCTATACATTGGAATGCTAAGAAGTAATTTAATATTTATCCAAAACCTTATACTATTTTACATACATTATTTTATTTAATGTGTCTTGAAACACTCAATTCTCCTATAGCTAACATTTGTTTTATTGATATAGAAGAGGCATGAGAATGACACAAATTATCGATGTGTTAAACTAGGTTGTATTCAGAGACTGCAATGTGCTGCTACACTGATCAGCTATATGGTCACGAGGAACCTATAGAACAAAGGAAGATTCCCAGCAGAGACACTAACAACTGTTTACCCATACCATTAACATTTACCCCATACCGTGTAAGGAAAACAAGAAAACGAAGACTTTAAGCTGTACTTTTCACTGAAACTGAGAATCAAATATAAACCTGATTCCTCAAACACTCAGGGTTTCATTCTCTGGCTTTAAGAGAAGACCAGGTCTCTTTGGAGCATTATTCCTTCTCTAATAAACTTTCCTTTTGTCTCTGACTCTGATTCATGCTTGTATTCTTTCCTGCATGGTGTCAAGGACCCTTTCTCAGTGGGTGTAGGGCTTGAGCCCCCACTCAGGGGTATTCACCCCATCCTGCATCATTATGAACCCAGAGATCTGGGCACTAAGATCACTAAGATGACAGGATCGCTTTGTAATAGAGTTCTTGTTATAACCTCTTCATGAACCAGGTCAGTTCTCATACTTACTGGGAAATGAAAAACTGTCAGCAACACAAGTCAAATGTTCTTTATTAGCTGTTCTTGGTTTAGCTCAATAAGACTTTCAGCATATACCTTGACAGTGCTCCTCGCCATGAGATCCAACCTGTTTCAATGCTAGTCTGAACTAGAGGAATATTAATCACTTTTTTCTGTCTGCTTATATAGTCTCTTACTATAACTTAAAAATATTAGTTTTTCTATGATCCTCTTATTTTCATCTTAATTATAATTTTCAACAGTATGTGTCAATTCTGCAGTGGATTTCCATCTTGGTACTTTATATATGTAAATATCTCTTCTCTTTAGCAAATCTGTACCTTTTCTAACATAATGTGATATTGTGGATTACAATAAGTATGTATTTGGTCTTTGTCCTGTTTCTGGCACAGAACTACTCAAACCCTTGGAGTGTCCTGTGATGAGAGTGATTGAAATGTTTTTTATGTTAACGAATGACTGTTAGGAAGCACCTAAGGATGGAGTATGGTCACCAGAGGAACCAACCAAGTGATTAGAGTTGGAATTTCAGTCCCATCACTCCCCACCCCCACCATCATTTCCAGGGAGGTGAGAGGGGCTGGAGATTGAGCTCATTTACCAATGGCCAATAATTTTTTAATCAATCATGCCTATGTAATGAAGCCTCCATTAGGAGAGAAAAAAAAGACAGGTTGGGAAGCATTGGGACTGGTGAACATATGAAGATCTAAGGAGAGTGTTGTACTTGGAGAGGGCTTGGAAGCTCTAAATCTTCCTCCATACTTTGCCCTATGCATCTCTTCCATATGGCCATTTCTGAGCTATATCTTTTTATAATAAACCCATAATCTAATAGGTAAAATGTTTCTCTGAGTTATGTGAGCTGCTCTATCAAGTTCACTGAATCCAAGGAGGAGCGGAGGAATCCCTGGAACCTCCAATCTATCTATAGCCATTCTGTCAGAAGCACAGATAACAACCTGGACTTGCTATTGACATCTGAGTTGGGGGGCAAGGGGAGCAGCCTTGTGGCACTGAGCCCCTAACCTGTGGGATGTGATGCTATCTCCAGGTAGATAGTGTCAGAATTGAGTTTAATTGTAGGACACCCAGCTAGGGTTTGGTGATATGGGAAAACCACCCACACATATTGGACTTGAGTGTAGACTATTATATAGATTTCTCACTTTAGGTTCCATGTCACTGGGTATCATTTTCTTCTATTTATTACCATGTGTAATAAGTCAAGCGCACTTTTAATTTACTATGATTTTAAACATATTGGAGATGTAATTATTTTTATCACTTTCTTACCAATTATTTTCTTAGAATCACTACAAATAATTCTTACTGCTATTTTTATTTTTATAATAAACTGTTTGATAGCTTTACATGGATGGCTTTCTCCTTCTTGTTCCATATGCATCATGAATTGTTCTTACTTAGGATGGAGGAAATCATTCAAGAAAGAAAGCCAAAAGAGTCCAAGGAGGCAGACAAGATTCAAGTCTAAGTCAAGATGCAAGTGAGTAGAAACTTTCATGGCAAGTTAAAAGAAGTAAAGAAATAGAATAATTGAATAAAAGTAAAATGTTACCCATGGAAGACAAATTCAGACCTTCTAAAAAAGAGTCAATAGCCACTTCTACATAAAACACAAAGTAGACCACACACATAAAGAATAGGGGAAACATTCTGTAATCATCTAAAGTCTTACTAGAAGAGGTATCTGCCATCTGTCAGAGAAACGAAAACTAACAATCTATATTTCACACACAAAAAAACTTTCATGTAAGTATTTCACCTAAGACTCTTAAAAACCAGGCAAGGAACACATTAATATCTTGCAGATAAGAGAGCTTTCCTAAATTTGATAGGAATTACTAAGGGTAGTAAGTACTAAAGCCAGAACTCTAACCCAAGCTAAACTCAATCCTATGTTTATGTTATTATACTATACTAGAGAACCTCTTAAGAGAAATCGGTGTTAATAAATTGACAAATGTTAGAAAGAAAAAACCTCATCTCAAGTTTCTTACCAGCCACCTCTCCCACAATTCATTAGTTGTACGTGACATAAACAATGCAGTCAGAATGAAAAGTAAACTTAAAGCATCACATGGGTAGATTGTATATATACGACTTTTTTTGTTTTGTTTTTTAAATGAACAAGTTCCTTTGGCAAGAATATTAATTCATCTTTAGATTTCCTGCTAAAGGTTCCAACAGTTATCTATATTATTTATGCCTTTGGGTAACCAGAGCTAAGCACTTTTACTGTGGATGAGTCTTTACTGTGGACTGATTGTATTATCCAAATGTACTTTAGTTTGTTTACATGAAATATAACTCCAAAATACCACATTAAGTGTGACTATGAAAAACATATTTTGGTGTTTACTTTTATGCTTATTCATGAAAAACTTAAATAATTAAATATTATTTATCCTAGAGTTAAGTGACGTTGATTTTAAGACTAGTAACATATTGGTTCTGCAATAATGTTGGACAAGGCCCACACAGTTTCACTGGACTGTTAATTTTTAAAGTTCTTCTAGGAATGAAGTTTTGTGTTTCAGGGCTGGGCTAGACTAAAATTGTTTTTATATCATAATTTGGCAGAAGTTTACTCTGCCTCTTTTGTAATACCGCAGAGCACCTGCTAGAGAGAACACTCTGGCCCCATGAAACGGAAGTTGAAAACAAAGACATCTGGTCTCCTTGAACCTACCTGGGCTGCAGAAGACAGCCACACTCTGCTTTGCTAGTACTTGCCTTGTCCTACCAATGTGTTCTGAGATTTTCCTCAGAGCCCCAGCTCTCTGGAACCTAAATTCAAAACTCTAAACATCTGTGGAGAACACCATGCTTCAAATAAAATTTATAACACTGTTATGCTGAAAGGAAGCTGTTTCTAATCTAGTACATCTCACAAACAACATTCCTTTTATGTTGTGCTAATGTAGTGCCAAGTTCTGTACTTCTGAGTACTATTGTTAGACTACACAACACCAGATTCTGCAGCAAGATACTTATTTTTGCCATCACTTAGGATATTTTGCCTTAGCGAAATTTCCTAAAATTCTTCATTTCTCTAACAGCTTTCTAGTCACTCTACGGTACACATTACTCATCTTCATTGTGATGTAGAGAAAGCACTGAACTAAGAATCAAGAATATTGAATTCTGATACCTAGTACTTGCCTTGTCCTACCAATGTTCTGAGATTTTCCATTGAGTAGCTGTGCAACCTTGAAAGCCACTAAATCTCTCTGTGCCTCTTTTTCTTCCAGAGAAAAATGAGAGCAAACCAGATCCATGGCTTTCAAGCTGTTATCCTTGGACTACAGAGACCAGAGCTCTAGAAACAGCAAAGTATTGTTTGAGAAAAAGAAGAGGAGGAGAAGGACAATAAGCACAAGGATGAGAGGAGAATTTATTCCACCCAAAGGAAAATCTATTACTTTTATCTTTTGTTATAGACTGAGGCTCTTCATGAGATTCTACCTAAGATTTTATGTGGGACTATATATATGAAGGTAGCTCTGATGCTGAAAGTAGAAAATTACCAGATAGAGTGATCTCTAGGGTTCTTCTCAACTCCAAAATTCTGTTAATGATCACAATAGCTACCTTTAGCTACCATTCGTTTAGTGTCTCTTCTGTGCTAAACACTGAACCAGGTCCTTTTTATCATTATTTTACTTAATCTTTATGACAAGTATGCAAGATATGTATATATTATTCCTTCCCATGATTTACAGCTTGTTCAGTAAGGAGCCAGATTTACATCATGATCTGTCCAAAGCCCATATCTTTTCTATTCTCACTATAGGATTCCATAATTGAAGTTAAATTAAAATTATGTTTAAGGAAATTAACTCTAGAATATTAGCAGGGTGTGCTAGGCAGAATAACAACTCCTCCAACATGTTCATAATGTCTTAATCTCCAGAAATTGTGAAAAGGATATCACAGATGTGATTAAGTTAATAAACTTGAGATGAGAAGATTATTCTAGATTGTCAGGGTGGGCCCAATAATCAACAGGGTCCTCAAAGGGAAGAGTGAGACAGAAGAGTCAGAGGAAGAAATGTGATGATGAAAGCTGAGAACCAGAATAATGCAGCATGACAAAGACTCAACCAGCCATTGCTGTCTTTGAAGATGGAGGACTGGGGCCATGAGCCAAGGAATGAAGGTAGTCTCTAAGAAATTGGAAAAGACAAAGAAATAAATTCTCCCTTGGAGCCTCCAGAAAGAGCACAGCCTTGCCAACACTGTGATTTTACCTTGGCAAGTTAATTTTGGACCTCTGACTTCCAGAACTGTAAGATAATAGATTGTATTGTTTAAGCCACAAGTTTGTATTTTGTTACAACAGCAATAGGAAACTAATACACATGGTACAATTAAGTTGTTGTCTGTAATTTTCCTTTAAGGATATCAGAATAGACAGTGTGGTATCATATTATTAAGTTGAGTTACAAGCCAGGTACAATTATATGCTCTAATCAGGAATTTGTGCTAGAGGGCAGCTGGTTTTCTGCACCTTAAGGCCATACTCCAGAGGTGGCTATTACCAGTGCTCCTGTTACCAGTTTCACTGATTATCAACAGATGTTTTATTTATTAGCATATCACATATCAACAATAGAATCTGACTGGACCTCTGACATCCAGAACTGTAAGATAATGTTAGAATGCATTCAGATTTGGTGATTCAAAGGATTCAAGAAATGTGGATTAGCTAAAATATTTCGGAAACATTCACCTCCCTTGAAAGAGCAGAGTATAAAAGTCTAGAGAGCCCTTTAGCCTAGCCCTTAAGAATGGTGCCTGTGGCTTGATCTCCAAATGGTTCTGGGTCCAGTTATTGGAGCATTTTTGGTCAGCTAATATCAACAACAAGAGAAGCAGAATCCTGACTCTACAATGTCATTGTATCTGCCTTGAGAGAACCATTCTTGAAAGGTGGTGTCAGAGCACCAAAGAGATGAGAAGCCTGAGACTTCATCAGCACAGGATGTATGAAATATTTTGTGCCTGCTAACTAATAAATATTTGTTTAGCAAATGTCTATTTGTGTTAGGCCCAGTTTGGTCTAAAACATATTTCTACACAATCTTATAGAAAGGCTGTGGAGAAGTAGTTCACCTTTACTCACCTGAAAATGTTCAACAGCTATCATTAATTACCAAATACACCTAAAATTGTTATAACTGAATTAGCCTAGGTTGGTTTGCAACAGTAGTCAATTTGCAGGAGCTACATATGTTTGGAAAACATAAAATTAAGCCTTCCTGTTCATTTGCAGCAGTAGAGACATGTCATTGCTAATGAGATCTACAGTGGTAATAAATTGTTGTTTATTAACAACAAATAAATTTCTGGGCTTTCGTTCACTAAATTATATTTTAAGTGTTTCAGTGGAAGAAATGACAAAGACCCTCATTAAAATATATCCCCAAATTATCACCCCGATTGTTTGAGATATAACCTTCTATTATGGGCAGTAGTGAGCCCACCAGCCTTGGTCCAGTGTCCTCAGTGGAAAGTTTCTATCCAATTTACAAGCATGAAAGTCAAAAAGCCAAAAAATTTGTCAAGAAGCCTGCAGGGGAACTAAAGAAAAAAGCAGCTAAGAGCTAAGATACAAGGAAGCTCTGCCAAATTTCAAAAGAACCACTTGTTCTACCTGTCTCATGTACTTCTGGAAAAAAAAATACCAGAAAGCAAGCATATCTAGGATAAAACATATTCAGCAGAGCAGATTTTTAAGGAAGGATGAAAATAGAGTAGATGATAGAGGACATGATAAATCAGATTTTTCATATACACATGAAAACCACCCTAACAAATGCTTCATTGCAACATGCTGATTCAATTCTCATTCTGCAATATTTTGAAGGTAAGTTTCCAGGCAAAATGCTCTATGATGGCTACTAATAGGCCATATGGAAGTGATGAACAAAATGTCCATGTTTGCTTTCACACACATAAATGAGTCTAAATGATTTAACTTAACCAGAATTCTCAGTCAAAAAGAGAAACTGTGGAGTCAGTTGCTTGTTTTGCTTCATAGAATATCAGGCTAAAGAGAATCTTAAAATCCACCTATCCCAGCCCTTTTGTTTAGTAAATAATTAACTTGCCCAAGGTCACATAGCCAGTTAGTACCAAAATGAAGTGATCATTCTATATCACCATTGTTCTATCATGTATATTTCATTTCTTTCTACTATTTGGATATTTTTCTTGTATTTATTTACATAAAACTGATAGCTAATCTGATGGCAGTCAAAGATTTCTTTCTTAATTTGTTGACACTTTAAATAAACAACAACTTATATTTTCATTGTTGAGACATCCTTTGCTTCTATCCAAATACTACATGTAATATGCTCTTTTCCAATTGCCTGTTTTGCATATGATTTTCTACCAGCCTGGAATGTCATTGACCCAGTTCTCTGTCTAGCCAACTCCCTTCCTCACAAAGACCCAAGTCACTTGTCAGTCCCTCTGCAAAGCTTTCCTTGAGTGGCCTAGGAAGAACTGGCCAACCATACTTCCTCTGCAATAATTTTGCACTCTGCACATCCTCCCAATGTTCCTCATGCAGGTTTTAGACATCCTTATGCATCTACACCACCCACTAAATCACAAACTCCTTAAAGTTTCGATTGTTACTAATTATTGTTTTCTGCTCACCCTCTACCTTCTTCCCTAGTACCTAGCACACAGGTGATTATAGAAAAAGGCTCACAAAGCAAATTAAATCCTGGAGCTGAAGAGACATTTTAATATCGTTATAACAATTATCAATATTTAAAATGCAATAAATAATATTAAAAATGCAAAAATAAATAAATAAAATTTGTTTATTATATAACACATGAGAAAAGAAAATAAGAAGTAGACTCCTCCATCAGAGCTCATAGTCTAGTGGAAACAAGTTAACATCTAAAAACACTTGCAAAATGGGTATTAAAAATATAAAACTCTAAAAAACTAATTAATATCAAAACATTTCCCCCTGTTTTTTCCCATTATTTTAATAGTTTAACAGCAGAACTTGGTGATTATTTTTTATTTAGCCATTTATATTTTTAAACAGAATATGAATTTGAGCAATAGCATATAAATATGTCTGTTTATAGTTGCATAATTTCTATTCCAAATTTACATTAAAAATATTTTTGTAGATGTAGCAAGCACATTAATGGCTTGTACATAACCTAATCCCCAGCAGCAATACAAAATTATACCATGAGAATGAGAATCTAGCTAAGTGAATGCAATCATATATATAAGCATTTCCAAATCTAAATAAAGATAGCCAACACTTTTTGGACGACCACATTTCGCAAATCACTGAGATACTTTCAGTCTTTAATTTTTTTGACAAATATATTTATCAATTTCAATTCAATTTTACTTGTTTGTGGCAATGCCTCTGATTTTCCTAGTGAAGATTAGCTTATAAAATGGTATCAGGTATCACTAAGCAATTGCCAGGCACTCCATTGATAAATCTTTGCAGTGATATGAAAAGAGAAAAAAAAATTAGGAGTAATTATGAGGTGTGAAGATTGGATAGTAAAAAGAGCACTACATAAGACCATTTTCATTAATGATATATATTTTATTCTATAAAGAAACTATCTTCTAATGTGAGTTGCTCTAATATGATAATTTTCATAGATTTTTCCACATTTATATATAACAAATACAACAGAGAAAACCCAAACAACCTCAGTAACTATGATTTATATTTCTGCTTCCATGTCCAGTGTTATAAAATAGTCTCCAAAATTTTTTGATAATATATAGCCATCCTGTTAAAGTGACACATTATTATTTCTTTCAACTGACAAATGCATACATTACTAGTTGTCCTTCAATAGCAAAGTTTGGGCCTTGGCTCTTCAATCTATTTCACAGTTCCTGGTCCACATCCAAGTACACAATTATTTGAAATTAAGAATAATAAAAATAATTGAGTCCTGACAGCAAATATTCGTCCATCATGCTCTGGAATTAGATCAGTCAATGACAGTAATTACTTTGATTTCCATGTTCTGAATTCTCAAGTTATCTTGATCAAAAATATTCATACTCAACTCTCATCTTCCAATTATGTCAAAAGTCACTAATATTTAGTATTTAAGTTAAACATATGTTAGTCCATTTGGGCTGATATTAAAAAATACCACAGACTGGGTAGCTTAGAAACAACAAAAGTTTATTTCTCACAGTTCTGGAGCTGGAAGTCTAAGATCTGGGTGCCAGCATGGTCAGGTGAGGGCCTTCTTCTGGGTTGCTGACTTTCTGTTGTATACTTACATGGAAAAAGGGACTAGGGAGCTCTGTTGGATCCTTTTTATATGAGCATCAATCCCATTCATGGTGGTTCCACCCTCATGATCTAATTACCTTCCAAGGCATTCACCTCCTAATACCATCACACTGAGCATTAGGTGTCCAACATGTAAACCGGGGAGTGGGGGGACATAAACATTCAGACCATAGCAACATACTAACCAACAGCATTATCAACTTCTTCCTCAACGTCACCCTCATTATTCTACTACCACCCCAAATCCAATTAGTCACTGTCACTTCTAGGTCAGCATTGCTTCTCAAATCTAATCCCTGAGCTCATCTCATTATCAATGTTTTAGTACGAGCTGTTCTCTTCTTTTACCTCTAACCTTTCTGATCCTAAAATCACCTTCCTTCTCTGCTTTGAAACTTTTTTGGCTACCAGTTTCCTACAAATTAATCAGCAAATCCTGTATCAAAGCATACAAGTTTGGTGCCACAGTTTGGTGCAAACCAACTTTTCCAGCAGCATCATCCATTTTTCCTGACCTCCTATCCTCTAGCCAAATAAGACTTTCCATTATTTCAGTCCAATAAGTCACATTCATTTACACTTCGATGCCTCTGCACATAGTGTTTCATATTCGTGGATTCCTGCTTAGCAAACTCCTGGCATCTTTTTAGATGACTCAAATGGGACATCTTTGAGAATTCATCTTGTTTCCCTAAGTATCAAATCACTTCTCTGTGAGTCCACAGGTTTTCACTAATACTGTTGTAATAGTTATTTCATTGAATTATAATTGTCCTTTTAAATATCGTCTTAATGAAACACAGACAAAAACTCTGACCTGAACTGAGCTCCTTTTCATTGGGGCTAAATACGAAATAATTATTTTATATCTTCCTTCTTTTGGTGTAAAATACATGGACATGTAATGGAATGCCCTAGTGGAAGGATGCCAAAATAAGAATAAATTTGTATTTCTTTTTCTGTTCTTTAGCAAGGGAAATGCCAGTTACAGCTACAGGTGTGTGTGTGTGTGTATGTGTGTGTGTAAATTAAAATTATATATAGGTCAAAAATCACCTTGGAATCACTGAAGGCAGCTTTCTTTGGAGGGCAGTCATAATGAGAATAGCTCAATAATCTGAGCAAAGGATAAGTATTCATTTCCAAGGCCTGCTATATAAAAATTACCACAAATTTGGTGACTTAAAACAACAGAAATTTATTCTCTCACAGTTTTTGGAGGCCAGAGATCTGAAATCAGTTTCACTGAGCCCAAATCAAGGTGTTAACAGAGCAGCGCTACCTCCAAAGGCTCTAGAAGGGAATATGTTATTATTTGTCTCTCCCAGCTTCTAGTGGCTACTGGCATTCCTTGCCTGTGGCTACACATGCCAGCCACTGCTGCTATGATCAAATTGACACCTCATCTGTGTATGTCTTTAAAATCTTCCTCTCTCTTTCTCTTGTAAAAAAAACTTGTGATGTAATTCCAGATAATCTAGGATTAAAATTCGTTAAAATCCTTTGTTAAAACTTTAATTTAATCACATTTGCAAAGACCTTTTTTCCTTATAAGGTGACATTTACAGGTTCCAGGAATTTTAATCTGATATCTTTATAGCTATTATTCAGCATAAATGTTTAAAAAAACAACACACACGCACACTTTTCTTGATTACCTACTACTTATTCCTCAATTCATTATGCAAACTACCTTTGTTAAGCACCCAGTACATGTCAATCATTGGATTAGATACTGAGTAAACAAAGAAGAAAAAATAGACACTCAATAAGTATTTGTTGAATGAATGAATGAATGAATGAATGAATGAATGAATGAACAAGCTGAATCTTACAGGTAACAATCTTGGAAACATGTTTTCCTCCTTTTATTGGGAAACCAACTCATTATTAATCTTCTGGTCAACCATTTATTTCATGAGACATCATTCCAAATCATTTTGGTGAATAAAAATAGCAACTGCATAAGAACATACATCTCAAATGTTTATAAAATTGGTTAACATTCTACACACTTGGTAAGGGTAATGCTAACTGAATGCTCAAAACATCTCACTGAAGTAAGAAATATTATTAGACCCAGTTTATTGGTGGGGAAACTTAGGCTAAGAAACAGGTAACTTGCCCAAAAGCCCAGCTGGAAATGAGAGAAGCCAGAATTTAAACGCAGATCTACCTACTCTTGAGCTCTACACTTGACCATTAGGGTTTTTTATAACTGATTTCCTTTAATAAAATATACCTCATTAATTATTATCTATGCTTCGCTTAGCAGAAAGATAAATAGCATCCTGCTAAGAATAGAGTATAAGCTAAAGAAATGTTAGTTCCCTTCTTCCTACTTAGGAAAGATTTGTTCAAGTTCTGTTTTCTTAAAAAGTTAAGTCTCTACTAATCATCAGAGAAATGCAAATTTAAACCACAATGAGATATCAACTCACACTTGTCAGAATGGCTGTCATCAATAAATCAAAGAACAAGTGTTGGTGAAGATGTGGAGAAAAGGAACCCTCGTACGCTGTTGGTGAGATTGCAAATTGGTACAGCTGCTATGAAAAATAGTCTGGAGGTTCCTCAAAAAATTAAAAATAGATCTACCTTTTGACCCAGCAATTGCACTCCTGGGTATTTATCCAAAGAAAACCAAAATAATAATTCATAAAGATCTCTGCACCCCTATGTCAATGGCAGCACTATTTACAATAGCCAAGATATGGGAGTAACCTAAATGCCTATCAACAGACGATTAGATAAAGAAGTTATGGTTCATATATACAATGGAATATTATTCAGCCATTAAAAAATAAAATCCTACCATTCACAATGACATGGATGGATCTGGAGGTCATTAGCTGAATGAAATAAGACAGACAGAGAAAGATAAATACCACATGATTTCACTTATGTGAGGAATCTAAGGGACAAAAAGAACAAACTAATCAAAAATAAACTCACAAATATAGTGGACAATCTGGTGACAGCCAGAGGGGAGGGAGTAGGGGAACTGGGAGAAAGCAGTGAAGGGTTAAAGAAGCACAAATTAGTAGTTGATAGATGGTCCTGGAATGGGGTGCACGGCATAGGGAATGCAGTCAGCAGTAAGGTAATGGCTATGTGTAGAGAGCCAGATAGAGTAATCAGTACAATCTTTTCATAAACTATATAAATGTCTAATCAATGTATTTTATACTGAAAACTAACAATACAATTAAATTGTTTTTAAAAAAGCTAAGTCCTAAACTATAAAAGGTAGTTGTCTGGTGAATGTAACAAAGACGGTAAAAACAAAATTGTGGTGGAAAAGACGATCTTACAGTAATTCTCAGAAAGCCATCCAGAAGGCATATTATTACTGAACTACTTAACTGCTGCAATATTTTTTTATAAATGGCTATGGTTTTATCACCATAGTTATTTGAAATTTTACTATGTGAGTGAGGAGGGAATACATTTAATCAGCACAATTGTCCTTCTAGATGACATGCATCTTCTTGCTTCTAAAAAGGTTTCAAAATATCTTGTCATCAGCAACTTGCTCGAGCTTATTTAATGTTTGACTGGCTAGGAAAGGTCTGAATTATAAGCACAATGAAGAGTGGTATTTATTTCCATAGATGGAATGCATAGTAAATATTGTTGCAGTTAAAATCTTAAACATATCACATAATAATGTTGAGACTTGCCTTGGAAAATTTCAAGCCAAGATCACCTTTCCATAGTTATCCCCAAAAAAAAACTCCTGTAAAGGCTCTCTCACCATCAGATGATGACTTCTCAAGGATGTATAGAACCATCTCCTTTATTCATTCATTTCAAGAGTACTTACTGAAAATCTACAATATGCCAGGAATGTTGGTGTGAGGTGCTACTCATGTTTTCAGAGAATCTGCCAATCTGAACAAGCTCACTTAGGCACAAAGTTCAGAAAATAACTTCAGCCAAGCAATCCAAGTGACAATTCTATGCTTTCAAAAGGGCCTCTCTCACAAGGCTTTTTGTAAAAATTTCATAAGACTGCTATGTCAGAACAAACTATCCACCCACTGACTGAAACAGAGAGGCGAGCCTACCTTTAATCGATTCTGAACTCCAAAGTTAGGCAAAATGGTTGTCAGATGATTTGACAGGCTGGGTAGATGAATTGCTTGGTTTGACTCAACCTGCTGAGTCTCTTTTACTGTAACAAGTCATTCTACAATGTCATATATTTTAGTTTACTTCAGGTCTACAATAATAACGCTACTCTTCCAATTTAGACTGTTTGAGGACACGGCATTGAGTCAAATTCTTCACAAGAAATTAGTCACCTAGAACAATTATTTCCATTTTTTCCAGGGAAGGAGTGACAGCTGAAGTAGGAGATTAGTTATATTCAGGGAAAGTTATCAAATAAGTAAAAATGTTAACATTAAAGAGATCTAGGTATCTCATTATCAGAAAAAAGGTACGAATACAGAAAGAAGAAAACAAGAATGATCCATGTGGTTCTGGGTTGGAATTGGAGATATCTGTGACAATTCATGTTTCATTATA
>NW_006441955.1:24711593-24736726 GCF_000325575.1 Pteropus alecto | reverse complement strand
TATCTCGAAATATCAACATAAATGTATGTGCATCATATATGCATTTTATGTGTATTCACACACATATATAAATAGGGATGTGTGGATGTGTATGTATATGTGTGTATATATATATGTGTGTGTATATATGTATCTATGTACACACACATATATACATCGCCTAGCTCTGTCCGCTAAGAGGGCCTGGGAACCACAATGCTGCAGTAGTAATGAGTACACCTAATGCCCAGATTTTAGCTTTTAAATACTATTCTCCACTAAAAGGAACATGGAATGTTTTCTTCTGTTCATTTATTTGTTAATTTTTTTCAGCAATGTTTTGTAGTTTTCAGTGACAAATCTTTTGCCTCCTTGGTTAAGTTTATTACTAAGTAAAATGAGATTGTTTTCCTAATTACCTTTGTAGCCTGTATGTTGTTGGTGCATAGAAATGCAACTAATTTTGATATGTTGATTTTGTATCCTGCAACTTTACTAAATTCATTTATTAGTTCTAACAAATTTTGATTTGGGTTTTTTTCTTTTTTTGGTATGGAATCTTTAAGGTTCTACATTTGAGATCATGTCATCCGTAAACAGAAATAATTTTATTTCTTCTTTTCTGATTCAGATGCTTTTTGTCTTGCTCTGGTTAGGACTTCTAGACCTATGTTAAATAGAAGTTAAAAGAACAGACAATCTTGCCATGTTCCTGATCTTAGAGAAAAGGCTTTCACTTTTTCACTGTTGAGTATGATGTTAGCTATGTACTTAAATGTATATTTGTTATGTTGAGGCAATTTTCTTCTATTTCTTGTTTGTTGAAAGTTTTTATCATAAAATGGCATTGAATTTTGTACTCTTTCTGCATCTGTTGAGATGATCATATAATTTTTAACTTTCATCCTGTTAATGTGGTCTATCACATTTATTAATTTGTGTATGTTGAATCACACCATCATTCTATAACTAAAAATGCAGTTAGTAAGATTTAATTACCATTCCACTCACCCATGAATTCTGGTAATTAAGATTTAATTACCATTCCACTCAACCATGAATTCTGGGCTTGAATTCCAGTGGCAGCTCAGAAACAACTTAGAGTTACCAGCATTATGTAATAATAGGATGAGAATAAGGCAAGGTTAAGGTCAAGATAAAGGTTAGGTTTAAAAATTAACTAAAGAAATAGACAAAGTCTCAATACTGATATTTGTAAGAAATGATATGCCTGAATATGATTTTAAACTGAAGAGAAGAAGGCATAGGAGAGATGGATTAAAGAGACATGAGATATAAAACATAGCTCAAAATCCCAGACAAGATAGATAGGGTTAACTGTAGAAAGAATAGAACCATTTTTTTCCTAGGCAATCACAATAATTATAACAATAACAACTACAACAACTAGTCCTACTAAAATGTAAACTTACTTTGTGCCAAGAACCATGTTTTTTATGTACACTACCTCATTTCTCCTCATATCAAGCCTATGTGGGAGATTACCACGATAATACAGAGAAGAAAACTTATACACAAAGTGAGTAAGTAATCTCCCTAAAGTCACACACCTAACAGATTGAAGAGCTGAGATGCTCTGACTCCAGAGCCCCTGTTCTTGATCACTCCCATGCTTACTCTAAGGAAGAAAGAAACACACATTTAATTTCAGAAGTGATAAGTAGAATACTTAGGTAATGCTCACCTGTTGGCCTTGATGGTCTGAGTAAAGGTGGAAGCACTACCCACTCAGGGGAAGGACAAGGATGAAACTGGGGATTGAGAAAAGGAGTAGGGGTTAATAAAAATCCATATAAGACTGAAAGAGGGATCCTGCTATGGATTAATGAAAGAATTGCTAAGCATCATCGGAGGCCTAGCTGAGTTTGGAACATGTGCACTGGTAATGGCACCATCAGCATAGTTATGCAACTTTCTTGAGCACTTCTCAGAAACTTGGAAGCGGGGAAAAAGAAGGCAGATTATTGATCCATAGCAAGGGACCTGGAAAAGGGGTGAGATGGACAGCTAATGTCTTAAGGGAATTGAGGATGACAGTGAGAATAGTTGAAATAATCGATTACTGGGTCCGGGCCGAATTGGAAGGGAAGCAAAGCTAATGAATGCCTGTTGAGTGAAATAGTAAGAATAAAAGGCACTTTCTTCTAGTATGTAGGAACTTTTGAAATTATCTTAACCATTCTATTTTGAATCTTTGATTACATAAAGCAATTTTTTTCCATGGTTGAAAGTTACCTTACATTTTATCCTTCAGTTGAAAAACACATATATCTGTTATTTACTAAGTACCCTAAGTCAAGAATTAAGAGACTTGTAACAAGCCCAGCCCAGTACTAGTAAATTATGTAATCACCTAAACCACTAGGCTACTTTATGTCTCAGTTTTCTAATTTGGAAAAAAAAAGAAAAAAAAAGAAAATTGGATTTAATGATCTAATAGTCTATGCTTCATTTCTTCCTTTAATTCCATGATGAAAATGAATTATAGAAATTTCCAAGATAGTTCTCTAGAGAGACTTTAACATAATTGGAATGTTACTTTCCTGAATATGTGTTAAAATAAAACATTTTTAAAGTATCCGGAGGTGCATTTTTAATATCAACTTTTTTAATATCAACTTTTAATATCATAGTTTTAACAAGTAGTGAAATGATCTACAATATACAATAGAAATCATTATCTGCTCAACACCTCCATCTTCAGGATCTCAACAGTCTTAAAATAAAATATTATCCATACAGCAACATCTAAGATAATCTTACAGAAAATCTCTATTCTTAAAGATGACTAAACAAGGTTGGAATGTTAGCACTGTGCCCCATGAGTCTGTATTTATTTTTCAATTATTACATTTGAATTATTTTTTTCTTTTAAGTTCCTCTTCACTATTTTATGTCATATAGTTCTTATCATCCAGAACAATATGCATTTATTGATCAATATTTATTAAATGATTTCTGAATTGAAAATTATTTTAAACTTAAAAGTTGATAGATCCCTTAAAACTAATACTCACTGAGTCCATAACTTCTTGGTCTGTGCTAGACTCAAAGAAGAAGAAGTACATTTAAGGGCCCTTCAGCATCTCTCATGGCATCTCTCATCATCTTGATAGAGCATGAGCTCTTGATTGAGGCAAACATAACTCCAAATCTTAGTTAGGCTGCTTACAAGTGCTGGTGAGACCTTGAACAACTTTCCTTACATGTCAAAGCTTCAGTTTTCTTATTCATTAAAAATACAAAAGATTTTGTTTTTTTAACAGCGTGGTCATAAGAATTAAAATAGATGATGAACATTCTAAAATTTCTACCAAATGCCAGAAAATAAATATTTGTTCTCTCCCCAGTCCTTTATAAAGGAAGTAGTAGAATATTATCTTTACAAACATGAAGACTTATACACAAGAGATCGACATAACTCTTAAAGGGTATACTGGGAACATGCCAAGCAAAGCTTCCACACAGGCAGTGCTGCCTCTAGTGGACTGTCTATGAAATTACTTCCCAATTACATAATGGATTCAAAATGCTGGGAACTAAAATAAACTTTACATAGAAAGAAAGCATCTCTATGAGGAAAATATTATAAATGGATTTTTTTGGTCAACAAGTATTCGTTTAGTTTCTATTATGTGCCAAAGACTGTATTGAGAATATAAGATAGTTGAGAATGTAAGAGTTCTACTCTTAAAAAGATCTCAAGAAAATCACTGTACATCCCCATTATATAGGTATATTTCCAATAGCTGTGTCAGATCCCAACTTGGAAACTCAAGTTATATTCACTTTAGCATTCTGGTGTATTTAGGATTCAGCTGTACACAGAAGATTAGGTGGACTCAACGGAAGTTTATTTAGATAGAAAACAAGGAGCATTCTGGAGAAAAAGTCATCCCTAGATGCTGCCTAACTTGGTACATGGATATTAATTCAGGACTGGAGGAAGTGTAAAAGTGTAATTTTGTAATCTGTAGCTGAGCTTATCCTCTGGCCCAGATCATATAGACTAAAAACTGAATTCCAGGGGAAAGGAGGCTGTAAAAATGATCATTTAATACATAAAATATCTATTTCACTGAACTCTCATTGGGATGTTTTAAGGGAAAAGTGATACCAATGAGAGTCAACAATTTTGAGAAAAAATTTTTCTTCTGACTTCCTTGTACAGATATGTACACAGCACTTAGCCCAGTTCCTATCACATACTAAGGCTCCATAAATACATGTGAATGGATAAATACTGAGTTCCTTCTTTTATATTTTGTCGACTATGGGAATAAAAGAACAAGACACAATCCACATCTTTAAGAGACTAATTATAACTAGCATTGTAAAAAAAAATGCATGTGCAAATAGTTATGGAATTACAAAGCCAGGAGAAATTCATTTATCTGATGCGGTTAGTGTGGGGTTCAAGAGATGAAATTAGAGCTAAGAATCAAAGGTAAGGGGAATATCAGATAGGTAGAGGGGACAGCCAGGAAAGGAAAGAACACAAACAAGGGACTTGAAAAGTTTGATAAATTAGGATCAATAATAGCTCATTAATGAATGCATAGAATAAGGGCTTTTTTCCTCACTGGTGAAGGAAAAGAGAGAATATGTTGGGAATAATAACTCATTTTTTATGGTTTTCTCCACTGTCCTGATATATTTCATGTCATTCTACAACTGACTATGCAAATATTCTGAATTTTCATTTCCTAACCTTACTAAGAATCACACAGCCTCCATAAACATGAGTTATATATACTGGATTAAGTCAATGTGTATTTTCCTTGGGGAAAGATTTTTTCCAAGGAGGCACCTTCATCTTTCAAGAAAGTAAATCCCTACTGGGCTCACTCTACAGGTTCTCCAGTTAAGCCTCTACAAATGGGTACATCAAGGTCACCCGGTTCCTTATTCAGTAGATTCCTGGCGATGGTATCAGCATGTCTAACTCAAACAGGAGAGAACTAGAGGAGAAAACTGGGGGGGCGGGGGGGGAAGATAAGGAAGAAAAGACAGTAGGGAGAGGGAGAAAGAAAGGACAAAGTGGAGTGAGGTAGGAAGATGGAAAGATAAAGGAAGAAAGAAAAAGAGGAAGACAAAAGGTAAAAAAAGGGGGAGAGAGTAAGAGAAGAAAAGAGGGAAGAAGAAAGGAGAGAAAAAGAAAGAGAACAGGGAACAAATGAACGGGAGAGAGAAGGGAAAGTGTAAAAAGAAAGAGAAAAAAAGAAAAAAATGATAGATGACTAGATAGAAAAAAGAGGGGCAGAGAGAAAGCAAAGAGAAAGGAAGAAAAGAAGAGAGGAAGAGAAAGAGGACATTAAGAGACATAGGAAGAGAGAAAAAAATAGAAAGTAAAGATTTGGCCTGATGAGGACTAGCAAACCTACCTTTGGAATAAATACATGTTTCCATATATAAGATTTCCGTGAACGATTTTAGTTTGATAGAATCTAGACAACTTTAGGATTCACTTTTTAATTAAATACCTGCCTAATATTATATACGTACTGTGAGCATTACTTTTTAGTAAACTTTAAATTTAAAAATGCATTCTTAATGCTAACATATTTTACTTTTGGTAGCATACATTGACCTTTTCATTGGCTAACATTTTTATTTATTCCCTCCTTTAAGAAAAATATTTCTAGATTTCTATTCCAAAGAAAATCACAGGAAAGATTTTTGTCATAGATTAACTTTGATATAGGTTTATTCTTCTTGCATATTGTTTCAACAATTTCTCATGTTGTACATGGGAATTTATAAAATTTTAACTTTTTCTGGAGAGCTTTAGTCAGAGTGTCTACATGCTGATGTGGCTAATCTTTTGGTATGTGTGGTTATTCGTTATTAACTAATTCCTATCAGCAAGCAAGCTAAAGAGATAATGGTGAACTAACATTCCATTGAAATATATATTGCTTTATTAAGTCAATAAATAGAAACATCCTCCAAAGATAATTAATGTAAAATCTAGGACATTCTGCTTCATTTCACTTAAAATCTATATCCAAACTAAAGCACAGCTTCATTCATAAGCATCTAGGAACTAAAATTAGAGAATTTGCTAAACATTTTAAGTTACAAAAATGTTTCATATTCGTAGTAACTCAATCTAAAAAGAAACTCAAATGTTCATTCCGACTCATCAATAAAAATTACTATTGAGGGAATGACATCACCAAGATGGCAAAATAGGTCATTCTTGACTTCACTCCCCCTCGCAAAAAGAACTAACAACTATTCATGAACAATACACTACTGAGAGAATCCCAAAACACAGGGTGAGGCTAAGGCACCTGCCTGTGAGTCTCCAAGGCTCAACCACAGAAACCAAGACAGACTGCATTAGAAGGATGAGAGAAGCAGCTACACACAGATCACACTGCCCCTCCCCCACATCAGCACAGCATCACATGGAGAAGTCTCCCCTAAGCCTCTGGTTTGTCCAGCGGAAGAAGAGAACGTGGGGGAACAACCATCCCTCAGCACTGAGTTTGTTTTGTGGGACCCCTTAATCTGATCTTGCCCCACTGAAACTGCAAGGGAATCTGCAGGGCTCAACCACTGGGAATCTCACTGTGATGGAGAAGGGCAACAACCAGTATATGGATTTTGGAAGATCAAGTTTATAACTGTAGTACCCAAGTAGTAATATTAACCAGCAGCTTTGCTGATCTACAGAACCAAGTTGGGGGTGTACTCTAGCCAGGGAATTCAGTAGGGTATAGATTTGCCTGAACACTGAATCCTCAAACATGCCTAGAGCTTGGTTTGTCCATGCTAGGCAAGAAGCTGACTCTTAACAATGGATAGATCATCCAAATAATCAATAAGAAAACAGTAGATTTGAACAGTACTATAAATCAAGGGTACCTAAAAGATATATACAGAATAATCTATCCAACAACAGCAGAATTCTTCTGAAGCTCATGTGGAACATTTTCTAAGATAGACCATATATTAGTCCACAAAATAAGTCTTAGTAAATTCAAAAAGATTTAAATTATATCAAGTATCTTCTCTAACCACAATGGCATGAAGCTGGAAATCAATTACAAAAGGAAAACTGGAAAATTTACAAACACATAAAAATTAAATAATACTCTCCTGAACAACCAATGGATCAAAGAAGAAATTAAAAGGGAAGTAAAAAAGTTTTATGAGACAAATGAAAATGGCAGACCAGATCTTATGAGATGCAGCAAAAACAGTTCTAAGAGGGAAGTTCCTAGCAGCAAACACCCACATTAAGAAGCAAGAAAGATCCCAAAGAAACAACTCAATTATATGCCTTACAAAACTAGAAAAAGAACAAACTAAGCTCAGCAGAAGAAAGGAAATAATAAAGATTAGGCACAAATAAATGAAATAAAGAACAGAAAAACAATAGAAATTATTAACCAAACTAAGTGTTGGTTCTTTGAAAAGATAACACAATTGACAAACCCTTATCCAGACTAACCAAAGAAAAAAGAGAAGGGACTGAAATCGGCAAAATTATAGATGAAAAAGAAGACATTACAACTGATACCACAGAGACTCAAAGGATAAGAGGCTATTGTGAACAACTACAGGCCAACAAACTAGATAACCTAGAAGAAATGGAAAAATTCTTAGAAACAAAATTTACTAAGACCAAATCAGGAAGAAATAGAAAATTTGAATAGACCAATTACTAGTAAGGAGATTAAATCGGTAATCAAAAATCTCCCAGTGAAGAAAAACCCAGGTCCCAAAGGCTTCATTGGTGAATTTTACCAAACATTTAAAGAGTTAACATCAATCATCAAACTTTTCCAAAAAATTAAAGAAGAGGAATCATTCCCAAACTCATTTACAAGGCCAATATTATTCTGATACCAAAACCGGAAAAGGACACCACTAGAAAGGAAAACTACAGGCCAATATTCCTGATGAATATAAATGCAAAATTTCTCAATAAAATACTAGTAAACCGAATTCAACTACATATTAAAAGGATTGTTTACCATGATCAAGTATAGTTTATCCCTGGTTCAACATATGCAAATCAATCAATGTAATACAGCACATAAATAGAAAGAAAAGAATCATATAATCATCTCAAAAGACACAGAAAAAGCATTTGACAAAACTCAGTAGCCATTGATGACAAAAAAAAAAAAATGACTCTTAACAAATTAGGCATAGGAAAAATGTTTCTCAACATAATAAAGGTCATATATTACAAGCCCACAGCGAACATCATATTCAATGGTGAAAGGTTGAAAGTTTCTCCTCTAAGATCAGGAGCAAGACAAAGGTGCCCATTCTCACCACTTCTGTTCAACACAGTTCTGTCACAGTCCCAGCTAGAGCAATCAGTCAAGAAAAAGAAATAAAAGGTAATGGAACAGTAAAAGAAGAAGAAAAATTGTCTCTGAAGATGGTGCGATTTTATATAGAGAAAATCCTACAGACTACACCAAAAAGCTGTTAGATCTAATCAATGAATTCAGTGAAGTTTCAGGATAAAAAATTGACATACAAAAATTAGTAGTGTTTCTATACACTAAAAACAAATATTCTGAAAAAGAAATACAGAAATTGATCTCATTTACCTATAGCATCAAAAACAATAAAATACTTAGGAATAAATTTAACTAAGGAGGTGAAAACCTCTACTCTGAAAACTAACTACAAGACACTAATGAAAGAAATTGAAGAAGACACAAATAAATGGAAAGTTATCTTGTGTTCATGGATTAGAAGAATTAATATTGTTAAAATGTCAATTTTACCAAAAGCCATCTGTAGAGTCAATGCAATCTCTATCAATTTTGCAATAGCACTTTTTTACAGACATAGAAAAAACACTCCCAAAATTAATATGGAACCACAAAATTTTTTGAAACCAAAGTATTTTTTGAAAAAGAAAAATAACCAAAGAATTTTTTGAAAAAGAAAAATAAAGCAGGAGGCGTCACTTTTCCTGATTTCAAGCTATATGTACTATCAAGCTATAGTCATTGAAACAACATGATACTGGCATAAAAACAGGCAAATAGACCAATGGAACAGAACTGAGAGCCCAGAAATAAACCAAAGCATATATGGTTAACTAATATTTGACAAGGGAGCCAAGAATACTCAATGAGGAAAACGGTTTCTTCAATAAATGGTGCCAGGATAATTGGATATTCACATGTGAAAGAATGAAACTAGACCAATATCTTACACCTCTCACAAAAATTAACTCAAAATGCTTTAAAGACTTAAATGTAAAACCTGAAACCATGAAACTCCTAGGGAAAAAAAAATAGGAATAAAGCTCCTTAATTACATTTGTAATGATTTTTTTTTTTTTTTTTGGATCTAACACCTAAAGGACAAGCAACAAAATCAAAAATAAATAAGTTGGACTAGATCAAACTAAAAAGCTTTTCACAGCAAAAGGAATCAACAAAGTAAAAAGACAACCTACAGAACAAAAATAATATTTGCAAACTATATATCTGATATATATCTGATAAGAAGTTAATATCTAAAATACATTTAAAAATTCATAAACAAAACAAATAACCCAATTTGAAAATGAGCAAAAGACCTGAATAGACATTTCTTCAAAGATTTATGAAAGGTCAACAAGTCCATGATCAGATGTTTAATATCACTAGTCATTACGGAAACGCAAATTAAAACCACCATGAGATATTACCTCACACCCATTAGAATGGCCATCATCAAAAAGACAAGATGTAACAAATGCTGGCATGGATGTGGAGGAAAGGAAACCTTTGTACACTGCTAGTGAGATTATAAATTGATACACCTACTATGAAAAACAATATAAATGGTCCTCAAAAAATTAAATAATAGAACTACCATCTAACCTAGTAATTCCACTTCTGAGAGTACAACCAAAGAAAATGAAAACACTAACTCGAAAAGATATCTGTAGCCCATGTTCGTAACAGCATTATTTATAATAGTCAATACATGGAAACAACCTAAGTGTCCATCGATGGGTAAATAGATAAAGAAGTTATGATATAGATAGATAAATGATAGATAATAGATTAGATAGATAGATAGATAGATAGATAGATAGATAGATAGATAGATAGACAGATAGACAGATAGATGATAGATAGATAGATAGATAGATAGATAGATAGATAGATAGATGATGGATGGATGGATAGATGGATGGATATAGTTCAGCCATAAAAAAATTAGGAAATTTTACCATTTGTGACAACGTGGATGGACCTTGAAGACATTATGCTAAGTAAAATAAGTCAGACAAAGAAAGACAAATACTGTATAATCTCAACTATATGTGTATTCTAAAAAATAAAATTAAAAAATCTAAAGAGATCAGATTTGTTACCAGAGGTGGGGGATGAGTGGGGGGGGCTGGAGGAACGTGGTCAAAAGTTATACAAACTTCTAGTTATAATAATAACTATAATAAGTACTAGGGATGTGATGTATAACATGATGACTATAGTTACCATTGCTATGGGATATATAGGAAAGTTGTTAAGAGAATAAATCCTAATAATTCTCATCACAAGAAGAAATTTTATTTTCTTTTTTCTTTCTTTTTTCTTATTGTATCTATATGAGAAGATGGATCTTAGCTGAACCTATTGTAATCATTTTGTAATATATGTAAATGAAACCATCATGCTACATGTTTTAAACTCACAGTGATTATGTCCATTATTTCTCAATAAAACCTAAAACAAATAACTACTGAAACATTTAAAAGGTCAAATCAGCAATGGTTTTCATTAATTCAAAAACAATTTACGTTTCTACTCTTTTTCAAAGCAAAGTTGGGGGCCTGAAATCAAAACCCTGATTTTAAAAAAATGATGCTCTAAACCTAATTATTTTGCATCAAATTAGCATTTCCTTCGAAAGAACAAAATAATCTTAACTATTTGACTCTAATGTTTTCAACATGAAAAATATTAATGATATTATGAAATCCTATCTCCAACAATGAAGAAGTTATGACAACCATAAAAACAAATATTAACAATGTCAAATAAAACACTGGCAAGCCCATAAAGAAATCTTGACATTTCTCTTTTCAGCAACTATTTTCCCCCTAAAAGAGACTGACTGGTTTCCATAATCACTCACATTAACATCAGTTAGCCAAACTGCTATTATATAGTTTTGACTTCTATGTTAGATTCTAGTGCCAGTGAATACACAGATTATATTAGCCCATTTCTTTTTAAATCAAAAATGGAAAACAGTTTTTTTCAAAAATGTCTTCATCTTTTTGATTAATATTTTGCCATAACTTTACAAATTTCCAAATTTTTCAGTCTTCACATAATAAAATTTAAAATGAGACTGAGAAATGAAACCAGTTTTTGTTTGTTGAACCCAATTAATCCCAAAGATGCTCTGAACAAAGACTTTAAATAGATTACTTAAACAGCTATTGTCATTATGATTAAACACTCAGAAGTAAAATTTCTGGATCAGATGGTAACTCTATGTTTACCAATTTGAGGAAATGCCAAACTGTTTTCTAAGGTGGCTTCACCACTTCACATTCCCATCAGCAATATATCAGGATTCTAATTTCTCCATGTCCTTACCAACATTTGTTTGTATTTTTTATTACAGCCATTATAGTAAGTGTGAAGTGAATCACAAGTAAAATCTTGTGATTTTAATTTCCATTTCCATAATGCCTACTATGGAGCATCTTTTTATGTGCTTATTAGCCATTTGTAGATCTCTTTGGAGAAATGTCTATTCAAATGATTTGCCCATTTTTAAATTGGATTATCTGTCTTTTTATTATTGAGTTAAGTTGTTTTTCTATTCTGTATTTAAGTATTTCATCAAATATATGAATTTCAAATATTTTCTCCCAATCTGTGCATTATATTTTCAATTTTTTGATGGTATCTTTTGAAGCACAATGAAACATACATTCACATACAAAATGTACATAAATGTTCAAAGCAGTATTATTCATTATAGCCAAAAAGTGGAAAGAACCTGAATGTCCTTCCACCGTTGAATGAATAAACAAAATTTAGTACATCCATATAACAGAATATTACTTGGCAATGAAAAGAATGAACTACTGAGAGTTGCAACATGGATGAATTTCAAAAAAAAATGCTTAGTGAAAGAAATAAGTCACTAAAGACCACATATATTATCAGTTATTTAAAATGTCCACAATAGGCAAATATATAGAGACAAAAAATATATTAGTGGTTGCCCAGGGCTGGAGAAGTGAAGGTGGGAAGTGAGAGGGGGAATGAGAAGTGGCTGCCAATGGATACAAGCTTTCTTTATGGAAATTGAAACTACCACCTGACCATTTTGGGTAATACATGACAGTAAACCAACAGAGAATGGAGATAATCAGAGCGATTAATCCTAGATTATCAAAAAAAAAAATGGTTTGCTATTGTAAAATGGGAGCAGAAAAGAGTATGTCAAAACTGCAGGAGTTCCTCTGGAGTGTACCTTAGTAGAACTTCCAAGAGTAGCAACTTGTGCAAGAATTTGAAGGCAGAGAGAAGCAGGAGTCGCTACTCTTGGAAGTTCATCACAGTCAGACACAGAGACGGACATATGCAGAGATGCACAGTATGTAAATCTCTCTCATCCACTCCTCATTCAGTTTGTCTTCCAAACTACTGGCCCTGCTGACCAACAGCAGCTCCAGGCCTAACACCAGAATCTCAGCTGTAAATCTCAGCTGTTTCCAACAGCTCTCTCTATAAGCTTCCACTTTGAGGCCCACTTCAACAGCTGGATATACTTGGCCTCTTGGTTTTGCAAGCTGTGACTTCCCTACCCACTCCAATTCTTCAGAAGAACAAGTTAGTGACTTGTTTTATGGTCCTCTTTTCTAACTCCCTTTGCAGACTTTCACTTCTTTATCTTTCCCATATTTATGTAAGATCTAATTCCTAAAATAAATTCCTTATTCTCATAATATTGTGGTTTGACTTCCCTGATGAAACTGACTAAACCCTAACTAATTCTGTTTCTAGCCACAGGGGCCTAATTGCTCATAAGCAATTCCAAGAATCATGTTGGGTGAGGTAAGGACTCAACTTTGTGTAACTGTAACTCAGCTATTCCAACCTGGTGCCCTGTCAGCATATTTAAAAACATTTAAGAACCATATTTGTAAGTTATCACATTTACTTCATAATAGGTGCTCCCTCAATCCGTAATCACCTTTTGGAAAAGAATGCATTTTGCCCAGCATCTTATGCCACTGAATAACTCAGGTCTAGAATGTCATACGAAGTTAAGTGGTTTGTATTTTTGGCCTGTCATTAAAATTCTACATTGGGTGCTTAGGTTGATCTACTTGGTTTAAATCTTCTACATTTATCAACTCCAATTTATTGCTTCTCTGAAGTTGCCCCTCTAAAATGTTTAAAAATTAATTAGCCTTAATATAAACTTTATAATTCATATTTTAACTACCAAAGCCACTATCACCTGAAGAATGAGTAACAGATTTTTACATCATACATTTGAATAACAGTGACGGATTTTTACATCATACATTTGACATTTTCAAGCACTAAAATCCAAATTCATTTCTGAAGTTCTCTAAATTAACTTATATCAAGTTAGTAACAGTTTTTACAACTTGGAATAAATACTAATCACTTGTTAGAGTGCTTATCTGATTTTGTCTCATTTATTTAAAAACAATGTCATGAACTTGAAACTATGAATATTAAAAGCCGAAAACCCTAACATAAAAGTTACATTTAAAACAAACAGCTCTGACATGAGTAATAGAAGTCTTTGTGTTCCCACAAATCAATGTGCTAAAAGTTCCTTTCTCTTCTTAAGAATTGTAGCAGCCCTGTAATGTAAGGAAGCTAAGATGAGAAACAAATAGGGTTAGTTTCTATTCTGCCATTCAAGAAATTGAGAAACAATCCAATTAACAAGTGTGACTGGACAAAGAATGCCATCTTCTCAACTACAGACAAGGTGATTGACTGAATGAATACTTTTCTATTGAAAGGAGACCCATGTACAACCTAAAAGTGACCTGGATAAAGCTGTCAAACTCCCCTAAAAGGTAGGAAAAGTCAGATGGAATGCATAGGAGTGGGTCATGGAGAAGAGGCTGGGATCAGTGGGGCATCATCTGAGATGATCTGAGGATGTATATCCAGGATGCAAGAGGAGTTCATAGTTCAGAGCAGCCAAAATCACACATAAGATGGCATTATAGACTAACTCAAAAGAAAGGCAAAGGAAGAGGTTATTGTCCTGAATAATCAAAAGGAAAATATAGTAAAATGAAAAATACGATAGCTTCAAGTAACTCGGAATTTTTGTCTTTGAACAGAATTTATTCTCTTTGTATGATATCTGAAGAGTAGGGAAGAAAAAGGCAAACATGGATGTTTAAGGAAGCCATACTGGACTGGCCCGGACTGGCCTGAGGTAAGAAAAAATTCTTCAAATCTAGTGCTCAACATTCGTGCCTATACTCATATTCAAGTCTCAGAGACTTTTCTGGATATAAACTACACCACACAGCTATGTCAGCTCACAAAAATTTCTGGCTTGGGATTTCAGTGTGCATTTCATTTAGTGTGTATTTGTTTGGGACTTGCCATACCTCACCAAATTGAATTACATCAGAAGGCTGAGGATCTGATTAATGAAAATTTCTTAGGTTCCCTGCCTTTGTCAGGACCAGTGTGAAACAGTCATGAGATCACTACCCACAAGAAGGCAGTGAGAACCTGCTGACTTTCTCTCCTTTTTCCAGTTTCAGGTGAAAGCAGAAGTCATTACACTGATCGCATGGACAGCATTCGACACACAAATGTTGAATGATCAGAGAAGGACCATCAAAAAATTTTGAGTTTTAGCCTCTAAGGCATTGTCCATCAGAATTACTTGAGTAACTTTGAGGGCAAAAAAATCAAGCAAGTACTATATTAATCTTTCATATAATCTTTATGTTTCCAGAGGATTTACAGATTAATTGCATCTTAAAGGACTCGAAAAATAAAAAGGTAGTGATTTCCTTCATATCCCCATTCAACTCACCTATTTAGACACAGGAAAGATATATATTGGAAAATGACAGTGTGTTTTCAGAAACTTGATCAAAGAATGGCTCTAAATCCAGCTGCTATTCCAGATATTGTTTCTTTACTGAAGCAAATCAACACATCTTCTGGTATGCAGCTATTGATCTGTCCTTCTTTTTTTTCTCTATGCCAATTTGTAAATACCATCGAAAGCAATTTGTTTTGTTTTGTTTTGTTTTGTTTTGGGGGGAGTTTTTGAGACAGATGAAGGTGGTCAAAAGGCACAAAATAACTTATAAAATATATAAATCATAGAGATATACTGTAAAGCATGGTGACTAAAGTTAATAACCCTGGATCGTTTATTTAAAAATTGCTGAGAGTATATCTTAAAAGTTCTCATCACAAGAAAAAAACTACAACTATATGTGGTGATGGATGTTAATGAGACTTATGATCATTTCACAGTATATACAAATATTGAGTCATATTATACACCTGAAACTAATATAATGTTATATGTTAATTATATCTCAATTTTTAAAAAAAGAAGCCATTTTCTTTTAGTTGGCAAAGCCAGCAATATACCTTTACAGTTCTATCTTGGAAGAAATACAACTGGAAAAATCAATGAAATAGAAGTGGGGTGAGGAGAGTATGTAAACAGATCTCTCCAGATGGGCACATGGCATGTGAATATCTGTGTCCCCTTAGCAGAAGAGAATCTTAATAATTAGGTGAGAAAGATAACCCATTCTGTGGATCTCCGGCAATCTTTTGCCTCCATTGGGCTCATGAAAACAAAAGAGATGAGAGTTCTGTATGGGCCTTTTTGTTTTGTGCTTATTTTAATTGTTTATTCTTGAAGTATGATTATATCGTGAACCTTTTCAAAAATCAGCTTTTTATTTTACAAAACTTTATTAACTTTTATACATACTCTGTTTCTACTTGTAACTTTATTATTTCCTTCTGGTTTATTTCTTTGGGTTTGCCTCTTTTTATTTTCCAATTTCTTGAATTGAATGCTAATATTGTCTATTTTTAACTAATTTTTACTGGCTCTATTTAAAGCTATAAATTTCCCTCAAAGTTAGTATTTCTTCAACTACGTCCCACAAATCTCAAGATGCAGATTTTTCGTTATCAGAGTATATAGAATAACCTTATTAATTGTTTTCTAATATACAGATTTTCTTTGGGGGGCTGCTTAATCTATTAGTTTCTAAAAGGAGTGTGTTAAAATCTCTAACTGTTGATTTATCTATTTTTTGTGCAAATTCTGCCACTTATTGCTGTAAACATTCTGATGTGGCATTTTAAGTACATGTGTTCATAATACTTATATGTTCTTGCTCTAATTTCCTTTATGCCTGTGTATAAAGTATCTATTAGGATTATGGTGTTTTGTTGCCTTAAATTTTGTTAGTTATTAAGCTACTCACCCCAGCTTTACTCTTACCTACGGTTTCATCCTTCTGTCTTTCCATGTCTTTTAAGTGTGCCTGATGAAGATCATATATTCTTGGATCATGTAATTGGATCATAATCCAATCTGAAATTCTAAATTTTTTAATAGATGAGTTTAAATTTTTTGTATTTATTTTATATTCAGGTATATCTCAGCCATCTTATTTCTTATTTTCCTATTGTTTTTTTCCCTCATTTTTCTCTCCTCCATGATTTCCATTTGGATAGAACTACTTTTCTTCTGTTGGTTAAAAGGTAAAACATCCTATTTTTGTTCTTATGGTAGTTGCTCTTAATGAAAGATTTATTTATCCTTGATTTCGTAAAGTTATCAACATAAATATCTTTTCCTGTCAACAAAGTTCTTTTAGCATGTTCTTATGTCCCTTAAATTCCCTATATACAGCCCATAATATTTAGATACTTTGTTCTGGTTTGTTGTATTTATACTTTCCTTTTTTTGATTTCGTTGATACTGGATTGAATTTTTTACAATGAACTTACATCTTATTACTTTTAACTCCCAAATCTCTTCTGATTGAGGACTTTCTCCAAGATTTTTTGGTAGTGGTTTGTATGAAAAGGCCTTGCAGCCTGAGTATGTTTTATTATATTCTGACAATTGAATGACATTTAGCTGGATCAAAAAAAAAATTCTAATTCAGTTACTTTTTTCAATGCCTTAAAAATATTACTTTATTGCTTTCTTATATCTAATGTTGATGTTGATAAATGTAATGTCAATCTCCTTCATTTTCCTTGGTGGAGAATCTCTTTCTGGAACCTTTTAGAATTGTCTCTTTGTCTTTAATGTTCCTAAATTTTGCCGTTAAATTTCTAGGTATTGATATTTCCTTCTTTCGCTTTTTGGCCTTATATGAGCCCTAAGTGGGATCTTTAATAATGAGAAATTAGTTCTTATTATTTGTTTTAAGTTTTTATCCTCTTTTTCTTTTCTCCTATGAATCCTATCAACTGGGTGTTTGTACTTCTCCTGTCATATCTCTTAGCCTTTATTTTATTTTTTTCTTCTTTATTCTATCTTGTATCCTCTGGGTAAATTTCTCAATCCGATCTTGTTCACTAATTCATTCATCTGCTACATCCTTACTGAGATCCCAATGCATATACTTTATTTCAATAACACATCCTTCATTCTGGATATTTTTCCTTGGTTCTTATTTATAATTTCCTATTCTTGCTTCGTATTACTAATAAGTATATTTATCATGCATATTTTAAATTCTTGATACATTCTGTCCCAATAATACTGCTCAGGATGGTATATGTTGCTCAGTTTATTGTCTTTCATTTTTAGTAAATCTGCTCATCAGGGGTCTAGTGGTATTTTGTTCTGTATTGTGTGTTTGTGAATAGGAGAGCATTAGCTATTGTGTAATAGGAAGGCTAAAGACCAGGCTGTAGTTTGTCAGTCCCAGTAAGTTAAATGCGAGGACAGGTGATGAGAGGAGGGACAGTAGAGAGCCCTAGTCACTACAAAACCACTACTGATGTTCCCTAAAATACTTAGGAGGAAGCATTGCTGGAAGGAAGCTGTGTTCCTGCAGTGTAACCCCAATATCCCTGGGCCTATGGAGGGAGAAAAGATGGAGGAATGAGGGTCCAAGGGCAGATGATGTCTCAGTGGCTACTTTCAGCCACATCTCACTCCAGCAGAGCTTTTGTACTACTTTGTTACTATCCCTGGGCAGTTGCTGCCAATTTCTGTGGTAAATGGTTAGGCATTGATTGTCCCAAGGAAATGAGAAAGAGGCAAGAAAATAACTTTAAAACTTCCCTCCATCCTCTCATAAGCTCTGGCAGCCTGACCCAGGGGACCGCAGCCACTACACCCACCACTTCAAGATAGCCTTAGCCTCACTCCCTCATTCCATAGTTTCTTCAGTGGTGATTTGTCCATCTTGACAGGAACCAAAACACAGTTTTAATTCTTTCTGGAAGCCTTGTGCCTCACACCCGTGTTACTCTTGATCATCATCCAAAATACAGTTCCCAGTAATCAGCTCTCCTCTCCCACAGTTTCATTCCCATTTTGCTTTGGGCTTCTTTCCTCTAAACCAATTATAATGCTTCTCTCCCTTGAAAATTTATTTATTGTGTCTCAAAGGACTCTCAGAGTAAATATATCTTTACGAAATCCTCAATTTCTTCCAACTCCTTGCCTAAACTGAAACTTGGTTGCACAGCCTTCACCACAGCCCACTCAGGAGCCAATGCTCATTCTCCCACATATACCAAGCTTAGGTATTGGGATCGGCCTTTTCCTTATTCCCCAATGCTGCTGTCCAGATCTTTCTCTTCCTCCTTCAGGTAAAACTCTCTGCTCCTTTATGGATCATGCCTCTCTTATTCTTCATCACTATTGATTACCAGCCTCCATTCACACTTCCCCGATTAACCAAACGCATTGGCAAACAACTCAGACTTTCTACCTTCTTTCTGCCATCATCCTGAGTGACTTCAATATCCACTTGGACAGCCCACTCATTCCACTGTCTTTTTAATACTTTCAATTCTTATGTTTCAATGTCTTCAACTCTAATCCACTACAGCTACTATCCTAGTACTAATGATAACAAAAATCGTGTTCATCTACTAAGTATTCACTATTTTCTAGAAAATATCCTTATGTTTTATGTGATTATCTTATTTAACCCTGACAGCATTGCTATCAGTTAGGTACTGTTATTAATGTTATCCATTTCCCACATGAGAAACTGAGGTTTTAAGAGCTTAGGTAACTTGTCCAAGGTCAGTCACATAGTTTGTGATTAAAAGAGCCAGGATTCAAGAAGGAAGTAAAAAAAGGTTACTTGAAAATTCCAAGGTCCAAAATATATGAATTTTTATTATATTATCTATACTCTTCTCTCCTCCCTTTGGCACTAAAAAGAATCGAGAATTGATGCACCAATTATTTGGAATCTTCTGTATCAAAAGCAGCTGGATAAGTTAAGTTGGCAAATAAGTTAAATCGTAAAAAAAAGTATAAAACAAATCAGTTTTAATCTGTGTTGGGAGATACATCTCTTTTGCCAAAAATTCCTAGTGCTGACATCATTATTACCAGAATATTTATGAAAGTTGAGCACAGCTGGTCCCAAGATAGTTAAAATAACTAACTAATGTGCTGACAAAGAAAATAAATGTCTTAGAAACCCTGATTCACGAGAGAACTTGAAGATACACTGCCTTTATTTCCTCTTTCCCAAAAATAGTGATGTCTAACCTTATATTCTAAATTAACATTTTATTAGTTTTCAAGCATTATCTACTGACCACATCTGCATAATATGTATACACAGAAGCATGAATAGAACAGAAAATCATTAGTATCTCCTGTTTTGAAGATGTTCAACTATAGTTCTAAATGTCTGCCAGCCTCATCAAGCATTAACTGTAAAGAAGTAAAACATAAAAATAACCCTGAACTTGAATGATTACTGTAGAGAAATTATAAAACCATTAAAAATGAAAAATGGGTTTATTTTTAGATTGTTAAAGGATGTAATCATCCAAGAAAAAAGAAGATTTTATCAGAATTCATCATTTACTTATAAAATTCAGTTCTTTTACATTACCCTACCTCACTCTTCTTTCTTAATTAAGGTGGTAATACCAACAAAAACAATTAAGTTTAAAATCACAGTGCTTTGGTTTTCAGTCAAGAAGAAAACAGAAAAACTTTAAATTACTTTCAAAGATAAGTTTGTTAAATCTTCTTTTCATCTCCAAAGCAGCAGAATATATCTAGTATCTGTGAAAGATTTTGAAAATCAGTATACAGGAATAAAAACTGTCATGCTTCCCCCCAACCATCCTGGTTGTAGTCCACATAGCTTATGCCTGGACAGATATGCTTTTGGGTTCCTATCTCACATAAAGAGAGGCATATGGGACTAGATGGCCTTCTATATTAATTAACTTGCTCCCATGCACAAGTTTCCAGAAAATTCCATTGTGGCTTCATTTAAAATGAACATTTCAGATAATACCCCACGGTTGTAATATAGGCTGGTTAATCCAAGAAAAGCGGCTTGTACATTGGCCATATTGTACAAACGCAACTCAACTGATCAAGCCAACCCATAATTTTTTCCCCAAAATGAGACAAACACTGAGAGGGTTTGTGATCAATACCACCACCCCAAGGAAATTCTACAAAATGTGTTGTAAAGAGGAAGATGATTCTAGGTTGAAGTTTGAGATGTAAAAAGAAGTAAGGAATATAGAAATTGGAAAATATGTGGAGAAGCTAAATAAGCATTGAATGTAAAAGAAAAACACAGTATAAATGTCTAAAACAAAAGCGATAGTGTCTAACTTGTGACTTTTTTAAAAAGCTGGAACTAAAATACTGCACACAAATAGCATATAAAATGGGATAGGCACAAAGAATAAGCAGATCATCTCTCACTATTATAACTACATATAAAAGCTTAAAGAAAAATATTCAGAGATTTTAAAAGTTATAATAACAACCAAAAATTCCAGGTCTTTATTCTACTTATTGGTGAGTCAAGGCATAATTTTTCCTCAGATAATGTAAACAACAATTTCTTTCAAAAGCACAAACAAATCATTTTAGCACAATGTCGCAATTATATGGCATTACCCATGAGGCACAGGCCATGGATTAAGGATCTAAGTCACTCTGACTGAACTGTCCCTGGTTCGTGCCATAGAGTCAATGACATGCACTATATTCAAGTTTTTAACACAAAGCAACTCCTAATGATGCTGTAATAAATGGATTTAAGTCTCACATCCTTGTAAAATGTTGCCACTTTGGATTTAAATTTTATAATATTATAAACATAAATTAAAGTTGACCATTAAAGAAGTTCCATCACTTAACTAACTTTAACCAATCCATATTAAACTTCTGAAGGTTATTCTCAACTTACAAAAATTAATCGTTTTCTGATGTTAGACTTGTCATATAGGTACCATATTTAAAAGTTCTTCAGTCACATCTAAATTTTCGTCAATACCAAGATATAGTTAACTGGGTGGTATTATTTATGTCTGTGTACTCATCAGCTAGAATCTTAAAACTCTACAAATCCTCCCACATATACCATCAACATGCTGAAACAGTATTTCTAGACAGGTTCATATCTGTAAGCACTGGCCTAGGCTTAGGACACAATTTCTGCTAAACTCAGAAGATAATGTTACAAAATCACCATCTGCAAAAAGTTCTGATGCACGGTCAATTTTTTCAATTAATACATAATTCCATTTTCTAACATCTAAACATATTTTATTCACATTCCAAAACAAACCCAGCTAAAAAATCAGCTCCTTAATCAGGTTATTAGGTTGTTCTTTTTTATCAATCATCTTTACCTTATATCAGTTATGGGTCCTAAGAGGGCTTGTCTCCTAATGTCCTTCTTAAGTTGTATTCTTCTAAAACAGACATACTTTGAATATTAAATGCAAGGGATATTTTTCTCTTATGTGTACACACACAAAATATTCCCTCTTGCTCTCTCCCATTCTTCTTGACTTGCACACCCTTCTTGTTGTCTTTTACTCTGCTGCTGATGCAAGAGACAAGGATACAAGAAATATTTCACTTCCCTTTAAGAAATGGTGATTAACGCTCAAGCTCAATATCAGGGAGACCTATAAAGAGGGAGAGCATGGAACAACTCCAGTCAATAGCTGTGATGTGAAAATATGGGTTCATCAGTGTCGAATATCTTGATGTTTCAAGAAGTACCAGAAATATACCCTTGAGATTTAAAAACAAAACACACACAATTTTGAATGTTTGCAAATAATTCAATCTTTTCTAACACTGTACACCTCAGATAAAACACACCGTTGGCTAGGTGAAACCTATAGTAGATCTGTGTAAAGTGCCAATAAACATTTTGGTGTTTCAGTTGTTGATGTGACCTTATAATTCAAAGGTAATTTAAGATACTTAAAAGGCTCCCGAGGAAACACAGGACTATGGTGCAAGTAATTAAATTCTGGGTTCCAAAACTCTGCAGAAAAATATCTGCACTCCTGGTTAAGGAGCAAAACAAAAGATCTCTGGTCTACTATCAATGCAACCTCACTTGAGGCAGTATTTAAATGAAAAAATAAATGGGAAGAGTCAAGTTATCTTTTTCTCTTCAATCTATAACAGTGAAGTTACTGTTCTTCCCCTCTTCCTCCCTTTTTTCTGCTTTATCAAATCTGAACGTGTGTCATTTTGTACTATTTTATGGCTTTCCAACAGTAAAAGTACCAGAATATCTAAAATCACCAAGTAAAAACAAAGAAATGCATATCCTTAGAGTCATAGGGAATATGGAAGATAGTTAAATTTAGCTCCCGTTTAAATAAAATAATTCAATCACAAAGCTAAAAAAAAAAATTATCTGAAAAAGCAGAATAAAATATTTCTGAAAAATTCCTGGTAACTGATCGTCTAATTTTACATAAGTTTGCAGAATGACTACCATTTTAGGAGTTAATTAAAAGCCATTTAATGAGAAATTTTAGATGTTAACATTATCTTCACTTCTAGGTCTAACTTCATCACAATTTACAGTATTTACTCATCGACATTATGTCCTTTAATGTTTAATTAGTGTTAACCCTAAAATGTATTTCTATCATGTTTTACGAAAGTGGCTATTAAAATGTAATGAAAAATACAAGGTCAAATCACAGATAGACTGCACTTAGGAAATTTGCAGACACTAATGATAATATTAAGAACCTCTTAATGTTAATATTGTTTCTTACGTTAAGGTCCTCCTATTAACTTTAAAAGCTCTTAATTGACTTGATATTGTAGGTCTGACAGACTCAATAAAATATGTAAAATTAGTGTTAATGCCTGTAAACAATAGTCTGAGGAAGCACAGTAATCCCAACAATTTATGCATTGGTACACAATTGACCCTTGAATAATATGGGATTTGAACTGTGTATATCCACTTACAGGAATTTTTTTTTTTTTAAGTAAATATAGTCCACCCTTCCTATCTATGGTTTCGCTTCTGCAGATTCAACCACTGCAGATAGAAAACATATTTTTGCATTTCCAACTGCAGTTTCCCAACCGCAGATTCCCAGCCTCGGACTCCCCCACTGCCCACTGAAAATACAATTTTCTATTCAAGGCTGATTGAATCTCCATTGGGGAGGTGGGGGCAGGCAGTGCCCCTAATGCCCATGTTTTTCAAGAGTCACCTGCATTACCTACAATAATACTTAGTCATTTCATAAATGTTAGTTAAGCACCTACTATGTTACCCAGCCCAGTATACTAGGTGCTGGGGATAAAATGGTAAACAATCATGCAGAGATCTTTCAGAAGCAGTATTTACTGAGTGCTATACCACGTAATCCTTTTATAAGAAGATAGCTTAATTTGAACTGCAAAACTGAAATATAGCCTACTGTAAATATCCCTGTAGTCTTTCAACATTTTCTGCTTCAACATTTTCTGCTTAAACATTTTGAAGTTTCAAGTGTGTTGTTACATCAAATATTGAAAACCTTCAAGAGTCATTATTTAATCAAGTGATTCCCTTCTCCACTCTGCCTAAAAATGCTTGTGCACATAAAACAAGCACTAAACCTGAAACAGCTCCATGAGGTATTTTATTTTAATAATAAACATATCCATGTATAAACACACAAACACACACATATTATCTATGTATGTCCTAACTGTCCACTTAAGAAGCCTAGAAACTGATCGACATAGTAGCATTTCCATTAATGCAATTAATTTCCATTAAAAGAAGCCAGAATTTCTTGAAGAGAGTGTTGATTTCAAGGCCAGGATGGGAAATTTTTTAAAAGAACCCGCTATATCTTGGCATATCCGACATCAAGGGAAAAAAAAAAAAAAAGAATTGCAATGGATTAAAACACACATCAAATCTGTTTAAATCCATGTGTCCTTTATAATATTTTTTAAATTCAGAAGATGATATAGAACCAATTTATTATCTTAAATAATGGTTAAAAGAGGGGAAGGGGATACTACTGAGGGGCAACCAAAATTGCGTAGATGATAGAGGCTCTGTTCATCCCTCTGGCGACCAAATCAAAGTTGTGATGGAAACAAGGAGCAGCAGCTAGGAAAAATTGCCTAGGATCTTAATGAACAAGCCATACAACTCGAAAGAAATCCAAGAAATCACCCTGCAACGGCAGAAGGTAGGACAGGGCGAGGATGTGGGGCCACCAGGTCTCAAGAGGTTGAGTGAGACAGCCGCTAAGGCAGCGGCAGTGGCGGACACCTCTTAAAGGGGCCGCGACCCCAAGCAGATTTCGCTGTGACAGACCTGCTCACTCTGAGCACCAGTGTCGATTCGGCTGTGTACAGGGGCACCAGGGACTTACAGACATTGTCAGAGTGAGGGCCTAGGGGAGACTCACTCTCTACAGAAGTGCCCTCAGGATCCATTGTTCTCTGTTGATTCCTCCCCACTCCCAGTGCACAGACACAGCGCAGCCACTGCCATGAGGTCATCAGACTGGATAACAGAGGTCGCTCCACCCAGAGGATTCCCTGAAACACCACCTCCCCCAACTTGGGGCTCCACCCAAGCCACATCCAGGTGTATTCTCAGCCAGTCTTCT
>NW_006441955.1:24703962-24711048 GCF_000325575.1 Pteropus alecto | reverse complement strand
CAAGATGTTGAACAGCTGTTTGAAGAAATAATGATGGAAAACTTCCCTAACCTGGTGAAAGAAATGGACATAAAACTCCAGGAAACTCAGAGAATTCCAAAAATCAGGGATCCAAAGAGGCCCTCACCAAGACACATCATTATTAAAATGACAAAGGTTAAATACAAAGAAAGAATATAAAAAGCAGCAAGAGAAAAACAGATAGTTACTTATAAGAGAAAACCCATAAGACTGGCAACTGTTTTCTCAAAAGAAACTATGCAGGGTAATATTCGACAGGATGAAGACCCAGGATCTACAGCCAATAATAATTTATCCAGCAGAGCTATCATTTAGAGTTGAAGGACATATAAAGAGATTTCCAGACAAAAATAAGCTGAAGGAATTTATCACCGCCAAGCCAGTATTACAGGAAATGTTGGAGGGACTTCTTTAAGAAGAAAAAACATGTACCAAAAACAGGAATAAAGAATGGTAACAACTACATTCCTATTAATAAGAACCTCAAATGGAAAAGAATTAAGTGCACCAACTAAAAGAGTAGATGAATGGAAAGGAAAACAAGATCCCTACATGTTGCCTTTAAGAGATTCACTTCAGATTAAAAGACACAAACTAAAAGGAAGAGGATAGAAAAACATATTGCTTTGATGGACCTAGAAGGTATTTAAGTCAGACAGAGAAAGATAAACACTATATGATTTCATTTATATGTGGAATCTAAGGAATAAAAAGAACAAACTAATCGAAAACAGACTCACAAATATAGTGGACAATTTGGTGATAGACAGGAGGGGAGTTTGGGGGTGCTGGGAGAATGGGGTGAAGGGTTAAAGAAGTACAAATTAGTAGCTAATGGATGGACATGGGCATGGGGAACATGGCATAGGGAATGCAATTAGAATGAATATGTTAGCTAGGTGACAGGTCAGGGGAGGGAGGAGCAACTGGGTGGGGGTACTGTTTTACAAACTATATAGATGTCTAACCAATGTGCTGTATACTTGAAACTAATTAAAATAAATTAAAAAAATTTTTTTAAAGTGGGGTAGGGGGCTCAACCTGATAAGGGATCAAACTATCTTGCCTTTCTTATACAAATTGAAACAATGGGCAACCAAATAAATGAAAAAAAGAAGGTATTTCTTTATAAAAGTGTTCCAATTACAAGGTGAAAAAGAAATTATAGAATTGGAATATCTCCATTAAAGTAGTAAATTAAGGCACTGAGCTTTGACAGCTGCTAACATCAAAGAAAATCAAAACTTGATCATAATCACAACATGATTGTACCTTCTAATGAAAGAAAACAGCACCACCTGTAGTCTTGCCCAAGGGTTAGAACCTCAATATAATCATTTCTCTGATCCAGTTGCCAATTTGCAGGAAACACAAGGAACAAAGAAACAAGTTGAACTGCACCATGAGTGTTCAATAAGTAAACTACAGATGGTGGGAAACACTTGAGGTCAGCCATCCCAAGAAAATTCTGCATCAGGAGTGAGCAAATCATTGATTTGGAAGTGATGCAAAGATTCAAGAGCCAAAAGAGTTTAACTTTATTCCTTGAGCTAGGACTCAAATTGCAACAGCCAAGTAGACAGAGAGCCAGAAGAAAGGAGTATTGGTCAAAACTGGGCAGTCAAAGATGAGATCAAGATACAAAAAAAGTTAAGGCCAATATAGAAATTAAACTTAACACAGCCCAGTAGAACCATGCCAAACAACAGGCAAGGACACCTAGTACCTTTAAAATCTAAAAAGTATTGTTATATAATGCAGTTTTTACTTGAACACTAAAAGCAGCCCTAAATATTTAACAAGCATGGCTAATTGAAAAGAATCCATCTTTTCTAGGAGGTAACTAAAAAAATAAAAAATAAAAATATCCAAAATTATGCAGTGGTTGTAGATGAAAGCAAAAACTTGAAGGTCAATTTTTATCATATAATGGAGAATTACTCTGTCCCACATTGTTCTATAAATCAAGGGGAAAAAATAAACTGTGTAGTATTAAACAAGTAACTCAAAAGGCAATAAAATTCAACATAGTCACTTCTCTTTGAGAAAGTAAGTTTGGTTTGTTTCAATTCCCCAGAGTCAGCTCTGTGCCTCACACATAGTAACCCTGACTACATATTCGACAAATAAATGAAGGATGATTTTTCATGTCGAGTCGATATAGCATTCATTTCTTTGTACTGATTCCGTAGTGAAAATTATAATCCTTCTAACCTGAAATTTCTTCAAAACTATGCTATAAGTGAATTTTTACTCTGAAATTTCTATACAAAAATAAGTAGGGCAGCAAGATTAAATTCCATGAAATTTGTTTTTAAAATGGTTCTATATAAAAAGAAATGTTTCCTAGGGATATCGTTTAGACTTCATTCTTTGGTGGTTTCATTCCAGTTTCAAAATTATGTATGTATGTGTATGTGTATCTGCCATATTTGCACCTTGGCTAGGGGTTGCTGCCTCAGAATTTATCTATTACTCCTTACTCTAGAGTCAATAAGGTGAAATAACTTATTCAAACAACAGTTATGATGTAACTAGAGTAATTAAAAAGCTGGTTTGTAATTTACAGTTCATTTCAGTTCTTTCATAGTCAGTGAACACATAAAATGAATAATTTCACTTTTGACCGGTTAGGTTGTTTGTTTTTAATAGATTATAATAATACAAGAAGGCAACTTCTGGATAAACTAAGTGGTATATGAGGAGCCTGCATTTATTCAAAACATTTCATAACTAATGTAGATGTTGCAAGAAAAATTAATCTGCAGTAAAAACTAATTATTGGTTAAAGATGTTTCTTTCGAGAAGCCAAGGACTGTCAGAGCTGATTTCTTATTCTTTCAATCTACTTTTCTGCACATCTTTCTGAAAACTCATTCCTTTAAAAAAAAATTCCCTCAACATAATGAGAAGAAAAATGTTCCACTGTGAGAGGTTTAGACCTGGGAAGAAGTAGAAAACAAGTTATTTTCATGGCAGGCCTTTGTTTATATGTTTAAGAAACAATAAATTCTAAGAATACTTGTGGAGAAACACATTACTCTTAGCCATCAATCAGAAATCAACATGTCAGGAACTTTCATTTCCAGCCAAAATGGAGTAACAGAGACTGGTTCACCCTTCCTCCCTAAACAACCAGAAGAAGACCAAACAAAATATATAAAGAAAAAAAAATGGTTTCAGACATTGGACAACAAGCCATGTGAAACCTGATCCCTGGGAAAATAAAAACAGATGAGTTCTACTTATTGCCTAGAAGAATTTCCAGGCTGCAGCTAGGATATGTGGGAAAGAATACCGAAGAGGAGGCACAGAGAGACTGCAGAGGGATCCTCTCCAGTCTTGACAGTTAACAGTGTGGCTCTCTTTGCATGCATGAGACGGAACTGTCCCAGGCCAGAAAAGAATCAATAGACCCAATAATTCCCTTAACTCACACAGGGCTGGGAGTGCTTTGGTTCCCACCAGCCAGGATGGAAAGATGTCCTAATACCCAAAGTAGTGGGTAGAGTCTTCAAAAGAATATCACCTTAGAAGTGGGACTAAAATAGCCCTAAAGGCTGCACTAGATTTGTCCTAATAAAGCTTAAAAGCAAGCCTCAAAAGGGTCAAGCTGATTTTAAGTAACTTAATTGCCTTCCGGAACAAAGTCTAACACCTTGAAAGAAATATGACCAAATCTAGCACCCAATAACATAAAATTTACAGTCTGGCACGAGTAATACATGACCCACAATCAAAAGAAAATATCAAACAATAGAACAGATCCAGGTATCATAGAGATGATAGAATTAACAAAAAAAAAAAGCATTAAAATAATTAGTATAACTGATTATGTTCAAGAGGGAGACCAAACCGTGAATATGAGGAAAATGGGAGATTTTTTTAAAGGCCTAAATGAGACATCTAGAGATGAAAAATATAACATCTGATAAAGAAAAAAAAGGTCAACATGTTCAAGGAAATTTGTTATTGGGCAAAATCCACAAAAATGCTGGCAGCTCACATTAACCAGTGAGGCTCTTATGTAGATAGTTGTTATCGGGGCTCTCTAACCAAACAACACAATGATCTTCTTTGTAATAAAATTGTTTCACAAGCTCTCTTAGGACACATTCTCAGAATTCATGAAGCTTCTTTTATCTTAAGACATCTAATCATGTTTGCCAGCTAATAGCATCAGCTTCCCTATTCCTGAGGTGTTAGGAGGAATTCTAGAGGGGTGGGAGGGGAGAAACAAATAGAATATTTGCTCTCATACAATGAGGTCAGCAATGACCTTTGTATCTACCAGGATTCTTTCTAGTCCTTATCTTGCTTAGGTTCTCCATGGAATATGATTACCAGTGAAATTTCTTCCTTGAAACTTGCTCCATCCTTGGTTTTCCACCACCATTTCTCCTGCTATATCCTTCTTTCCTAACCACACCCTTACAGCCAGCTTTGCTGATGCCCAGGTAAGTGATTTAAGCTAAGAAAGCTTAAGCTTCAAGGCCCCTAGCAAGGCGTTTCTGGAGCCATATATTTTTATGAAAGTTATGTTCACTGCATTTAGGAATCCAGGGAACACTGATATATTTTGTGGAGATTTAAACGGACATATTTATGTGGTTCAAAATCACTTTTATGTATCACAAGTTATTTCTCATCCTCAGAGCAGGAACACTCCCACCACCCACTGTACCAGCATCATGACACCAAAGTGCAGAACCAGAGATCACATTGTGATGTGAACACATCCTAGCCCACAAGTACATGGGAAGGGAGGGCAAAGTAAGGTTAGAAATCTACAGAGCCAGAAGCAGTTTTGTGGGAAGTATTTCTAATTGTCAGTTGAGTAAAATTATAAATGGAAGATTCAGTTTTCAGCAACGCTTAATCTAGAAAGAAATTCTCTCCTATCAAAAATCTATTTAACAAGGCAGCATGCATAATTATACCTCTACATCAAAAAGAAAATGTTGTTAGTATTCCTGTCCTTTAGGGCACAAATCCATTGGTTACAAACAGTAAATAGGTCTGTTTTTGATGCTGCATATTTTATACATCCCAAAATATAAATTCACGTCTTAGCATAATAGACACATCTTGTCCTAACCAAGTGTAATAGTTCAAGCTTTGCAATATAAGTTGCAATATGGCTAGTAGCATAAGCGGTGTGATCAGTGGGGCCATTTTTAGGAATCTGGCAGGTTAAAGGTAGCTTGATAGAGACACATCTAGAACCAGGGATCCAGCCAGTATAATCATCAAGGTCAGAGCAGTCTGTATGATTAATAAGGTCCATACAACCAGAGTGGTTTATGGGGTAGGGACTATGAAAGAGGCTAACACAGCTGCTGTGTTTAGCGGGGCTGGGACTGAAGATTCAACTAGTACAGTTGGCATGTTTAGTAGGTCAGGACCAAGAATTCAGCTGGCAGAGCTAGGGTGTTCAGCAAGCCAAGGATTTGGCAAAAGCAAAAGGAAGCCTCCCGTGTAATGACTTTTTTCCTTAAAATATTGAAATGCCAATCACGACATTTTTCATCTACCCAGTATTGTAATGTGAACAAGAAATAAATTTTTATTATGTTTGAGCCATTATATATTTTGGGTTTATTTAACAATTTACCCATTCCAGGTCTCATGCACGCATGCACATGCACACACACGTCAACTGTGTTATCTACAGAGTCAGAGAACAATTGTACTCAGCCTGAGAGGCCCTCAAGAAAGGTAATGTTCCTATTAGAAAGGCAGGTTTCTATTAAAATGAGGAAAATGAGGAATAGAGATAGGATTCTGTAGAGATGTTTCAGAGAGCAGAGATCTGGTAGAAGAAAAGATGTTTTCAAAAGGCACAATGGAAAAGGTTGCCAGAGAGGAAAGCAGGGGAGTTATGAGCTGGGAGCAGAAAGCACACGACAGTGTTAGGATGAATGTTGAAGCTTCAGAGATGACTGGTTGAGCTTAGATTTTTGGTCATGGCACAGTACAAGGATGGCAGCATGGTAGCATTAACTTCAAGGCTCTGCTTAGAACTCTGACATATGACATCCATCTGTGACATTGTGGAACCAACAACCTACACAGATCCATCTCCAAGCCACGCTATACTCAAAAAGCACACTTTCACAGCTTTAAAGAGATTCCATTGTTTACTTTCATCTCTTGAAAAATATTAAAGGAATTTGAGTCATAATGCACAACACTTCTCATATCCCTTTCTTTTTGGTCCTCTATTTCACACCTCCTCACTCACCAGTTTCCCCAAAACTCTCATCAACCCCTAGCCTACATGATCTGTCTCATTTTTCCTCCCCAACTTGCCCTCTCTGCCAATTCTCTGCTTGTAAATCACAAAAATCTAGAAATAAGTCTAGTCTAACCTGGGGAACACAGAGGGATGGGGCAAGACAATGAGTCTGCAAACATTCTAAACAATTTTAGCCCCTCTGATCAAACAGATCTAAGAAGACAGTGAGTGTTTTTGAGGTCAAGTGAGGTTTATTGTTTGCTTTTCCAGTCCAATGCCTGTGGCCTTGGCTTTGCCCAAAGATCCAGGCAAAACATTGGTAAAAAAAAAAGAAAAGAAAAGAAAATTGTTTTGGATTTTAACAAAATTTAACCCCTAGTGGAAAACAGATATGGTGAGGTGCAAATCAGGGTGGCAGAAACACTTGCTCAATAGGAAAAGGAGGCACTGACAAGGCTAAATGTGGGAGAAATCTGCTCTGACCACCACCTTCGATGCTAGCCCAACAGTAGGAGGTAATGTTTTCAGACCAAAATGCCAAGCTCTTGTGGTCTTCCTGCCATCTCACGGAGCTGAGGCCTACGCACAATGAGAAGGAAAAGTTAGCCTTGAGTTCAAGGTCGCAATTGAATTGATTCTTCTTGTTTCTTATCAGTGCTGAGCCCTGGTAAGACTGTTAATTAGGTAAAGGCTGAAAACCTCTTCCTCCCTCCCCCAAAAGCATCCTTTTCCTTCTTTCTAATATCTGTATCTTTGTCCCAAGTGTTCACATTCTTCCAGGTTCCCATTTTTGTTCCTAGATGGCTGTTAGAAATAAACTCCACTAT
>NW_006441955.1:24666747-24703926 GCF_000325575.1 Pteropus alecto | reverse complement strand
CATTTTACACACATAACACTTAATCTCCACAACAATTTGTGATATGGACATCATTACTACTGTTTTACACATAAAGGAAATGTTTAAAACTATTAAATGAGGAAGGAGCTAGGCTTCTGGGCTGAAGATTCCCAGACTTGAGGAGGATAGCTGCATTTGATTTCTGGCCCTGCAGTTACGACCTGTGACAAATCAGTTAAGTGCTCTGAGTCCCTTTCCTGGAGAAGGGAGAAGTTTATCAACCTCACAGTTTTGTTGTTAGGGTTACATTTTAATTGAGATAGGTGTCAGGCAATAATAGGCTTGGGCAAATATCAGCAAATGTCATTTTGGAGAAGATCGGCAGTCAGAGGTCACAGGGTCAGTGGGATTCTCAGGTCACCTTTCTTGCAGCCTCCTGTGACACTCATGGGCTGGAGCAGAACTGGGTGTGCCCTGGAGCTGTGCTCTCCATGTGGGACTCCAACCACCTCTCTCTTTTCGTGGAATAGGCATGAGCACATCCTTGATAGAGGAAATGACACCCGGGCTTAGGCACTAGGCAGTGAGCATAGATGCCAGCTGGTTAGCAGTGTGGGGAAACAAGAGCTGCCCAGGATCTGGAAACCATGGAGGACCTGGTGTGAAGGGAACCTGAAGTCAGAAACAGTCACTGTCACTGAGGGAAGAGGGAACTCCTGGCCCAGCTAATTCAATCACACAGCTCTGAATGGATTTTTAAAGCAACTCAAGAGATTAATCACACTGCTTGTCTCCACAATAAGCTATGGGTAAAGACTTTGCAAACCTAATGTATACTACAAATCATTGATGGTTTATACTGACTTCCCTGTTCTACATTTAAAACTTGTCCTTGGGACTAGCCACTAAGCACAATGTGAGATAAATGGAGGTATGGAGATAAAAATACCTCCTCACTCCTAACCTCTCCTCCCTCTACTCTAGGATTTATAAGCTTGATAATATCAGACTTGTACTAGTTATTGTTAACCATTTTGGCTCAGTCACTCCTTTGAGAATGAGGCAAGCTATTGACTTTCAACCCTGGAAAAGAGATATGTACATATGCACACCCAAAAACTGCATACAATTCCAAAGAATTCTAAGTAGACACCAAGTTTGCAATCCTGTTAGAGTTTACTAGATCCTTTCTTATGAGAAAACTGAGTCTCCATAAGGAATGAACTAATTTTCTCAAGGTAGTAAATTGATTAGCAGAAGAGTGAACCCGGATCCTCTGACACCAAATGCAATGCTGCTTTTCCTACCACCCACATGGAGTTATTTCAGTTCTTCAAAAACATATATCAATTCATATATTGGGTATATCTGCCATCTCGCTTCCCAGAGTGCTTTAGAAAGTAGGAGTCACCTGTAGGCATCCACACTGCACCTTTCACTTTCTATGGGGGCACACTTACATGAATTCTTGGCATTGGTTTATTTATTTTACAAATACTTACATCTCTCCTATGGGCATTGCGCTCTAGACTTCAGTGGTACAGAGCTGAAAAATATATATATATGGTTACTGCCAGTATAGAGCTTATAATCTAGCTTGCTACCTCTCCTCTGAAAGACAGCAAACCTCTGGAGTAGTCATTTGTTTTTATAGCACTTTGCATATTATAAGATTAGTTGTAAAATATTTGCCATAACTTCTAATAAATATATGTGCATGTGTATGTATATATAAATATATGCATATATGCATATATAATATATAACATATAACATGTATATGTGTACATATATAATATACACACTTATTATATACAGTCAATAAGCTTTGAGTTGGTTCATTAACATACATACTTTAAAAGAGATATTGTTGGTAATTAACGGTAAAATGTGATTGATAAATTGTTTTGACACATTTTATATTTTTAATTCTGAAAAAGTAAACTAACTGGCTTGACCTCACTGAAAAATAATTAAAAAACATTTTGAACAACTTGTCCTTCATGATTCTAGACTCTCTACAAATTTATTATTCAATAATTCTATGATATTATGGCCACATGTTACTCAAAAATATTGTTTCTTGATGGTGGAATGAGAGGCAAATCGCATGCTTAAAAGGGATAATAGCAGTCCATGGCCCAGTGGAAACCTTTTGGAAATTAAAAAGCTATGCATTCAGTTTCATTTTTAATCAATCAGGACAGACTAGGTCGCTATGGTAACCAAAATTTCAAGTGACTTAAAACAACAAAAATTTGTTTCTTGTTCAAAGAGTCCATCACTGACCCTGGATGTTCTCCAGGGCAGCTGTCCTCCGTATGTTGGCTGGGCATGCCTGGCTGCTTCAGTGTAATGGCACCTCCCTCTGCATGTGCATCTGTGACTGCCAAAGTGAGAGACAGAGAGCTTGGGGAAACACCCAGCTCTTAAATGTTTCCACCCAAACGTCCCCTCTCCTCATGTTTCATTGGCAATAGCAGGGCACATGGCCAAAGATAGCTAGCTTCACAGAAACAGAGAACAATCCCTCCCCACATCAGAGAAAAGGAATCACATGCCAGTGCACAGAAGAAATGTCTATGATGCCTAGCTTCAAACTTATTACCAACATGATTCCACAAATAGTTTTCAATGTGGAAAATTTAACTGAGACGAATTTTCTTCGTTTCATTAAAGTAAGGAAGATGATATGTCTGGTTTTTTTAATTGTAACTTTTAGTAATATGTTATGTTAGGTAACTTTCCATGACAGGAATGTAGTATTTTAGCTATTTCTAATGTTTTCATTAGATCAGATTAGAGAAGCCATCACTTCGTATTTGTACTGAAATAAAACACACAACTTCACACAGCATATACTCAAAGTCACAATCAAGTAGTCACATTTGAGTGTCAAATCCTGTCTGGTGTCCAGGTCTCACTTCATTCCCACCAGCCAGTGATTAGATTAACTTTTGGGGGCTGCTATTCTAGTCAAGCAGAGACAATATGCCCATGACATGATAAGCAAATTAAACAATACAGATAAAAATGCTATTAAATCTCTAAATCAAAATGAAATTAATATATTATTTTTAAATGTATAATTCGATGGCCAATATGAAAAGATGTTCATCCTCGCTAGTTAGTAGGGAAATGCAAATCAAAACCACAATGAGATACCATCTCACACCTGTTAGAATAGCTATTATCAACAGGACAAGGAATAACAAGTGTTGCAGAGGATGCGGGAAAAAAACGAACCCTCATACACTGCTGGTGGGACTACAGCCACTATGGAAAACAGTATGGAGGTTCCTCAAAGAACTAAGAATTGATCTACCATATGATCCAGCAATCCCTCTACTGGGTATTCACTCCAAAGACTTGAAAACCCATACCTGGAAAGATATTTGTACACCGATGTTCATAGCAGCCAGGGCATGGAAGCAACCGAAGTGTCCTACAATAGATGACTGGCTAAAGAAGCTGTTGTACATACATATACAACAGCTTCAATGGAGTATTGCTCAGCCATAAGAAGAGATGAAATGCTGCCATTTGCGACAACGTGGATGGACCTTGAGATAATCATGCTAAGGGAAATAAGCCAGATAGAAAAAGTTGAAAACCACATGATATCATTTATATGTGGGATATAAACCTAAAAGCAACAAATGAAGGACAAACAGAGACTCATAGACATGGACTAGTGATTATAGACTAGTGATTACCAGAAGGGAAGAGGAGAGGAGGGAGGTAGATGGGGTAAAAGGGGCCAAATATGTGGTGACAGAAAAAAAATCTAACTATGGGAGATGAACACACAGTGTAAATATATATATGCCTTACTGCTAAATTGTACATCTGAAACTTACTAGATTTCATTAACCAATGTCACCATAATAAAAAGAATAAAAATAAATAAAAAATAAATGTATAATTTGAAAAGTTAGACTTGGCTTAAAAAAAAAAACCTATTAGTCAAAATATCTAATTTCATTCTTACCATAATATTCATAGATATGGAAGAGTTTTGATAGGGTTTTTGATAATGTTTAATTATTGCTTATTTTCTAATTTTTTTATCAAGTATATCCACCTAAGTTTAAATGACCCTAATGTATCATTTATGCAGTTCCTTCTGTGAGAGCACTCATTTTTTGCTCCCAGGAAAAAGCGTGAGGTGGTCCAAAGTGAAAAATTACTCAAATTAAACCCATCTGCCAATACTAACATAACAGAGCTCATTGGGGTGTAAAAGGGAAAAACAATCAGGGTTTTACATAATACATCTTGTTCTAGAAATAGGAAGGGCTTGTGTTCGTGTTAACTGAACTACTTGACTTTGCAGTTAATGTGCACATTATATGAATTGTCTAGTTATCAAAATCTCATTTTAAAACTAAATATTTTTTCTAATGTTATTATTTTTAATAATAAATTCCAGGAGAAGGAGAAGAGAGGAGAAGCGGAAGAAGGAAAAAGGAAGGAGAAGAAATAAAAATAATTTCAGATGTGGTGATTGATCTGTATGAAGAATAAACTCCTGTTTGAAGTGTATATATTTGCAATCTTATCATCAGATATACATAGAAATTTCTCTCCCAGGCAATAAAATAGAAAATATTTTGTCTCTTGGTAAGGAATTAATACAAGCAAAAAAAAAAAAAAAGAAAAAATAGCCCAGATCCACAGATGACTCTTTGGAATAACATTACCAATATTATTTAAGCTAAGAAACTTATTTTCTTTCTTAACATACCCTCTCTACCTCTCCTCATTTTCCTTGATTGAACAGGATAATGTTCCAAAATAAATATTTCTATCTGGCACAGCCTTTCTGGTCTCTCTGCTTCTTACCATATGTGTGCTTCTGAATATGTTTTCATTCAGCCTTGTGATACGAAAATCCATTTTGCATCAAACCAAAGAAACCATATCTCTACGGTAGCATTATAATATTGTTCAAAGTTTCAAGAAACATCATCTTAAAAACTGATTATCACTCATAAAGAATAAAAACTAAAAAAAAAATTTAAATAGTAACACATAGTCCAGACTGAATCCTGAAAAAGCAATGGAACATTTCCTGAATATGTTTTTAATTTTGGTTACCAAAATACAATAGCATCTTACTAATGAGGCACATTTTCTCTGTAATCGACATGTGGAAACTCAGTTTTGTGAAATACTTTGACTCATCAGTTCTTTTTCTCCTTAGTATTTTTTTTAATAAAAGAAACACTACACATATACACATACATATTAAATAGCCAAAAATTTGTTTTGGCCCTGCCAGATATCGGTATGTTTTAAATTACCAGTGTTGGCATAAGGCAGTGAACATTTGGAACACAGTGACTTGCCTATAACCTAAAAATTAAATTAATACAATTTCTCCTGTGACCACAAAGATTTGAGCCAGTCTGTAGATCCAGAAATTCAGCAGTGTTATCAAGTATGCTCACCAAAGCAAGCTTTTCTGGCAAATAAATCCATGAAATATAAACCATAAAACAGATGTTTTAGAACTTGAACCTGAGATATAACTGTCCAGCACCATGGTGGTAATCCAGTCTAATATTTGAAGATACACATTTCCTAAAATCCTGGCAAACGAAGCTCTACAACTCTCAGATGGCACAGATCCTCACTGGTAAACATATCAAAACCTGATCATGAAAGAACACTTTCTCTTCACACCACTTTGAAGTTAATGGAAGTTGGAATGATTTGGTTACTGTCCCAATTTTTTTCTGTTTTAAATCTCTTTAGATTGACTATTCTCTTATTGAGAAATAGAGTGGGTCTTACCTGAACATAATAAATACAGTTTGAGGTTGACTGGGAAAGTTCCCTTTCCCCAAAGTGATCCCTCTGACACTCTGCTGATTCCTCAAGTTCTACACAGTAGTCTACCGTTATACATGGGGATACGTTCTAAACCCCTCACCCTCACCTCCAATGTATGCCATACACTTTACAGCTTCTTTTTTGGCACATCCAAATTGCCAGTATCACTACTCTTATGCTTTGGGACCATTATTAAGCACTGTGATACACAACACTCAAACGGAGAAGGCCACCAAGTGACTAACGGGCAAGGAGCATGTGCAGCGTGAACACACTGGACAAAGGGATGATTCATGTCCCAGGAGGAACAGAGCTGGACAGCACAAGATTTCATCAAGGGACCCAAAACAGCACGCACTTTAAAACATAAGTTGTTTACTTCTGGAATTTTTCATTTCATATTTTCAGACCTTAGTTGACAGTGGGTAACTGAAATAGCAGATAAAAGGGGACCACTGTTCAAGTCACTAGTCTGTGTAAAACGAAGACTTCTCCCTCAGGATCCTCTAAAATGTCAATTACCATAAGAAAGGTATCACAGTGTGTTTAATGAATTTTGAGTTGATTTGTGAAAGAGCTTTTATTCTTTCCCTCAGGGGTAAGCAAACTATGAGCCAAAATGTTGTTGGAACAAAGTCACATTTATTCTTTACCTATTGTTTATGGATGCTTTTGTGCAGCAATTGCCAAGTTGAGTAGCTGAGACAGAGACAGTATGGCCCACAAACCTAAAATATTTACCATCTGGCCCTTTACAGAAGTAGTTTACTAATTCCTGATATGGAGCAATGGGCCTCTCTGGTACCTAGAAGTGAGGATAAAAAGAGGAGATGGGGAACGTGAAGTAACAATGCTTTACACTTGGGAAACACTGCCCTTAAGGAACAATCTTTGCATAACTATTTCTCACAATATAATCTGTGAAGGTAGATATCACAGGCTCCGGCACACAAAAGTGCTCAAGAAATATCTCTTGGCTATGTACATTCATTCATTCATTCCATATGTATATCAAGGGCTTACTATGTACAAGGCACTGTTAACAGGAGATGTGGAAAGAAAACACAAATCCAGAAAACAACACTAACAATACTCTACTCTTAAAAGCCTTTACTCTAGTGCAGGAAAACAAAAAAATAAACATGTAATTGTGCAAATCATTAAACAATAACTCGGTAGAGTAAAGGAATGGCAGAGGTACAATTTTACAAAGAAGTCACAGAAAGCCTCCCTGATTCTGAGACATTTAATCAGAGGCTTGAAAGAAGTGAGGGGAAGCCATGGGCTGGCTATCTGAGGGAACTGCAAAGGCTCTGAGGTGTTAAGGAGCCTTGCTTGTCTCAAGAAGCCACTGTGACTGGTGAGCGCAGTGAGGGAAGGGTCGTGGCAGGTCAGAGGTCAAGAGGAGCCTGGAGCAGCAGCATTTGGGTCCTGAAGGCCACAATAGGAACTTTGAATTTTACTCTGAACTGTGAAGTTTTAAGGAAAGGAGACACAATCTAACTTGTGTTTAGAATAATCACCGTGTCTACCGCATGGAGCACGAACTGTAGGGAGAAGAAGGTGACTGTATTCCCAGAGTAAACCAATTGCTATGAAAACAAACCAACAACAACAACAACAAAAAGCTTTTGTCCTCACACTAGACTTTTTCTTTTTGGGGAAAACATCTTATCAAATTTTTCTGGTTATTAAAGGTAAGTCCCACCACCCTCACCTTGGACAGATTTAGAAGAAAGAGGTTCAAACAAAGAAGAGTTAAATTGACCTTTATAATAAATTGACAGGAATTTTTAGTATTCCTTGCAAGGTGGGTCAGACACAGATTTGAGCTACTGTGCTGTGGGATAAAGAAGGAAAAAGCTGGGAGAGAGAAGTGGCATGAGCTGCAGAGCTGCTGGCAGAGCCCCGAGAAGACACCAGTGGGTGGAGGTGGCCAGAGAATTTGAACATGATGATGTCTAATATTCCATCTCAAGCTGTTTACTTCTCTATGTTTGGATGTAACAACACCAAACGCCCTCTCCATTACCCTCAAATATTCATGAAATATATCTGCTACACACAACTGTTTGGTATTGGTATAGTTTTTAGAAGTTTTCTGAAAAGGGGCAATAGAGAATTGGCTTCATTGTAACCCACGTGAGGAGAAACCTAAGCTCTCCCATCCTCTCCTCCAAAAAAAAGAAAATTACTCAAATAAAAATACTGGCAACAACATGCTCACAGTGTATGGGTTAGGGAATTAAGACATTTTATGCAGACTTTTTTTAAGGGTCATTCCAGAGCACTAGAAGATTTGGGGTCTATCGTCCAAGCAGCTAAAACTTTGGTTATATACGCAAATTCAAATTAAGAAAATTGAGGCACTAACAAGATCGTAAACTTGCCAAAGTCATATATCTGATTGCCTGGTAAAGCTGGGGCCCAAGCAAAGTCTTCTAACTCCTGGTCAAGTCTGCCTCACCAGCTGTGCTGATGGTGTATTGAGCCAGATGTTCCCAAAGATTCCAGTCACTTCCCTAGAGAAATTACTCATATAGGAGAGCAGGCTAGTAGTTATTGCAAACAGCTCTAATAAGACACTAATTTAAAGAGCCAGTATGCCTTTTTGAAGGGCATTTGCTAAGGTAAATAAATTCTTTGGGTTTAAATAAACCTTTTAGCAGAAACATGAAGCCATTCAATTCAGTGACCCAGAAGTGATGCAGGAAATGAAAAGCTCAGCCAATCAAAATGGGATGTTCAAAGGGACCCACTAAAGGTCAGAGTTGCTTAGGGCTGTTCTGCTTGCCCCTAACATAGCAAGCCTCCACCAAAGAAAAGACCCAGGTATAGCCACACACACCTATCACGCCTGGAGCAGAAGGCCTGAGTAATAATAACATGCTCAGAGAGGTCTTATAATTAGGCACATTCACTAAGAAAGGTCTTTAATTTATCAACCACGATGTACGAGAATAAAATTCTGTACATTTTTAACCTCTTATAGAATCATCCCTTACTAACATTTTGGTTACAAGAGTGAAACTGACCAAGTTTAAACTGACATAATTTTAGAACCTCTATAAATTAACCTCTCCAATCTTGTTACCAATAAAATAGAGATCACGATGCCTACTTTATATGGTGGCTGCTTGCCTCACACATTTTCCAGGAGAGCAACTTAAGCTTAATTGTCCAGGGCATTCTCTTGTGTGGTCATACAGACCTAAACATTTCCAGGATTATTTCTTGCATTTGATTTTGACCTTGGTAAAGTTAGTTGTTTAAATAAAAATTGTAAAGTTTTGAGCAGATAGGGAGTATGTAAATCGTGTGGCTTTTATTCATCAAATCTGGTGTTTACTAAGGTTTTCCTGGCTATCGCTGAGGTTATGATATTTATGTTATCTCTTAGTGTGGGGACAGAAGCAGATTATAGTGCTGAGAGGTATTCATGAAGCTTGCAAAAATGTGAAGCCTATTGTTGTCTTGACCATGTTGTGCTCCTTGGGTTCCTGTGTTCTTAGAAAAAGAAGTTGCTCATGGAAGTATATGGCACCTTTTGACTGATAACTAGCTGTTTCTAGCAGGCACTCTAGGATTCTCCACAAAACGTATGGGTGGCCCTCCCGCTGCCTCAGCATAGGGTCAGCTCTGCTTACTTCAAGTAATTGTTATTAATTATTAATAACAGCTACTATATATTGAGTGCGATCTCTGTGCCAGGCACAGTATACACGCCATATATATAATGTCTCTAATTTTGAAAACAATCATATAAAGTAGGCATCGTGATCTGCATTTTATTGAGATCCGAGTGCTCAATCCGGAGGGCCTGGGTTCTGGTCTTAACCTCCACCTCTTATCGGTCACATAAACATGTACAAGTCAAATATCTTCTCTAAACCTCAACACCCCTAATTGTAAATGGGGAATAACAACTAAATTACCTGCTCTATTGGAATACTGAAAAGACATACATAAAGGTGCTTTATAAACTATGAAGTACTCCGTGTAAGATATTGTTATTATTTATCATTCTGCTCCACACTCAGTAAAGCAAATAAGCTTTTAGTTTACGAGTGCCTGTAAGCTAACAATTAGCTATTGTGGGTACTTTGTTTTTTGTTTGATTCATTATTTCCAGAATGACCTCGATCCTACTTTACACATGTTCTTAAGATGGGGAGTGATTTAGGCAATTGGGACTCTCTTAGGCCACAGAGCATCCTTGCATTCAGTGAGTTTCTTTTCACTGCATTCATGACCTCATTAGATACGAGTTTTGTTACAGGCAGGATAAACAGAACTCCCTGTGGAAAACCTGAAAGTAAAACTGAAAGTCGGTGATTGATCTTTGGCAACTCCCTCTTCTCCATTTTAACTTTTCTTCTTTTAATAATATCTTACACTTTCCCAGTGCTTAGCATCCTCATACTTGTCCCTGGTCACCCAGAGACCCCACTAGCATCCCATCCTGAGGCAAGACCTTTCTAGCCCCCATTCTCCTTTCTCCTATCAAATTGTTTCTGTTCCAAGTTGTATCATTCTTAAAAGCCCTGCCTTCTGTTGATATGAAAGACCATGATGTCTCTCTCAGGTAAGGAATTTTCACTTAGGTCTTAGGTAATGCTTAAATCCCAAAGAGACTAGCGTGATGGGAAATTTGAAAAACCAGGGCAAGAGGTATTTGAGGCATTCACTCACGCCCTCACTCATTCATCAAGCGTATTTTCAGCATGCACAGTGGATTAGGAACAATCAGGGAGGGAGAGGATTATAGATCATGGAAATAAAGACACACAAGCCAAGATATCCCCAACAAATCTGAGAGAAGCCCAAGAGTCAGTGTCAGTTGCCGGTTATGCAGTATATGATGAGGGGCTGGGGCACATGGACCAGGAAAAAGGCTGCTTTTAGCTAAGCCCAGTATCTAACTAGGTCAATCCCCAAACCCATTGCATTGTTACCTAGAAACAGAGTCCCAGCTGCAGTGTAGCATTTCAAGTTACAATTTAAAATTAAATGGGAAATGTAGAAGATATAATTCTTGCCCTCAAAGATCTCCTAATCAAATTGGAAAGGCAAACCAGAAAGCAATTCATTATAACACAAGGAGTAATGAACTTATTATTGGCCTAATCAAATACCCCTAAAACCAGATAAAGTCAGAAACTAAAAGAATGCTATCCCCTACCAAAAGGATGCATATACCCTAACAGCCCATAAAACAGTAATGGGAGTTAGCTTGTGCATATCAGGAGTGAAATTCTAAGGATACCCTCAAGCTGAAAACCAACAACCAAAACTAATCCTGAGAACAAATAGGACATTTAGAATGACAGCTCAGCTAAATTTTCTTACTGCACTGAACTTCTCAGCAGTAGTTCAGTTTAAATCAACTTATTTCCAAAGAGGCTATTTTATAATTCCTTAATTATGTTCTTTTGGGGCAACACAAATAGAAGAACAGGTATTTATCACTTTTGTCTTAACTAGACTGTTTTCTGTTCAGCTCTAAGATTTACTAAGGTGAAGTAACTACCTAAAGACAAGGCTATATATGCACCATTTGGATGGAATTCAGTAATATAATGAGACCAAACTGTGTGGGGGTGGCAGTGGGAGCGGCAGATGGGTATAACTGCCAATCCAGTCATCAACCAAACAGACTTTTGTCTCTCAGTTAATCCAAGAGAGAAAACTAACTAACCCACAGGTACCACAAAGGAGCTGGTTAATGCTCGACTCCCTCTCTTGAATATACTTTCTAAAGAATATGAAAATGTTTTATCCAGAAACTGAAGGTTGGAGGACTACAGCATGCTGACCCCATTTAAGCTCTGGGGTAGGACACTTGGCTGGCAAAGGGTTTAGACCTCTACCATCTCCCTTCCTTGGGTCATTCACCCAGTTCTCCTTGACAGTTTCAACTTGAAAATCTCTAAGAAAAAGCCCATTCAATAACAACAACAGATATGGTAAATAAGATTTCAGAAAGCTGTATTTCTCTCATCTCCTTCTTCCAATCCTGACCTCTGGTAACAGAAGAAATATTCATTTTAATGTATTTGTTTTAGAATCTGGATTATATATTTCCAAACAAATGGAAGCCAACCTTCTGGAAAAGGACTTGGTTCAAATCTTATCAATACAGAAAAAGGCAAAACTATGTTTGATAGAGAATTTTTTTTAATCAAATAGTAAATAATAGTAAATAGCTTAAAATATTTTTAGAATATATAAGTAAAGAATCCTCAAATAAAGTCAAAAATAAAGGTGGCAAGGATTCTGGATAATATCCACTCCTTACAAAATGTCTGATTTGAAACACAATGAAAAGAGTAGAAGGGGACAAAAGACTTGATCACCTGCTTCTTTGCTCCAAATGAAGAGAATACAGTGATTATTGAGACTTAGGGTATTTTCTTAGACAAACTACCTCAGCTTGCACATCTGTAAAGTAATGAAACATGCCTTGAAGTATATCATAAAGATTAAAGGAGGTAATGAGAAACACTAAACTCAGTAATCAGTTAATAAATGCTCTTATTTATTCATTCACTCAGTCAATAAATGTTTAACGATTGCCTACTATGTGTCAGACACTCTGCACAGGAATACAAAACTGACCAAAACAGTCACAGCCCCTGCACTTCCAGAACTTAGAGTCTAGACAGGCTACCCAGAGTTCAGTAGTTAAAAAAAAAAAAAAAAGCGTAGACTCATAGTAGTCTCCTCCTATGTACCTGGAGGTTTGCTGTGGTAGTTGCTAGTACTGCTTACAAAATATTTCCAGCTTCCCGTTTTCCAAGGACATGGTGGGATTATATTCTCTATCTCCTTTCTTTGACCTGTAGATGTGTCTTTACATGGTCTTCCTTCTCTGCCTGTGTCCTAATCTGCTCTTCTTATAAGGATACCAGTCATATTGAATTGAAGCCTCATAGCCTCATTTTAATTACTTCTCTAAAGACCCTATTCCCAAATAAAGTCACACTTGAGGTACTAAACATCAGGACTTCAACATATGAATTTTGGGGGAACACAATTCAACTCATAAAATTTATGCAAATAGGAAAGCCATTATAAGAATTTAAGCAAGGAAATGTCATAATCTAATTTATATTTTAAGAGCAGTGTTACTATACTATGCAGAAAAGATTAGAGAATAGGAAAATTAGTGATAAGGAGGCGAGTCAGAAGATAATTTCAGTAATTCAAACCTCAAGACAGACATTCTTAACCTGGAGTCTATAGATAGTCTTGGGTGGAGGGAGGTGATCCTCAATTTCTCCAATGCCATCTCTACGGAATCATATGAGGAAGCATATGTACTCATAATGTGATTTAGTCTCACAGTCTATCACATCCAAAAAGCACAATTCAACAGCAAAACTAAATAAAAATAATGAAGAAACCCCATGTTTCACTGTACTATTCAAAGGGATTCAAACATAGAATGCATAAAAGCACTTATTAAAATACTTGCTCTTCTGTACTTTACTCTTTTCCTACAGTTATTCCAGAATCTTGCTCCTCAATTTTTCCAGGGAAAAATACTCCTCCATCAACCCCCCACAGCCCAAAGCTTTTCTCTTCTCCTCACCCCTTCTTCCCTTTCTAAGAACTTTATTATGTAAATCAATTTAGCGTCTCCTCTGCAAAAAGAAATCTTTGGAGGGAGAGAGGAAATTGCTTCACTTAGACTGAGGATTCTATTTGTGAGACAGAAAGGTGGTGGGAAAATCTCTGAACCTTCTTACATTAATCATTTTTGTCTGATCTTAAATAAAGTCTTGGTTTTCATCAGTTTCTCAAAGGGGTTGTTAAGTATGTTAACCATCAAAAGAAAAAAAGAAACAGATAGAGGTATGTAAGGAGAAGGAGTGGGGGAAAGAGAGAGATTGTGATTTTCTAGGAACTGAGCAAGGCTATCTAACCATCCTCTAACAGATTGGTTCATAAATAGACCATCACATGGTTTCCATTCTGCCCATACTGCATCCCAAAATAACCAACTGTGCACTAATGAGTCCTCAAAGCTACTGAAGTGACTGGGTATCACCTCAAAGGACCAGGCTCTTATAAATAAATATATTCAGCTTCGAACATGATCCATTAGGAAACTCTGAGTAAACTGCTAATTTAGGTCATCCAATCCAGAAATAAATGACTTTTTATTCCAAACAAATAAGAAGTTAATGAAGATATGCGAACAATGATTCTATCAGACCACAAACTTGCTATGTACAGACCATAAAGACACTCTGTGGAAAGACACACACACAAAAATGAAACAGAGTATAAATGACAAAAGTAAAATGTGCCTTAACTTCACTTTTCTTTCCCAGTTAATTTCTTCTCAACCTTTAAGACCTAGCTAAGTGCTTATCTCTTTGAGAGTCCTCTGTCTGGGTTTGGCTAAATACCTTATCTCTTCTTCCATAGTATCCTGTAAGCTCATTTCACTACCACATTGTTATCATCTGTCTCTTCTACTCAAGTGTGAGCTTCTGGAGATCGAGGACAGGGTCTTATTGGTTTCTGAGCACTTAGCACAGTGACTGGCACAAAGTAGGTAAAGATTCACTGGTAAGGCTGGCTTCAAATTTTATGCTATTTCTACTATCCTACCATGCATCTTGTAATAAAAAGATCTAAATGATTTGCCTAACATTTAGCAACTGGGACATTTTACAGAGAAGCTGATGCTACACAAGAATTGGAAGTATCCTCAACCCAACTTTCTGCCTAAGGATTAAGCAGTTGAGCCCCGTTATCTTGGAAAGCAGTGGGGGTCAAAGGCAGGATGTCGATAATGCTAGTGGAGAAGTTAAAGAAGCTTCACCCACTCTTCAGTCATCTATGGAAGCCTGTTGTCATATTTCTCGACCTTTTGAAGGGAACTTCCCAATCCTTCTGACCATATCCCATCCAAAGTTTCCCTCTGAATCATTCAAGAGACATGTAGATGTGATAGAACAACACTAAGTTATTGCAATGATGTTTTTCTTAAGTATTATGTGTGTTACAACATCTCAGTGAGGTTTGTGCCTTCTGGATCAGGTTATAAAGAAGTTCAACATCTAAGATCCATTTAGTAGAAGCAAAAAAAAAAAAAAAATGAGCCTTTCATTGAATCCACCTGTATCAGGATCACCTACCGTCTTTGGCTCTACCCCAGATCTAGCTAATTAAACTCTCTGAGGTTGGGGGCTAGAGATCTCCCTTCTTAACAAGCTCTTAGGTAACCCCATCACCAAAGCTCAGCTCAGAAGTCATATCTTCAGGGAAAACTTTTTTGAATCCTTACCCAGGCTTGCAAGTTGCCCCATCACCTCTCATTGTTTACCACATTATCTGACTCCCTTGCTACTATGGCTTGCAAGAGGAAGCAGTTTTGCCATCTCATTCACTGCTGATTCCCAAGGTTTTGAACAGTGTTGATGAATTGAGCAAACAATTTGTGTGCACTCTAAAGATGAGCATTCAGATGCTAGGGTGAAAGCTCCATGTCCAAAGCATGCAAGGTGCTTCAAGGTCTGGCCCATCTACCTATGCAGCCTTCTCCTCACCAACTCTCTGCTTAATATTCAATACTCCAATAATGTTCAACTGCCTGTTATTCCTTGTACACTCCCTTAATTCCATATGCTTTTGTTCAATTTGTCCTTTCTTAGTCTGAACTCGTTACTATGTAGGTCTCTTATATTCACACCTTTCCCCATACACACTTCTCTGTCACTGTCTGGAAAACTTCTACTCCTTTTTAATTTTCTGCTAAGACATCTCCTCCTTGCAGGAATCTTCTCCACTCTCAGCAAAGGCTCTTCTCTCTGGGATCTGTGACAGCCAATGCATATTTCTGTTTTTTCCCTTACTACATTGTTTAATAATTCTCTCTTTCATTGTTGGTTTTCCACACTAGGATACGAACTCCTTGAGGATGTGAACTATCCCTTATTCATCTATCCATTAGTAGTCTCTATCCCAGTTCTTGGCACAGAATAATTGTTCAACAAATAAATTACTGTTTAATGAATGAATGAACAAATGAACTAGCAGAGTCAAATGCTCTGGCACAACTCTAAACCTACCCATGAACCTGTGCATCTGAATACTGTCCAAACTGGTGATTAGATTGATCCTACGAAGATTTCAGGGCCTTTATGTACAAAGCCAGTCAATTTATCAGATTGGCAAGGAGGGTTAAGCCAGAAAGGATAGATATGTGCTGACACTCTAAAGCATGTAAAGAAGCTGAGAATTCCAATGCTCACTAAGTCATTGTAAGAAAGTAACTCACAACCCTAGATGCAGGTCAGGGCAAGAGCCTTGGAAACAAGGTAGCCAAAGAACATGGAGGGAAGTAAAAAAAGTGCGGAGAGAGGTCCAAGAGAAAGTCCATAAGACAATGAGTCAGTCGCTGTGGCTTCTGGGTGAATAAGTCCTCAGCTGCTTTGATGAGCTCATCGTGGTATCTTAAAGTGACAGTGTTCCCTAGATGGGATCTGAAATAACCTGGCACAAGGTTCTAGATTAAAGGAACAAAAATCATACTGTGTTCTTCACTAAAAGCCTAGTGTTTTTGTTTCTTATTTCCACTTTAACAAATTACCACAAACTTAGTGGCTTAAAACATCACAAATTTACTATCTTGAAGTTCTGGAGAAGTCTATAAAAGGGTCACACAGGGCTAAAATCAAAGTATCAGAAGGGCTGTGTTTCTTCCGGAGGCTTTAGGGAAGATTCTGTTTTTTGGTTTTTTTCCAGCTTTCAGAGGCTACCCTCATTCTTTGGTTCATGGCCCTTTCCAGCAGGCATTACTCTGGCCTCTCCTTCTATCACACAGCTCCTTCTCTCTCTCTCTTTCTCTCTCTCTCTCACTTTGACCTTCCTGCCTCCCTCTTATGAGAACCCTTGTGATTACATTGGGCCCACCTAGATAATGCAAGATAATTTCCCCCTATCAAAATCTTAATTACATTTACAAAATACCTTTTGCCATGTAAGGTAATATATTTAGGGTTCCTGGATTAGGACATGAATATTTTGGAGGTACCATTATTCTATCAACTACACTCATCCATAGGAAAAACCATATATTTTAAAAACTGAATTAGGTTTTGATAGAACCAATAAATATACAGCTTTAAACTTCTTATGAGTGACAAGCAATCAAGAAAGAGACACAAATATCTCAAAAACGGGATAGTGAAGGGAAAATTAGAATTATGTAATAATTTAGTTTCAATTGGTTTTTTTCAATTAAAAATTCAAATATAAACATACCATAACTCCTAAAAGAAGATAAGGATTGGACACTACTTCCTGATTTTTCTTGAGTTAGGCATCTCCCTCTCCAGGTCCTTTCCGTGAGCAAAGACACACACCTCAAAACTATAGGTGGTAACCACTGGATGAATTGGTGGCAGCAATTCATGTACCACAGGGATTCAATCCAAGACATAAAGAAGAGTCAGTTTGTTGTTTGTTTGGTTTTTTAAAAAACAAAAATAGCAAATGCTTAAACAAGAACTTCTGGGTTTTAGCAAAGTCATAAATATTCTAGGATTTTTTTATATACAAATTATTGAAGGTAAAGAGAAAAATTTTTCAATGGCATGTATGATCATGATGAAAGTACACATTCTTTGACCAGTTCAGACAAAGGCAATTTACAAACTCAGTAGATAATGGCTGACAGTCAAGTAGGGATAGTGCTGATTAAGTCAGGACTGCAAGGCAGGGAGTTATTGCTCAAAACAATGTAATTTACCCTTCCTTCTAACCACAGGAGAATAAAAGTTATCAGCAAATCCTGCTAACATTGGCCAGCACTTAGTAAGTTTCTTTAACTTGCTGTTTTCCATCTTGGATAAAATGGAAGAGAAACAAAAGAAAAGTTCGGAGCTCTTTTAAAAGCCCTGATTGAAGGGTCACTGTTTTGTTTTTTAAGATGGCTTGGTTTATCCCTAAAAAACTTTTCTCACTTTATCAGGTCAGGACACATAATTTTAAGTGTTGAGGATTTTATTTTTTAAAAAACAAAAAAGATATCAAAATGTTTAGCAGAACTAGACAAGGAGCCCATATAAAAAGGCTAAAATTATAATCACAGAGGAAATAACAAATTGAACCCTGAATGCAATTTTTTAAAAGGATAGGAAAAAAATCACCACAGAAGGAATGAGGAGATAGGTCTTTCTCAGAAACTGATAGAAAGCTGAGATGAAGCTATATAATTTGAGGATGAGAACAGATAGCTGAGGAATTTTATCATGATGCCCTTGAAGTACCACAAATTTATAGAGACAAAAATCCACACAATTATATGGATTTTTCCAATAGCTTAAATTTAGACGCAGAAAAAAAAAATGGATGGCTGTACTGATCCAAGTTTGAGAGTCTGCAAGATCAATAAAGTTAAAAAATAAATTAATTAATAATAATAATAATAATAATAATGAGATGCAGGGGTCCAGGCTGAACAAGCATTGAAGCTGCAGAAGAGAGAAGCTGTGCTAGGTGAAGGGGAATTAGAGAGATTTAAACATGGAAAGGACAAGGCCAAATTGAGTTTTAACTATAATTACTCTGACTGTACAGTGGAAGATACGACTGAAGAAGGCTAAGTCTAGAGACAGAGAGACCATGAGGAAGCTATCACACTAACCCAAGTCAAAGATCTGAACCAGCAAAGTTAGTATATTCGTTACCTGTGGCTGCTATAACAAATTACCATGTACTGGATGACTAAGAACAACAGAAATGTATTCTCTCACAGTCTCACATTTCTGGAAGCCAAAGTCCAATATCAAGGTCTTTCGAGGCTCTAGAGGAGAATCCTTCCTTGCCTCTTCCAGCTTTTTGTAGCTGTTGGCACTTCTCGGCTGCTTTGGCTTGAGGCCATATCACTCCAATCTCTGCCTCTGTCTTTACCTTCAAATGGCCTTCTCCTCTGTGTGTCTTTGTCTTCTCTTCTGCCACAAATCTCCCTCTGCCTTTCTTTTATAAAAACACTTGTCATTGGATTTGAGGTCCATCTGGATAATCCAGGATAACCTCATCTCAAGATCCTTAATTATATATACAAAGACTCTTTTTCCATATAAGGTCACATTCAAAAGTTCCAGGGATTTGGATGTGAACATACTTTTGGAGACCACCATTCAACCCATTATAGTGTTTAAGAGGGAGAAACAAATCTGAGAATTATTCAGCCAGCAGAAACTGATGATTAGACATTTAACTGACTATGAGGAATAAAGGGGCAAAGAATAACTTTTTTTTAATTATTATTATTTTTTCCTACAGCACCTGATCTTCCTAGGTGGTCTCCGATCCAAGGACTAACCAGGCCTGACTCTGCTTAGCTTCTGAAATCAGACATTGGGCTTGTTCAGGGTGGCATGGCCATAGACCGCAGACCGTGGCTCCACTAGGGTGTGAACCCAGGACCTTCTGTGTGTAAAGCAGACGTGCTAACCACTACACTATGAACCACATCTAAAAATAACTTTTAACTCGGGTATCTACATGGTACCACCAATTGATATAAAGAACCTGGATAAAAGAGCCTATTTAATGAAGAAGATGAACTTCTTTTTAACATGTTGATTTTGAGGTGCGCATGAGACATCTAGATGGAAATGTTCGACAAACAACAGGAGCTATGTATCTGAATCTTAAGAGAACTGAGCAGAAGAAAGATTTGGGAGCCAATGAGCATAGAAGTGGTAATTTAAAACCTCAGAGAAAATAATATTGCTCAAGTAACTATTAGGAGACAAGAATTACAGAGAATTAGAAATGGATACCTGGCAGTTAAGGGGCAGACAGAGGAAGAGCAGCCCATGAAAGAGATCAAAATGAATGGTAAAACAGATACAAATAATTCCAAGAGGATGCAGGGTACAGAAGCCAAGAAAATAGTTTCTAGAAATGTGAGGAAATAATGCGTCAAAAGGAGTAGTCGGGGCAAGTAAAATGAGCAAAATGTTGAAAGCAGTGATAGAGGGGGAGAAGTATCATGTGAGTCTCCAGATGAAAAGCAGTCCAGATAACGGGAAAGAACATGCAAATGCAAAAAAACACTTCTGGCATGCTCAAAGAACAGCAAAGAGGCCAGTGTGATTGGAACAGGGTGAGCAAAGGAAGTAAGAAAGACTGAGAGGTAACAGAAGTTCTGATAGTATAGGACCTTTCTGGCCATTGTAAGGATTTTGGCTTTTATTCTGACTGAAAATGGGAAGCTATCAGAGGAGCTTCTGCAGATGAATGACATGATCTGAATTCTGTCTTAACAGAGATCACGTGGGTAACTGTGTAAGAATAAGAAACAAGTCTCAAAAGATATGTTGGAGATAGACTGTAAAAGCAAGGATGTAATAAGTAGGGAGTTGGTGAGAAGGTTTATTATAACATCTCAACCAGAGATAATGGCAGCTTGGACCCAAGTGGTAGCCATGAAGGTGAGAAGAAGGGATGTAATTATGGACATATTTGGAAACAGCATCAACAATATAGTTAAACGATTAAACATAAAGTGAGGAAAAAACAAGTCAAGGATAATTCTAAAGATCTTGGCCGAAGCTACCAGAAGGCTGGAGTTACCATCAGGGAGCAGCACCCCTCCTATGTATAAATAATGGGCTTGCTATACAAATGAAACTTCGAGGTGAGGATCTAGTCCTTTATTCCAACCATATTGCCTACCCTAAGACTCTTCTATGTAATAATTTTGATGTAGCCACTGTGTATTCTTCTAGGGGTATGTCAAATGCTACATTACTGAAATGCAAAATATAAAAATGAGAACAAGAAATGAAGCTCAAAATACATGTTGACAACAGACTACAGAGAGCTAGAAAAGAAACTAAACTGCTTCTGAAAAATCACACTTGATTGTCTTACAACATAATGCATTGCACACTACAAACTTGAAAATGCACATATGTTCCTCCCATAATTCACTAGAAAATCCAGTGATTCACTCCTCAGCAAGAAAGATCTTGGAAAACTTTGACTAAATTGAACCCACCAGTGCCATGTCATTGCTGAAAAATTTACACAGAAGGAAAAAATAATTTAGGGTATTCTTCATGAGACTATTAGCCAACTGCACATTCCCAATATTCCCTCTACTTAGAGATCACAAGCTATTAATGTTGTGAAATGATACTAGCAAGTTGAGCAGGGGTTGCTTCCCAAACTCGCAGGATGTTATATGAGACATTTAAAGGGTCAGAGCTTGGCAACAGTTCAGCACTGTGCGGAAATGATTGAGGGATATAATCTACCTTTGGAGCTTCTCAGTCACTCAGGAAGCTCTGAATTACGGGAATAAGCTGTTGCACATACAAATTGTATTCACTCTGAAATTTATTGGTGTTGCTCCAACATCTTCTATCCAAATGAGGCCAGATTCCCTCCCATGGGCATATGATTTCCACTCAGTCAGGAGTTATGTCAATCTGAGAAGTACAATGGATTCTTCAGAATGTGAGAGCAGAACTAATATTACAATGCTATAAATAAACAAGAGCATCCTAGCATTCTTTCCCCTAGAAACATGTTATACCTGAAAGTTAGGTTCCTAGATCAGTCGACAAACATTAGTTTAATTCATACTTTTCCTAAAACACTCTATAAACAGCACTCTGGGACCTACCAACATGAGAAACTTGTTTCTATTGATTTAGAGTATTTTTAGAACACTGGTTATGTGCCAGACATCGTATGTATACTGGAGTTTCAAGGCTTCAGAACACAATCCTTGACCTCAGAGGGCTCACAGAAAGAGGAACAGACAAGAACATCAGACCCAGTAGAGAGTAGTCAGTGCTGCGACAATAACATGGATAGGGGAGAGGCAGCATGATCAGAGGTGATAGAGGAGGGGAACATCTAATGCTGACATCTGAAAGAAGAAGGAATTTTTCAAGGCAGATGAAAGGGTGGTGCAAAAGCATAGATGTAAAGCGCACTTAAAGCTAAAATTTGGATGACATAAACACAACTCCCTTACAGCTGTCACTCCCTCCTGCTCACAAAGTCTGTAGTCTGCCAGGCAGTGAGCTCCTGGTGGGGATTTGCTGGGCTGGGGCAAGAGCTCTATCATAAGAAGACCACTGAGGAGGGTGAAGAGCAAGAGGAAGTGCCATGAGGCATGGAGCAAGCAGAGGAGGGCTAAGAGAAGAATGCAACATCTCCAGGAAACAGGAATGAGGCACTTTCGGGGAGAGAGTGCCATAAATCAACCATGATAGAGAATTTATCCTATTCCTAATGCTATGCAAGTTCTGGGGATATAAGGATCCATAAAATGTGTTCCCCAAGGGAAATGATTTTGAGGTCTAATGGGGAGACCAAGTTGCAGTAACATGCTATAAAATAGTGAACATAATAGTTATCTACCTCAGATGATTATTATGAAGATTACAGAACATGATAAGGTACACATATTTGGCATATGGTAAGATCTCAAAAAATGTTAACATTATTAAATATAAGAATATACCCATTTTCAGTCAGGTATAGTATACAGGGTGAAGAAGGAAATGGTTAATTCTAATGGAAGCAAGACAGGAAAATTTTGGAGGCTCTAACAGTGAAGTTGTTCATTACAGAGACTGAGACATGGATCTTGGAAGACATTCAGACATTGAGGTAAAACACAGAGGCAAAACTAGCCTGAACTGTGTTAGCCTCAAGCAGAAATTTAGAACCACTCTCTGCTCTCCACTCCCACATCCATTCTCAATGAAGAGGTGCTACTACAAATCATCTAAGTTCAATAATGTTTATTAGGTGACAATAATAGTAATATTATTGTTGCTAGTACTATGTCCCATACAGAGTGCTGAATCTTTTTTTCTTTTTATTTTTATTCTATATTAGTTTCAGGTATATAGTACAATGGTTAGAAATTTATATCATTTATAAAGTGATTGCCCCAATTACACTAGCACCACTCTGGCACTACACACAGCCATTACAATAATATTGACTATATTCTCTATGCTGTGCTCTACATCCCTGTGACTGTTTTGTAGCTACTAATTTGCGCTTCATCACCCCTTCACCTTTTTCATCCAGGTCCCCAATCTACCTCCCCTCTGGCAATCACCAGTTTATTCTCTGTATCTGTCTGTTTTCGTTTAGTTTGTTCATTTTTTTTTTCCCTTAGATTCGGCACATAAGATAAATCATATGGTATTTATCTTTCTCTGACTTACTTCACTCAGCATAATATCATCTAGGTCATTTCATGTCATTGCAAATGGCAGGATTTTATTTTTATGGCTAATATTCCATTGTTTATATATACCATAACTTCTTTATACAATCATCTGTTGATGGACGCTTAGGTTGCTTCCATATCTTTGTTATTGTGAATAGCACTTCCATGAACATAGGGGTGCATAGATCTTTACTAACTAGTGTTTTGGCGTAAGTTTTGTTTGTTTGTTTTTTTGAATACCCAGAAGTGCAATTGCAGGGTTAAAAGGTAGTTCTATTTTTAATTTTTTGAAGAACCTCCAGACTATTTTCCATAGTGTCTGTACCAATTTGCAATCCCACCAACAGAGTACAAGGGTTCCCTTTTCTCTACATCTTCACCAACACTTGCTGTTTTTCAATTTATAGATGATAGCCAGTTGACAGGTGTGAGGTGATACCTCACTGTGGTTTTAACTTGCATTTCTCTGATGATTAGTGACTTTGAGCATCTTTTCATATGTTTATTGACTATCTGTATTTCGTCTTTGGAGAAATACTCATTCAGATCGTCTGCCCCTTTTTTAATTGGATTGTTTGGGTGTTTTTGTTGTTGAGTTGTATGAGTTCTTTACAAATTTTAGATATTAACCCCTTGTCAGATCTATCACAGGCAAATATCTTCTCCCATTCCATAGGGTGTCTTTTCATTTTGTTGATGGCTTCCTTTGCTGTGATATATTAGCAAATCAAATTCAGTCATGCATTTGAAGAAATGACTGCCTCATGACCAACCATCCTTTAACTCCCAAACTTGAAGAAAATAAATATAACTATTTAACTATTCTTGGAGGGAAAAGTTCTTTAAAGAAAAAACAAACTTTTTTTTTAAAATTAGAAAGATCTGATCAAATATATAGTAGCTGAAGGAAACTGGACTTTGGGTGGTAAACACAGAATATACAGATGTCAAATGATAATGTACACCTGAAAATTATATGATTGTATTAACTAATGTTACCCCAATACTTAATATAAAAAATTAATTAATTAATTAAAAAGAAAAAGAAAGATCTGGCTTAAAATCAATGTAAAACTTCATAAAATCAAAAACTCAATTAATACTGGGGAGAGGACAAGTGTGAGGACAAGTGTGAGGACAAAAAAAATGCCACAAAAAGGTCAATATTTCTAAAATACAAGAAGTTATGTCAAAAATTAAAACAAAAAAATACAAATGTGCCATCGGAAAAATAAAGGATTTTTATAGATAGACTCATTATTGTCAAGAGTTAAGTTCTTGTCAACCTGACCTGTAGATTCAATGCAATCCCAATCAAAATCCCAGAAAGTGGTTCTGTTGATATTAATAAACTGATTCTAAAGTTTATATAGAAAAGCAAAGGACCCAGAATTGCCAAGACAATATTGAAGGAGAATATCAATGTTGGAAGACTGATGTTACCTGACCTCAAGATTTATTATAAAGCTATAGTAATTAAGGTATGGCATTGGCAAAAAAATAAACATATAGATTAATAGAACAGAAATTAATAGAGAGTCAAGATATAGATACCCACAAATATAGCCAACTAATATTTGACCGAGGTGCAAAGGCAATACAATGAAACAAAGATAGTCTCTTCAACAAATGGTGCTGGGATAACTGGACATCCACATGGAGATAAATGAATCTAGATATAGACTTTATACCTTTCACAAAAATTAACTTAAAATGGATCATAGACTTAAATGTAAAATGAAAATTATAAAACTCCCAGAAGATAAAGGAAAAAACCTAGATGACCTTGGTTATGGTTATGACATTTTAGAAATAATACCAAAAGCATGATCCATTGAAGAAATAATTGATAAGTTGGACTTCATTAAAATTAAAAACTTATACTCTACAAAAGACAATATCGAATATCTGAAAAGATATTTGCAAACCGATGTTCATAGCAGCATTATTCACAGTAGCCAGGACATGGAAGCAACTGAAGTGTTCTATGACAGATGGTTGAATAAAGCAGCTGTAGTACATATATACAATGGAGTATTACTCAGTCCTAAGAAAAGATGAAATACTGCCATTTGTGACAACATGGATGGACCTCAAGATAATCATACTAAGCGAAATAAGCCAGACAGAAAAAGTTGAAAATCACATATCATTTATATGTGAGATATAAACTTAAAAGCAACAAATGAATAGGACAAACGAATAGCAAACAGAAACTTATGGACATGGACAATAGACTAGTGGTTACCAAGGGGGAAGAAGGAAGAAGACAGGATAAAAGGGGTCAAATATGTGGTGACAGAAAGAAATCTAACTATGAGAGGTGAATACACAATGTAAATATATATATATGCCTTACTGTTTAAATGTTCAGCTGAAACTTACAGGATTTCATTAACCAATGTCACCACAAAAAAAAATAATAAAATAAAAAAGACAATGTCAACAGAATTAGAAGACAAGCCACGGACTGGGAGAAACATTTGCAAAGGATACATTTGATAAAGTACTCTTATTCAAAATATGCAAGGATCTCTTAAAACTCAACAAGAAAATAAACAAACCAATTAAAAATGAGCCAAAGACCTAACAAACACCTCAACAAAGAAGATATATAAATGGCAGATGAGCACAAGAGATGCACCACATCAGATATCATCAGGAAAATGCAAATTAAAACCGCAATGAGAGATGACTGACTACACACATATAAGAAGGGCTAATCCAGAACACTGACATCATCAAATGCTGGTGAAGATACAGAGCACAGAAACTCTCATACATTGCTGGTGGAAATGCAAAATTGTATAGCCCCTTTGTAGGAGAGTTCGGCAGTTTCTTATAAAACTGAATACACTCTTACCATGCAATCTAGCAAACACACTCCTTGGTATTTACTCAAAGGAGTTTAAAACTCATTTCCACACAAAAACATGCACAAAGATGTTTATAGTAGCTTTATTCATGATTGCCAAAACTTGGAAGCAATCGAGATGTCTTTCAGTAGGTGAACAGATAAATAAACTGTGGGACATCCAGACAATAGAATATTATTCATCACTAAAAATAAGTGATCTATGAAGCCATAAAAAGACAGGAAGAAAGTGTAACTACATATTACTAAATGCAAGACAACAATCTGAAAAGGCTGCATACTATATGATTCCAATTATATGATATTATGAAAAAGGCAAATGTGTGGAGACAGTGAAAAGATCAGTGGTTGCCAGGGGTCAGGGAAGGATAAATAGGCAGAACACAGAGGATTTAAAGAGGAGTGAAAATACTCTGTATGATATTATAATAATGGATATATGTCATTATACATTTGTTCAAACCAGTGGACTACACAAAACCAAGAGTGAACCCTAAGTTAAACTATGGACTTTGGGTGAATATAATGTGTCGATGTAGGTTCATCAATTATAACAAAGGTACTATTCTGGTAGCCGATGTTGATAATGGGGGAGGCTAGGCCTGTATGGGGCAGGGATATATGGGAAATCTCTGTAGCTGCCACTCAACTTTGCTGTGAACCTAAAATGACTCTAAAGAAAGTCTTTTTTAAATTTTTTTTAAAAATAAAGGATACATAAAAGATATTCAAAAAGAAAAAATGCAATATAAAATATCAATAAACAGTTGATATTTTAGTTTAATTGATATTTTAGTTTAATCTCACTAAAAGTTTTTGCGTGCAAACAAATAACTTGCCACTTTTGCCTCCCAGAGATTTAAAGTAAGAAAAAATGAGCACTCCCATACATTCCTGTTGAGAGTGTCTACTGATACAATATCTGATAAGTAAGTAAGTCATATCAAAAACCTTTAAAAGGTACACAATTAATTGACCCGGTGATTCTATTTCTAGGAATTTATCCTAAGTAAATAACTGCATATGCAAAAAATGTATACAGAGATGTTTGTAATAGCAAAACATACATATACATGATAAAGGATTAAATAAATTATACCCATACAGTGTATGCCATATAGCAAAATACTATACAATCCTTAAAACTGATGCACTAGAAGAAAATTGAACTACTAAAAGATTTATATGACTATACACTAAAATATAAATAAATGTGAAAATATTATCTACCAAAAGATTAACTGTGTTGAGATTGTGGGAGGTAGGGATATTTTCTCCTTTGTGTTCATCTGTGAGTCCTAAATTTTCTATAATAATCATGTGCTGTTTTTGAATGTAAATATTTTCATTGCCTGATCCCTTCTCACAAAAACCTGTTGAAAAGAAATAAATTTCCTATCTTATGTTAGGCATTTTGAATATACTGTTTCTGATTCTCATTATAGTGTAACAAAGTAATTATTATTTCAGCATTGAGGAAACTGAGGTACAAAGAAGTAGTAATTTTCCCAAAGTCACTCAAATTCTGCAATAACTAATTTTATGTGTTTACATGACTGGGCCACGGGTGCCTAGATTCAACATTATTTCTGGATGTTTCTGCAAGGGCGATTCCCCATGAAATTAGCACCTGATTGGGTGAACTCAATAAATATCCCTTCCCAATGTGGGTGGGCATTTCATCCAATCCACTGGGGGTCTGAATAGAACAAAAATTTAAGGAAAGAAGAATTTGCCTGCTTCCTGCCTGCCTACTTGAACTGGGCCATCTGTCTTCTCCTGCCCTTGGACTAGGATGTACACCATCGACTCCTTTGGTTCTCAGGCTTTGGGAACCAGACTGGAATTATACCATCAGCTTTCCTGAGTCTCCAGCTTACAGATAGCAGATCATGAGCCAATTCCTCACAATAAATCTCAATAGATAAATTGATGGATGGATAGAAGGTAGATAGATAGATGATGGGTAGGTAGGTAGGTAGGTAGGTAGATAATATAGATAGATGATGATAGGTAATAAACAGATATAGATGATAGATAGATAGATAGATAGATAGATAGATAGATGATAGATAAATAGATGATAGATAGATAGATAGATAGATAGATAGATAGATAGATAGATAGATGATAGACAGACAGATAGATAGACAGACCCTATTGGTTCTGTTTCTCTTAACTAATACAGATACTAACAGAGCCAGGTTTTAGCCTAGAACTGCTTGAGTTCAGTCATTACTCTTCTTACTGTGTCCAATTGTCTTTAAGATTATTACATTCCTGACCGGCCATCAAAACACAGCACTGAGAGCATTGGCTCCTAACCCCAACTGGTGTCCAAAATCTAAAAGTTGCTGAAGCAAAGCAAGAAACCAATAAATTTTTAGAAATATTTGTAGTAAAAATAGGCTTCTATTAAAGGACATGTATGGAGTCACTAAGCTGCACAGAATCAAGATCACATGGGCTTACTTCCTCCAGAAACTTCATTAACATGAACCATCATTATAAAGTACAGAAAATCTATCAAAATCTCAAGATGCTAATGTTTGACACACTTGAGTAGACAATCAAACCATATGTGTCACTTCTTCAAAAATGCTGAAATAATTATAAGCATTCTACTACTTCACAGTCTCATTTCCCACTTACACTTAGAAGCAGGGAGGCATCACAAGCCATAAAGTTGTCATTTTTAAAAATTCCTTGAGGCATAAGACCAGCGGTCTGCCCTGGAAGTCTTCAGCTGACAGTTTTCCCTGTTATAACCTATAGGTCACCCTTCATATTACCAATTCAGAAGCTTTGGGATTTATCCCAAATCATCTACTTCTCTCAATAATTTCATTAGGGCTTCTTAATTATATTCACATATTCAACTTTGAAATAATGAGTCCCATAATTTATCACCCACTGAGAGGGCAACATTGTCCTTCAATAATGTCTTTCAAGTTATATAAAAGGTTTCCTTTTTTTCCAGTGTAGAGAGCATTGGAGGAAAAGCCTATATTTTATGTTAGCTGTTACTTCAAACTTCAACCTTAGTTTTAGTCTTTCTGGAGTCCTCAACCAAAAGATATTCTCATTATAAGATACCCTACCAGAAAAATCTATGTTACTTCATAAAATGCTTAGAGTAGATGGCATACAGATACACCATCTAGTCAACTTTATATCAGAAAGCCTATGAAATTGTTACAGGAAAATTTACAGAAAGGAAAGAAGAGCACAGAAACAAGTATCCCTGGGTAAATTTCCCAAGAATCATTTAAGTTGTTCCAAATCTTTAAAATAACCTTTCTCAGAAATATTTTGAGTCTCACTGTAAGACAATTGAGATAAAGATCTTTTCTCTCATTCTAACTTGATATAAAAAGAGGAAAAGAGGAATGAGAGAGAAAAAATATCTGTAAACTATACTGTAATTCTGTATTATATTGAGTCATATGTTTTAAAACTGGTTATAGAGTGTCCCGTTTACTTGATTATAACTAGAGTTTAGAAAGCTCCACACAATAAGGAGTATAATTGTGTCTCATTTATTGTGGATTAGATTTGTTATAAAATTTGTGGCCATCAGATACTGGAAAACAGTTCCACTGTAAAGTAAAATATTTCATTTTTTCCATTCTCATCTCCATTTTACCAAGAAAGCAACCCATATCAGCAATCTCACCTATCCTAGTTCTACTTCTATTCTCTCTATCCTATCCTTAGCTCATAGAGAGAAGACAGTCTACACTAAAACAAAATCATCTCATCCCTGTAGGTATCTTCACTTGAAAAAAAAATTTAGAAGAATTTTCCAAGTGTAAAAGTTACCAGCAGCTGCTCTGTTTCACAATATGGAGACAATGATCTTGTGAAAATTTTGGGGTGAAAGTCCAGGAAGCATCTAGAGTGATTTTTCTTTCTTAAGTAAACATCTGCTTGATGCAAAATTAAGAAATACACACACATCTGTATTCAGAATTCAAACACAATTCCCAAGTGAAGTATTAGAATTTCACTGGTTTGTATGGGGGGAAAAGTAATCTCCTAGACTTTGTAAAATTATGTACAACAGCAGCCAAATTCAACTACGCAAGGCTATGTCTTTCATCTATGTGTTCTGAGAAACAATTAGAAAAATTGAAACTGATTTTTTAAGGTTTTTTAATAACTTGAGCATCTTCAAAAACCCCTACATCGGTCCTTCTGTGCCACTGCTGCCAGCCATGGTAATTGTCCATGATGACAGTTTCTTTCCCAGACTAGTCATTGATTTTTCCATTCTACAAAACACTTAGTCATGAATGTTGTGTTTATATGATCTGTTACAGAAACATTTTTGTACACCACAAGCAGAAGGGGCTGTCATTCATATGCCACTGCCTTGAAAAAATGCATATTCCTCCCTCCCATTCCAATTCCCCTTTCCAAAGATAGCTCACAGTGGAAAGATTACTTCACTGGTCTTATAAAATGCATTATAGCAATCCTACTTCCTAAAGAAACCACACCCTTCTCACCAGAAAAAGAGAATACTGGGGAAACACAAAAATTAAAAAACGGTATATGTGAGTCCATTCTGTCTCTTTTTAAAGCAGGAAACATTTTTTTTTTGCATTCCTAATGGTATCAAGTGTCCTTTATATACAAGTGACTATACAAAAGAACCTAATGATGAAACCCAAAAGGCTTTTCTTACCATTTCTTTTTCTTTGTTTATTTTAGTGTCTTTTTATAAAACCACATTTTTAAAAAGAAAGGGATAAAGGAGTGAGGATAAATGAAGGAGTGCGAATAAAGTAGAGTACCACTTTATATACCCATTTCTAAGCCTCAGAGACAGCCCACCAGGTAGGCGCTATTTTTATGCCTATTTTACAGATGAAGAACTTGAGGGTTAGAAGTGAGTCAAGTAACTTGTCCACGGCACACAACTTATAATGTACAGAACCAGGTTTCAAACTCACTGATGAGTACCTAGAATTCAGCATTTATATACTGCCAGGTAAATGTAGAACTTTTGACAATCACTTAAGCCAATATCCTAAATGAAAAAACCACAGTACTATGATCTTGAAATGTGATAAAACTAGTATAGCCAAAAACTCATCTAGAAAGCAATTTCAGGAAATCATCTATACTAGTTCTAGTTTTAAGCAACATAATTTCTTGATAAGACCTCTGTAATAAAATAGCTACAAATGTTTATATGAGGCAATTTGTTTTATGAGATTACTACCTACAAACTAGTAAAGAGTTGAGTGACTGTATTACTTTTCTATTGCTGAGTAACAAATTACCACAAACTTAGTAGCTTTAAAAAATATCGCATATTAGCACACAATTGTATAGATTAGAAGACCAGCATGGCACGGCCAGGTTCTCTACTCCCAATATTACAAGGCTGAAATCAAGATGTCAACCACTTCATCTGAGACTTTGGGGAAATATCCACTTCTAAGATCATTTTCATTTTTGGTAGAATTCAATTTTTTGAAACAGTAGGACTGAAGTCCCCATTTTCTAGGTACTTGCTGCCAACCACAGAAGACATTCTGTTTTTAAAGGGCCTACCTGGACAACCTCCATTTCTAAAGTCAACTGTGTCATAAAACATAACCTAGTCATGGCAGTAAAATCCATCAAACTCCCAGACTGGGGGATTAGGCAGAACGTGTATACCACAGGACGGGGCAGAGAATCTTGGGGCCATCCTAGAATTCTGGTGGGAAATAACATCAATTGAAAATAGTATATAGTAGTCCATGGGGGATACCTTCTAAAACCCCTATTGGATGCCTAAAATCACAGATAGTACCAAACCCTATATACATACCTATGATAAAGTTTAATATATAAATTAAGCACAGTAAGAGATTAACAATTAATAATAAAATTGAACAATTATAACAATATAATAAGTTATGTGAATGTGGTCTCTTTAAATATATTACTGTATTCACTCTTCTTCTTGTGATGGTAAGAGATGATACAATGCTACGTAATAAGATGAAATGAAGTGAATACGCTGCACGAAAGGATGACCTAAGTCCTGGGTGAGATGGAGTAGGACAGCTAGAGATTTCATCACACGAACTCAGAACGTCACACAGTTTAAAATTTATGAATTGTTTATTTTTGGAATTTTTCGGAGCATGGTTGACCATGGGTAACTGAAACTGCAAAAAATAAAACCGCAGAAAAGGGGGGACTGCTGTACAGATATGGTGAACAAAAGAATACAAACATAAAAGGGTAAATACTGTTTGATTCCCCTTATATGAAGTCCAACATAGGCAAAACTAATCAGTGTTGCCAGAAATCAAGATAGCAGTGACCCTTAGGGTCAAAGAGGGGTAGAAATAATAGCGTACAAATAATAGCATACTGGAAAAACGATTTATTCACACAACAGTACAGATTGAACCCTTACCAGATGTTAAGTAAAGAGGATTCCATGGCAATCAATACAAGGCCTCTATCCTCATGGAACTTAAAATTCTGTCAAGGAACATAGGGACTATTCATATTAAATGTCTCCCACAAATTGTGACAAGCACTATGCTGGGGAAAATAGGAGGTGCTCTGAGAGCATACAGCAGGGGGACCTAAACTAGTTTAGAAAGTCAAAAAATGATAAACTGTGACCTGAAAGAATTTAGGCAGGCAAATAAGGAATAATAGTTGACTTAGTGACACTGGTTCACTATATACTGATCATTACTTATCTCTAAGATGCGACTACATAAAGGCCATGTGGTCTCTGTCTCCATCATTATGAGAAGGGTCTAAGAAACAATGGAGACTCAAGTCTTAGTCTAAACTTCACTGGCCAAACAACTTCTTTAATTCTATGACATTATCAGGTCTAGACATTCTCCTACAAAATGAATATTGACAAGCTAGAGAGTGACCTGAAGGTAACCACCACAATGACACAGGCACTTGAATCCATGTGGAAGGAGAACAACAGAGTGGCACAGTGGCTTCATGTCCAGGCTCTGGAATCAGACTGCCTGGGTTGGAATCCTGATTCCACCTTTTGCTGTGTGTCCTTATCATCTTCTCTATGCTTCTCTTTCCTCATCTCTAAAACAGGGGATAGGCTGTATTGCTAAGAAGTCATTAAAGGGTAGCCTCTTTAAAAAAAAAATAACAGAGGGGGTTATACAAATGTCTTCGGATGCAATGTACATTTAGATTCATTTTGTATAGGTGCAGTGTTGATAGGTTTTGAATGTCTATGAGGAAAAACTCATTTGTCACTCCCTCAAACTCACCAGTCATACCTAATTGTCATCACCCAAACACACCAAGTTCTCTTAAACACCTATGCATTTGCCTATCTCGTTCCTTTCCTCTGGCATGTCCTACCTATTTCATTCTTGTTTGCCTGAAGACCTATTCCTCTTCCAAGTCTGAACTCATGAATGGTCTCATTGGGAAGATTTTTCTGACTTCTTAAGACAGAACTGGGTGATCACTTGTTCGTGCTCTCGTAGCATTTTGAATATCTCTAAAGAAACAGGTATTGTGTTATACCAAAATTGCTCTGGAACAGTACCTCCTTACTGTTTTGAGCCTGAAAGATGAGACAATATACACAGCACATAGTATGAAGCAAAAATGTTCACCGAATGAATTGAATGAATACTGATGCCTTAAATGGTAATGGATTCCTACCACCAGAAATATTTAAACAAAGACTAGACAATTGTTTAGCAGAGATGTACAGAGAGGATTGAAGCATCTGATACTAAACCAGCTGACACCAAATAAGGCCCTCCAAACAAGCGTGCGTGGGGCTAGGTGAAGAAAACTAGCGATCACAAAGACACAGAGAAAATTGTTCAGGGAATAGCAAGTTGCTCAGTTTGCCTCGGCAAAGACAGGACAAGACGGAGATAGTAAGGATTCCATTTAGATACCTCCAGTCCTTCACGGATACACCCTACCTATCTTTAGGTAGATAGGAAATAATTACAGCTGTATTTTTTACTTCGTGTTCAGAATGAGACTTTCTTTTTAATTAGTATTATTATGTGAAGCTTCCTGAAATAAAAAAAAAAAGCAGCTACTATTTGAGTCCCTGGCTGTTTTCTGTTACACTGTGCAACAAGGCCTCACTAGTTGGGGGTTATTTCTTCTTTTCTCCACTGCCTCATTAGAAGCTTAGAATCACTAAGAGGATTACTTACAATATGGTACTGGCTGAGCATACAGGAGAGCCTGTAAAGATCAGTTTATCTCTCAACAAACTCCGTGCCAGACTTTTCAAAATCAAAGTGTAAAGAGAAAGAACATCTGAAAAAGAAAAAGGCTGAATTACCATACTTAAAAGCTCTTCCCATTCTTGCAAGATTACCAGATATCATCAGCAAAATTAATCAGCAAATCCTGATAAATAGTTCCTATTTTCAGACTTCAGGGTAAAAATAATAAAAGCAGCAATGCGATCTATGAGAGTGACTTTATGCTCCAACCACGCTCACATACTCATTCTCCTAACCTTTTAAAGTGTTGGTCCCAGGTCTAACTGTGATCCAGGCTCGCAGCTAAAGATAGGACTCTGGATTTAAGATATTACATTAATGTAGTAAGGTCCTTGTGTCTAACTTATGCAAGTATGACTCAGCTTATTGTTTATTATGCATGTGTGCCAGAATGCCACTATTGTTCTCTGACATATCTAAAGCCCATGCACAGAAGTGCACACTCCCCACAATAAAGTTGGTGCCTTTTGTTTCGTTCTCATGTCGGCTCCTCGTGATTCTTTCAACTGGGCATCTCACCACTGAAGCCTTCCCCTCTTGATCAGCTCAGCGCTGACGTAAAGCAATCCTCTTTTCAGGATTAGGAGCCACTTCAAATTCAAGTTGTTCCAACAAATGAAATGTTCATGAGAATCTTCCCAATGTCCCCCATCCCACTCCCAAGAACAGCAAGAACATCAGTTGGTGGATCCACAGGCTTTTGCTTGCACTCAGGGCTATGGTGGAGAGACACCCCTCAGTGGAAATAGCAAGGTCAATTGAAGGCCAAAGTGGCAAGAAACCACTTGGAAACCACTTGGAAATGTGCCCTTGAAACAGTAACCCACATTGTGTGGATTTAACAGTTCATTCTGTTGATGAAGCCAGAACACAATTATTTACCTTGCTACAAATTTGTTCTTATTTTCTGACATCTTTTTTAAAAACCAATTTTGATGACAGAAAACACTTTCTTTAATCCTCCTGATTTACACCCAGACCAGTGTTCTACACTTAAGAACTGTAATTACTCCAATCATTGTCCTGATGCAATCTAAGTCTCTCTTACTTAACTATGTTGTTTCCCTGTCTTTCAAATAGACACACTCCAGCTGTCTTCCCTGTGGAGCCCAGTGTAAAAAGAGGGAGGTGTGGCCCAAAAAAGGCAGAGAGATGGGTGAGAGAACTGCCAGAGGCAGGAGAGGTGTAGCTAAGGCTGCATGGATCTGTACTGCTACGACCACCATTCAGGCAACTGTTCCCTGACTTCTGAGATGTTAGCTTAACTTTCAGAAAGCAGCCCACTTTCCCACCCCATTTTCCCAAGCCTCAGCTCCTTCTTGTTTTCTTTAGCAAAAAGAAAAGCAGTCAGTATCGGGAAGCTCTAACAATCAGGGAAAGTGAGTAAATAGCTTTTTTCCCCCACCTCAATGGAACATCGGTTCTTCAAGAGCAGAAACACCATGTAAGTGGCTTATCGTGAGTTGTTAATATACTAAATTAAAACAGTTTTAAATCAGAGTGTTGGGCTTCTTTTTAAATTAGACCCTGGCTGAGCTGAAGAGTAGAATATGAGGGGTCTGGACTTTTTTGGTTCTTCAATAAAACAGTGTTTCATTTCAAAGAAACATCATTTTCCTGGCTGTGATATGAAATGCTTCATTTTACCAGCCTGCACTAAGCAGTTCAGTTTATGACCATAAACAATGTCTGGATTTTGTCATTACAATGAGTTGTTCAAGTGCACAGTACTCAAAGATGATGTCCTCAAACCATTATAAGCATGATTCTTTCATTCTTCATTCAAGTAAACATGTCTTTAATAACTTCTATGAGTCTGGCAAGAGTGTTTTCTTAGTCATTAGTAGAAGTCTGTAGTAATCTCCTCCTCTTACCCTACCAATTAATTATGGCATGTGCTTGAGAAGCAGCTGACCAGGGTCACATCAACATAACCTGCACATCTGAAACAGCAAAAGCTAACTGCGTGTGGGAAAAGCCACATAGTACAGCAGTTATGCACACTGACTCTGAAGTTTGCCTGGGTTCAGTTTTCACATCTGCCACTTGCTAAGTCAACTAAGACAATTTAACCTCAGAGAAATGAATGCAAAGAACTTAGATAAGGACCTAGCAATAGTCAGTACGATCCTAAGTGTTAGTTATTGCTATTAAGATGCTGACTTTAACAGGGCTCTAAGACACCAAGAGTAATGACTAAGGATCCGAGGCCCGGCCTTTCTCCTACTGAAGTTGCCAACTCATTCCCTACTCACCAACCCCTGCTGATGCTGCTGCCCTGTCTTGCTGGTGATGCCATAGTACCTTTAATTCCCTTCACCACTGCCCTTTCCAGCTCAGTTGAACTGTACCAGTATCCTGGGTTGATCCTGTTGCTCTCATAACTATAAGGGAGGATTTTCTTTTCACTATTGCTGCATCTCTTTATCAGACTCCTAAATATGATCTTGTTGTCTCTATTTTTAATAAATTTCCCATAAAGGGTAGCTTCACCTTCTTAGTTTCCAATAGGACTATTTTCCAGATAATTTGATAAAAGCTACTTGTTGGGCTAAGTCAGAAAACATTGGAGTGGCAGCTCATATAACTTCCTCAAAAAGTCTCTTCCCACTGATTATAAACTACTGTTCCAGAGATGTAGTTAAGGTATCTCGATATTTCCCTATACATCAGTATCATTATACTTTATGCATGCTCCTTCCATGTCCTGCATCAACACACATGTTATCTTGCACAACACCTTCCTAGAGAATTATGATATTCTTACCTTGAAGACTGATCAACATTCTAAATTTTCTTTACCATATATTCTCAGGACACCCATCAAGTTCATGTGCAAATAAAGATCTGAAGCCTGTTTGGGACACACTAAGGCTCCTGAGGTTGGTATTATATTAGCCCCTTTCTAGGGCTACATATAAGACTTCCTCAATTCTGTATTTTTCCTGATGTTTCCATGTTAGTGTTCTTTAAACTGTGGTCAAGGGCTATTGACATCAATCACCAGG
>NW_006441955.1:24660618-24666710 GCF_000325575.1 Pteropus alecto | reverse complement strand
AGCTGGGCCAGAATCCCTGGGATTTAGGATCAAATTTTGATTTGTTACAAGCACTTCTTCCTATGGAAGTTTGAGAACCACTATTCTACATCATTTGAAATTTACATCAATTTGAAACAAGCATTAACTGCATTAACAAGCTTTATGTATCTATTTGACCAATTAAATTGTTGAACGCTATTACAGTAATCTTTAACATAAAATTCCATGTATCATCCTTTATTATTTAAAATATGTTCTTGTCATCACTATGATGACACTAAGGCAAAACAACCTCTGGTCTCAGGAACCAATGAAAGCAAGTCAATTAGCCTTCTTTAAGATCAAAGAATTGGTAAAAATATACAACTGAACCCATAATAACAAGTCTAAACATCCTGTAGGGAGAGGTATCCTAATGGTTAGTACATAAACTTTGTAGTCAGCAAGACAAGAGTTCAAATACCAGATGGACACTAACTAGTTGTGTGACCTTCAATTTTCTTAACCAGTCTGTGCTTTGATTTTTTCAATTGTAGGATTTAGACACTAATTCTGACCTCACAGATTTGTTGTAAAGACTGAGAAAATTTAGGTAAAGCATTCATTTTGTACAGTACGTAGTAAGCATGTATTTAACAGCTATTATTCTCAGATGAGAATCATTCCTGATAAGTTCTGAAATAAACCGAATAGCTCTCATGTGAATAAAATCTTCAAGGTGGTTGCTGAGTTATTGCCAGACACCATTTGCCTTCTTTCCAGATACCTGGATACCTCGATAGTATGATCTGCAAAGCACCATGGAACAAGGCAACATAAGTCAAAAGAGCCGGGTAATCTACCAGACAACTCCAGCCCTATGGAAGAATCTAAAGAAAAGATGACAAAAGAGTTATGAGATGGAACCTTCAAAAGTGGGACAGATTCACTCAAGAAATAATTATAGGACACATGTGTCAGACACTGTTCCAAACCAGGAGCATGGAACAGAATGGACAAAAACTCTTCCCTTGCAGGGCTCATACTCTAGTTCAGAAAGCAGAAAATAACCAACTAAATTAGTAAAAGCTAATAAAAGCTACTTGTTGGGCTATTAGTAAAATATAAAATATTTTATTAGTAAAATATTTGTAAACTATATTAGTAAAATATAAAATATACACTATGTCTCATGGTGAAATGTGCTATAGAGAAATATAAAGCAAGGAATGAGAATAAACAGAGCTAGAGAGGGCAACAATTTGTCAAGATAAAGCAGAAAAACCTATACATTACTCTACTGATATCATCTCCCCTTGCCCTGGATCCACAAGTGAAAACAGGTGCCCACACCATTAATTAATATTCGGTAACTATTTTCTGAATGAATGACACACCTTGAGAAAACCAGAATCTCAGAAAATTAAACAACCTTTACACACACCTGTTCCGAACCGACAGTATAAGTATCCGGTACAATTAAACCACTCAAATAATTGCTAAATAAATCAATAGCTCAGCAAAAAAGTGAAAGGTTTAGAGGAAATGATATTTAAGCTGAGAGAAAACCTTCAAAAAGAATGATTACAGCTCCATCCACAGAGCCAAACTACTCTCTGTGATAATTGTTACCTCTTGATAGTAACAATTTGTGCCTGATTGCTCACTCATACTTGGCATTCTTCTAAGCACTTTATATGGGTTATAGTTGAACCTCATTTGAACCCTTCAACAATATTGAACATTCAAGGGAGCAATTGCCTAGTAAAGAACCTGTGGAAGCCTTCTCTGTTGAGTAGAACCCTTCCCAGTTGAGCTGTAAATCCTTATCAGTCAATAAGCTGGGTCCTCAGTACAGGTCAGAGCAGTAATTCTGATTACGAATCAATCTGGTGCTCTTCAAATTGTCAAACCTGGATGTTCACATCTTTCCACCCAGCTGCCAGTCTCTTCTCAGCAAAACAGTGTTTCTGATATCCCTCTAGTCCAAACTCGGAACTTTTTAATCTCTTTCCCCTTCAGTCATTCTATTTGTTGTTACCCAACATTTTTATTCAACCAAAGCTCTGGATGCAATAAGACACCCCTGCCCTCCAGGAGTTTAAGATCAGACCCAGAAAGAAGGTTCAGCCCTCTAAAGTGAAACAAAGTAAAGCAACGTACTTACTCTGGAGTGTAAACAACAGGTGCAAGAGAAGACTGAAGACTTTTATTTATACCCTTGGAGGCCAACGGAACACCACTGGAAGCAGTGAGGACAGATACTTGCACTAGGAGAAGTAGGTGGAACTGGGCTCTGTCTACACAAATGAAGACCCAAAAAGGGGCCAGACATGAACCCCATTGGCAGTTGCCTGCCAAAGGAAAGCCAGTCACAGACGAGGCCTGTACAGCCCACACCTGCCCTGCTGGATCTCATTTTGAAGACTTAAGAGCTGAAAATCAGCACTGATTTACAGGTCATAGCTACTGAAAACCCAAATCATAATTAAGAGAGGATTAGATTTACCAGGAAAAACGAATGCTTCAAAGGTAGTGCTATAACCAGTTCTGGGAACAAACAGTGTGCCTTTCACACTTTTTCCCAGTGTTTTTAAAGGAAAGAGGCAGCAGTTAGGAAGTGGAGACCCACAGAGGATCAGAACTGGAGGGAAGGGGCCTCATGACCCTGTGCCAGACCTGGTCCAAGTTGAATGCTATTCTGACCGTATTGCTCCTCCGCCTAAACCCTGCATTGACCTCCCACTCTCCTTTAAATAAAGCCCAAACTCCTTCACCTGCCTCATAAAGACTTGCAAAATCAGATCCTCTCTTTGGCTTTATCTCACCATTCACCTATTGCCTTCATTCCGAACTTTGCTTGGGTCTTCATAGGTGCCTTAGTTTCCTATAGCCACTGGGTCATTGCATGGAACATACTTTCCCTTCTCCTCCCCATTTCATCCAACTGGCACCAACTCATTCATCATCTCTCAGCTTAAATATCATTTCCTCTAAGAGGCTTTTCTTATCCAAGTCTAGGTTAGATCCCCTTTCTCTGTTCTCAAAGCTGCCTATATTTCCTTATCATATCTCATAATACTCATCGGCTTTGTAATTATTATTACAAATTACAAAATATTGGTTGATCAGTCTTTCCTGCTAAATAGTAAACCTCATGAGGTTAGAGAACTTTGTAGGTGCTCATAAAACACCTAAGTTATTCAATTGATTGAATTAAAGCAAAATTTATTTTGTGACTTTATGTCTTTCTTTCTCCCTGAATTCTAAATTTCAAGAAAAAGAAAATCAGACAACATCTCAAGAGAGAAGAGAAAGGACAATTCTTGTCTGTGGTGGCCCAGCAGTTTAAGGTTTATGATCATCCCATACCTTTCCTCATTGGCATGTGCCTGCCCCCAAGAAAAGTTCTATATAGGCCACTTTCATCCCCGCCACCCCCTTGTACCCAGTAAATATTATCTCTCCTCTTTTTAATTTATTCTCACTTTCATTCATTTAACAAACATTTATAAAGCAACTTCTGCATGCCAGGTACTGACTCATTAAGATTTTTGTTTTCAACATTTTGCAGCTGATAATTTAGGAGCTGGCTGGAATAAAAATGCAAAAGTAAGTAAGATTTTTATCTCAGGAGTAAAAAAGAAGTATATTTAGTGAAACCTCAAAAAAAGTTAGAAATCTTTGAGTAGATGACAACAGAAAAACCAGTTTAAATTGGCTTAAACACATGCCTTCATTGGCTTACAAGTTTTTCAAAGGCCAGAAATTGTTTCTGGCATGGTTGTACCAGAGCTTCAAAGAGTCACCAGGTTCTGGCTCCTTTGGGACTCTCTGGGCTCTACTCAGCTTCTCTGACGGTAGCAATTATTCCAGATCCCACTTCTTCCACCACACCAGAAGAGAAGCTCTCCCAAAAGAAAAAAAGAAGCCTCTTCCCCAAGAGCTCCCAACAAAAGGCATTTTATCCCTCTCAGTGGCCTGGATTGGGCCAGATGTCCATACTAGAAAGAGCTGCCTCACACAGGGACTGAGATACACTGGGTGGTTTAAGCTAGAAATGGTGTTCATTCCATGTTGGCTGCATAGCTGAGCAAAGTAGAACATACCCTAAAGGGAAAAAAAAATCAAAGGCTGTTGGAGAAATGAAAAAAATGATACCAAAGAAGCAATCTGCAAATTCCCATTACACAGGTGAATCAATTTTCCAAAGCAGCACTCATTTTTCCACCCTATGAAAAAATATGTCATCACTCCTGTGTAGCTTATGGACTCACCAGTTCTTAGAAAGAATTAGAGAGAGAGAGAGAGCGAGGTTCAACTCTTTCATATTACATATAAGGCTGGGGATAGTGAAGTAACCTGCTCCAGGTTGCACAGCTAGTAAATACCAGATTACACAGCTAGTAAAAACCCACCCTTTTGGCTCTCTGAGCAGCACCATGGTGGGCTGCAAGAACAACTGCCTTATGAAAGGCGGCAAAAAGGGAGCTAAGAAGAAAGTGGTTGATCCATTTTCTAAGAAAGATTGGTATGATGTGAAAGCACCACGTTGAATATAAGAAATATTGGAAAAATACTAGTTACAAGAATTCAAGGAACCAAGAAGCGCATCTGATGGTCTCAAGGGTTATGTTTTTGAAGCGAGCCTCACAGATCTGCAGAATAATGAAGTTGCATTTAGAAAATTCAAGCTAATTACTGAGCATGTTCAGGACAAAACTACCTAATTTCCATGTCATGGATCTTACCCATGACCAAATGTGCTCCACAGTCAAAAATGACAAACTATGATTGAAGCTCATGCTGATTTCAAGACTACTAACAGTTATTTGCTTAGTTTATTCTGCAATGATTTTACTTAAAAAACACAACAATCAGATTCAGAAGACCTTTTATGCTCAGCATCAACAAGCTGCCAAATCTAGAAGAAAATGATGGAAATCATGACCTGAGAGGTGCAGACAAGTTACTTGAAGGAAGTGGTCAATAAATTGATTCCAGATAGCTTTAGAAAAGACATAGAAAAGGCTTGCCAATCTATTTATCTTCTCCATGACATCTTGGTTAGAAAAATCAAAATGCTGAAGAAGCACAAGTTTGAATTGGGAAAACTCATGGAGCTTCATGGTGAAGGTAGTAGTTCTGGAAAAGCTACTGGGGATGAGACAAGTGCTAAAGTTGAACAAGCTGATGGATCTGAGCCCTCAGTCCAAGAATCTGTTTAAATTCAAACTTTTAGATTCTGGAAAACATGGTGGAGTGAGAGACACCCTCAGAGCTCTCCCCTTGAAACAACAATAAGCTGAACACCTAAAACTCAACAAAAAACACCCAAACTGCACACCAGCATGTCTGAGCATGGGATCTGTGCATAAGAGCTACCACAGGTCAGAACTCCGAGTATCGGGCGGTAGACTGGGAAAAATAAAGAAGCTGCCTCTCCCAGCCTCTGGACCTCCCTGCAGGAGGAGAGGGAGGAGTGAAGGTGTGGTGACTTCCCTGAACAGTCCTGCCTGAGAGTACTGTGAGTTCCCTGCAGCCCTAATGACTGGGGACAGGGCCCAGTCATTAGGGCAGAAAGCAGAGAAGCGGGATGGGATCGCAGAGAAACAACAGTTGATTTTTATCGGCCCCAGTTGCAAAACCGAGGCTGAGCTGCAGCCCCCAACTCCCAACTCAAAGGGCCCCTCCCCTTATACCCTCTAATACCTATCACCATACAGCCCCAGGGGAATCTGAGCAAACACTGCCAAGACTGTCACTGATACTGACAGGGACTGAAACTGAAGGTAGCGAGCATGATTAAATATCTACAAGTAAATAAAAAAGGCAATATTTAGGTTTTATATAAAGCAGAGATCCAACAGGCTTAGACGTCACCTACTGAAAACCAAAAATAAAGTGCCTTCTTCGCAGCAGGCTAAAGAGAGACCTCTATATAATAAATCTTCCTTTTGGAAAAACAGCAGAATATACTTCCATTAATGCCCAGGCAGAGAAATAGTCCATTAAACATCATGAACAACCAAGGTGACAAGGCCTCTCAGAAAGAAAGAGAAAAATCTCCAGAAAATAAGCTTAAAGACATAGAAATATGTGACTTAAATGACAGAGAATTCAGGATGGTA
>NW_006441955.1:24636018-24657722 GCF_000325575.1 Pteropus alecto | reverse complement strand
TGGGGGGGGAGAGGTAGGCAGGGTAAAAGAAGTCAAATATAGGGGGTTAGGGGGAGGGTGAAATGGGTAAAGGGGATCAAATATATGGTAGCTGAAGTAAACTGGACTTTGGGTGGTAAACACACAATAGAATACACAGATGTCAAATTATAATGTACACCTGAAAATTATATAATTTTATTAACCAATGTTACCTCAATAAACAATTTTAAAAAATAAAATAAAAGACATTTTTCATTTAAAATAAATAAATAAATAAGTAAATAAAAATTAAAACAATAAAATTTAGACTTTTAATTGTGACAAATAAAATTTCTATTTGTGAAAAAAAGAATATAACTCAAGTGTTTTTATTTTTGATCTAACATTCCTTCTCATATGGCAATACTGCCTAATCAGGGCAAAATCAGACCACGTGATATGTCATTTCTGTTATTCTCTAAACACAGTTTATTTGCAGAGTGTATCTGTTGGGTTTGTGAGGAAAGGGGTAAGTAGGAAAAAATGAACAAATGGAGAACAAAAGAACAATTTCAATATCTTTAATTTTGTTTTATTCACACAACTTTCTATAACACATTTATTAATCCTAAAAACAAGAAATTTTCTCAGAGCTGAGAAAATATGACACTGGGACTTCGAGCATAAGAATCCATGTAAGAACAATAATTAGGCTTTTAAGTCCTGAGTATCATTTGAGGAAAAGCCAAGTTGCTGGCTCTGCTCTAAACAGTGTTTCTGACCTGCCAGATAATGCCCATGTGTAATGGCTTTGATTTGAGGAAAGATTCTTCAGAATAGAAAGAGCTTGTGCTGGTCAATTGTTAAAAATCACAGAGCAGCCTATGCTCCGGGGTCTGTAAATTCTCCTCCAGGTCATAGAACTACATTTCATTTTTCAGGGCAGATCAGCTAGCAAGGGCCAGTGTGGGTGTGGGAAGAATGGACAATAAACAACAAAACATGCCCTCCCAGAGCCTGGCAAGTCTCTCCATTAGTATTCACACCTCCAGACCTGGAGAACCTATTCAAAGACAGAAAGCTCACTCAGAAGGTGCTTACCTTAAACATTTACCATTTTTTGCAGGAATTAATTTAATTAAACTTTTGCTCACTCTGCTCCCCTGCCCAAATCCCACCCAGGCTCTCTTCCTCCTCCAGCCTTCCTCTACCCAATTGTCCCAATTCACTTATGTTTAAGGAGACCAATTGTGTAATTCCACTGCTTAAAACACTTCAACAAATCCAAATATTTATAGAATAAATTCTGCCCTGTTAACATGATTCACAAGGTCAAGAACCCACTACCCATGATTTGTCCTGTGCTCTCACCCACCAGACCACTGAGACCACCTCCCACGCCACCTTCACTTTAATGCCTTGCTACACTTCTTCTGCCTATTTTCTCCACCTAGAAAGCCCTTAACTGCCTTAACTATGGGACAAATTAGATCACTTCTTAAGTCCCTGGGAAACATTATCTCTTCTCTCAGTTTCCCTAGATAATGTCCCCTTCAACATCCCCTCTAACATAATATTTTGGTCATTTATTTCTTGTTCTCCTCCAGGACAAAGATTGTATTTTACCACTGGGTTATCAGCCATTGCACGGAGTAGATGCCCAATTAATGTTTGTCAAGTTGGGTTGAATTTAATGTCTATCTTGCCTTCAAAGTAAATTCAAATCACACTTTCTTGCAGAATATGTCCTAAACTGTGCTAACTCTGTCATAAGTGAACCAGCTTGCTTCCTCTATCCAACTCCAAAACTACAAGTGCAGCCCCAAACTCTACTCCCAGGACCAAGTGTGAACTGAGCTAGGAGACCTTCAGTTAACTCTATCCACAATCCAGAGCTCAGTATCAAATCACCCTTCGATTTGTCACTAGTCCAATCATGCATTTATCTATTTGTTTGTTTGTTTGTTTGTTTATTATTTAATAAAAATTTGAAAGCCTTGTTTTGTGTCAGGCCCTATATTAAGTGCAAAAGAAATAGGGATGAGGAAGTTATAAGCCTAGCCCTCAGGGAGATACAGAGTTGAGGAGGGAAGGCAGTAAATAAGCAACCCTGTTATAAATTCTCTATTATATCTTGCCTAATCCCCCTAATTTGTTTCATTTCTTGTCCTTAGGATTCTCTCTGCCTTGATTCTTGTTCCAGAAACCCCAACTCTCTTTCTAGATCAAGATATTGCAATCCTACTAAACAGACAAAAGCTTTGTCCCCAGGTTTCTTTTCTGTGTAACCAGCCCATCTGTGAACCACTTTCAGAGTGAGGAAAAGCTAACTTCACAGTCACTGATCCTTCTGGTTCAGGATTCTTCGACCTAGCTTTCAAGTCTGGCATCTAATATGAATTATCCAGTGTTCTTTAACTTTCGAGTACATAATACTCTCTGGGTATCTTATTTAAAATGGATAACCCCGGGATGTAACCCCCAGATATTCTAGTTATCTGTATTTATTACAAGACTCCCGGGTGATTTTGAAACAGATGGTCCAGGGACTTTGAGAAACATTGTCTTAAGATTCACATGTTTGCTTAAGTTTTAGAATCATCTACACTGTATATATCTCACCCCACCACCACAGTTTTGGACCCTACAAACCTTCAATGACTGGGTTAAGTCCCCAAGTCTCTTGCCAAAGTAAGAGAAATTTAGACAGTAAAGGACCTAGTGTAAATGACTGCTTTGACTTTTGAATATTATCATCCTCAAAGTCCCCATACTATCATGCCTACCTATTGGGACATCCTAGATGCTTATTTTGGACTCTTTGTTGGTTCCTTGTTTGGACTCTGATCTATTTCCATTACCATCACCATGTTTTGCCTATCAATACCTGAAACTTTCTCTCATCTCCCTATCTACTATCCCTACTTAGCCAGGTTTTACTCTAGGTTCCAGCCCCTCTGCATAGTAATTCCAAGTGTAAATTGTCGGTATCTGCTCAAGTCCTCAGAAATCCTAGTTTGTGGTCAGATTTTCTTTATCTGCTCCCATAGCATCAATTGTTTACATAATTCATTGACACTTGCTATGCCTAGTTCTGTTACCAATATCCTATCTCCCTAGCAAGGTGGTAAATTAATATTACTGAGTATTTGTGGGTTAAAAATCATATAGGCCCTAGCTTTGGGTTACAAAAAAAAAAAAAAAAAAGAAATTTATAATAAAGGTAAAGATCCAGAGGAAGTGTTATTGCCAGAAAAATGAAGGCTTAGAAGAGATGCTAGAGTTTTCATTGAGTTCTCAGGGGAAAAAAAAAATTATTTTAACCATTATAAAAATATTTCCCATTTATCGAGGACATATTATGTGCCAAGCACTGTACTAGCTATATTACATGTCTTTCTTCAAATCCTCACAACCATCCTTTGAAGGAACTGAGGCTCAAGGGAATCCAAAAACTTTCCCAAACTCACACAGCTAGAAAGTAAAAGAGTTGAGATAACATTTCAAATTGACTCCAAAGCCCATCATCTATCTACTATACTGAAAATTGAGGAAATAATTATCACCATTTCCTCAATTTGACCAGAGCTATTATTAATAGAGCATACTATTTCCTGAGAGACTCTCATATCACTTGGAAATTTCCAACAAGTTCGAAAATTTATGAGAAAGGAGTTTTTCTGGAATAATAGAGAATGATGTGCAGTTGGGTATACAGAGCAATGAGGGAAAATTTTCTGCCTGACAGCAATGTCCATTCCTCTGTTCAACTCACCGGTACTGAACAGAAAGCAAAATGAACTCTGGAAATTTTAATGGTGTTTTCTCTTAGGAGAATCTGACTTCTATTTAAAAGGACAGGGAAACAGACTACTGATTAGGCTGCTGCATGGTGGCTTATCCTAATAAGGCTTTATGGCTGTATCTACTTGAAAGATCCCCTGGCCCTTTTCCTAATTGCAAGGGTTGCCCCAGCATGAACACTGGATTACCAGCCCTTATTAAGAGCACTTAGGGCCATGCTGGCCAGAACACCCTCATGGCTTCCAGGCAACTTGATGGATCCTGAGAATTAATTAATCGATGTCAATGGGAGTTATAAGCTTGGAATGAGGGCATCACAAAGGGAGAAACAGACACAGCACAGCCACAGACCTCATACTCCCTGGTGTTCCAGCTGCTGTGTAGTGCAGTGATGAGAGATTGGGTTCAGAGTCACAAGCCCAGGTCTGGGTCTATGGGAACTTGGATCTTGCTAATCTTTCTGAGACTAATTCCTATAAATTTCATTCTATAAATGAAAAGAATAATCCCTGCACTACTCTTTGCAGAGGTCTTTCTGAGGTTCAAACGAATTATTTGTAATATGAATTTGCTCCATAAAAAACTGTAACTAGATTAAATGCCCCTTTGGGTACTCCCATAGCAATCTGTGCTCCCTCAACAAGCAGTGATCATATTTTACAGCTATTACTTCTTTGTCTGTCTTTCTCTTCTGGGCTATACATACCATAAGGACAGGAACTATATTAATATTGCTCACCACTGTTTCTTAATATCTACTACAGTGCTAGGCACATGGTAGATATTTGTGAGATGAATGAATAAATAATGAATGCTGTCCGAAATAGTATTCATTTCTTTTGTGAAAATTTCATGCCATATCATCATCACTGTTTTAATTTATGTCAGCTACTGGCAACTTTGCTTCACTTTATAAATGTTTCAGACACAGTGGTATCTTCCTCCTAAAATAAAGTCCTCAAGAAGTATATGGTCCAAAGGAAATAAGACATATAAAAATGAAAATTTAAATAACAACAAACACAGTAAATACCATTACTATTAAGTTATCCCTTTTTATTTCACCTTTTTCAGAGGATCGACCTCTGGAATAATTCTGACATCCTGCAAACTGCAAGTTTTAGGATGGACTATTTTAAATATAAATTTGATTGTCTAAAACCCCAGACTTTGTAGAGGAGTAAGTGTCTCCTGAAAGCTCTAAAAACCAGAGGTAGATATGTGTGAGACAGTGTGGAGAAGGGGGCAGAAATGGGTCAGAAGATGCTTCTGTAGATCCCAGTGAAACATTCTATGAAAATAAAGATTCAGACTCAAAACTTAAAGGCAGTAGCTAACATTTACTGAGATCTTCATGCAGTGAGAAAAAATTGGAACACACAGCATAGGTTCGATGCCCTAATATTTTTAGTACCTTAAAATAACATATGTTCTTTTATCTGCTTTTATGTGGAACAAATGTGCAGACTAACCTAATAAGTTGAGCAAGCCATCAGGGGTTTCTTCTGAGAGTGAATTTTCTCTGTGAAAGACTAGAGAACAGGGGTATCATATGACACAGGGAAGCTTGGGGACACTTCCGGCAAGGAAGGGTTGAGTGAAGTCTTCCTCACTATTGAGAAGGGAAGCAAAAGAAAGTGAAATGTTGAAAACAACAAGCTGGGAAGTCTAATAAAAAAGGCTTCCTGATTTAACAGTAGCAATTGATCGACTAGTGAACCTTGCAATAATTAAGTTGAAAAGATAGATTATAGAGTTCTTTAATTGTTCCTAATACTTCCCTTCAAGAAAAAAAGCAAATTGTGATAAATAAAAGTCTCATTGTATTAATTACCCAACAAATAATTCTGAGATTGAAGCTCAGTATTACTTGCCTGCTAAAATTTAAGTTGATGTCTTTACCTGAGATTACTGCCTATGGTAGACACTTTGAAGAGAGTTACAGATACTGAAAGTTGGCCCCCAGTATCTCTTCTCCCCTTTCTTCACAGCCGAGCACAGGACAACAAAAAATTAAGACATTTACCAGCATCCCCTGCAGTTAAGTATGCACATGTGACTAAGGTCTACCGGGGCCGATCTTAAATATCACCTAAGCAGCTTCCAAGAACCTTCCTTAAAACAGAGCGGGTGCATATTTTTGGTTCCCTCTCTCTGTCTCTCTCTCTCTGTCTCTCTCTCTGTCTCTCTCTCTCAATATCTCTCTCTCTCAATATCTCTCTCTCTCTCTCTCTCTCTCTCTCTCTCTCTCTTTCTTCCTCCTGATATAAAGATGCTGCCATCTAGAGGCTGAGGCTGAGGACCACACTCGGATGGAAGAGCAGTGAGCTGGAAGGAGCGTGCAGCCCTGAAGACTAGGAGCAAGAGTTACTATTCCAGCCCGGGACTGTGGACCTGCTAACTTACATGAGAAACAACACACTTCTATCTCGATGAAATCATTATTATTTGGAAGTTTCCTATTATTGCTGAACCTAAGCCTCATTGATGCAGAGAAGGTTTGTAGTCAAGGTAAATAAGAAATAGTCCCAAACTTTAAAAAATTTTGAAAACTGGAGAAAGATCTGAGTGGTGTTATACCATAACTATAAATTTGTACAAAGCATAAAATTGTGTCACTATGTCAAAATATTATCATTGAGTATAGGAACAATTTTTTAAAAAAGGTAAATCATTTCTGTTAGAAGAGAATGAGGGGAAGAATCATGACTTAGGTAACATTTAAGATCGGCTCTAAAATAAAAATAGAATTTTGATAGATGAAAATAGGAAGAAAGACAAAATAGACAGAAGGCACGTCATTACAAAGGCCCAAAAGTAGAAGAGCATGGATTGTACTCAAAGCAGTTTAGGCGATTCAGTTTAACCAGAGCACAGGTTGTAGATAGTAATCTTTACTGATCGCCCAATTAATCTATTTCCTTTTCCTGCTGCAGTTTTTTCATAACCTTTGTCACTATCTATCTATTATATTAACTCTATGTTATTTTCCAGAATGACTAGAATTGTAGTTCCCAAACTTTTTGGTCTCAAGACCCCTTTACATTCTAAAAATTATTACAGGCCCCAAAGAGCTTTAGTTTAGGTAGAACATATCTGTAAATACTTACTGTATTAAAATGGGTATAAAATTTCAGTTGTGCAATATGAATAAGTTCTAGAGATTTGCTATATCACACAATGCCAATAATTAAAAAAATATATATTGTGCATTTAAAATTTTTGTAAAGAGAGTGGATTTCATGTTTTTGTAAAGAGAATAGATTTGTTCTTACCACAATAAAAAAAAAAGGGTAGGAGGATGTGAAGAAACTTTGAGGTGATGGATATGTTTATTACCATGGATATGTTGATTGTGGTGATGGTTTCATGGTTGCATACATATATCCAAACTCACCAAATTGTATATAGAAAATATATGCAGTATTTTGTATATCAATTATACCTCAATAAGCTGTTTCCTAAAAGAAAAAATTAAATTGATACATTTAAAATAGTTATTACTTCATTTTAAAATAAAAATAAATCCATTACATATTAATGTAAATAACAGTTTTATGGGAAAAAAGTTTTCAAACAAAATCAAAAGAGTATCATTGCTTTATATTTTTACAACCCTCCCTAATGTCTGATCTAATAGAAAACAGCTAGATTCCCACAATCTGCTTCTACATTCAATTAGATATTACATGTTAGATAGCCTCTGGAAAACTTCACTGTACATGTATAAAAAAGAAAAATAAGCATGAAAATGACAAATACCATCTCAATTCTGTTATGAAAATAATTTTCACTTTGCAGATACCCTGAGAGGGTCTCAGAGTTCCTTAGGATCCCCTGACTATATTTTGGGAACACTGAACTAGAATACAAACTCAGTGAGGGCCGATATTAGTTCACCGTTATATTTCTAGACCTGGCATATAGTAGGCACTCAGTACTCAATGAATAAAGTATAAACCTGATCCTATATTGTGAAAGACACTGAGTGCCAGACTAATGAGTTTAAAATTGCCTTAGTAGACCCTGGGGAATCCATAGAGATATCTGAGCAGGAGAATGTAACAATCTGATTAATCTGACTGCACCAAGGAAGATGGGTTGGAGAGAATGGCAACTTGGAGACAAAAGTGCCAGCCAAGCAGGATGCTCTCCATCTAGTCTCAGTGAGAAATAGTGAGGTTCTGAAGTAGGATACAAAATGTACCAAAGGAAAGAGGACAGAAGTAAGAAATTACTGGATACAGTGCATTAGCCCTCAACTGGAAATCTATGAAGCTACTCAGACCTAACTTTCATGTGATCTTCACTAAGTCAGTCAACTCCTTATTTAATTGTACTTTGCTCATCAGTAAAATAAAATATTGCATTATATGGGTTATCACTTCATTTTGAACTATTCTTAGAGTAATTTCTAGATGATAGAGTTTTATCACCAAAATATTAATTTTAAATATCACAAAAATCTTAACTTCTTATTGCTAATTATTCCTGTACTTACTGATTCTGACTAGTCATCAACCAAGCTCTTTAAAAGTAGGATTAGAGAATCAATAACAAACTTTAATGTTAGTTAAAATGTTTGCTTGGGGAAAAAATAATCACTTATTAAAGAGGCTTTTTAACTTATTTTTTTTCACATATTGCCAATCAGGAGAAATTAAGAAATATACTCAAGGTTGCACACTTTGAGTAAGTAATCAAATCAGGTGTTTGAAACAAGTATATCTGATTCTAAAACCTATGGTCTTCCCAGTTCATAACAATATCTCAAAGAAATTGAAATACTATTCAAGTCTGAATATGTTGTTATCATTTTAAAAGTTTTCAGTGACAAGAAGAAAAATATGGCATATGTGAAATCAAACTAGTTACCACCTTAGTTAATCTAGAAATATCAGAGAAAATCAGACTCTATAAGGTTAACATGGCAGGGAAAATGACTATATCTAGAAAATTGAAATGTATAGGAAATATGGATATGCAGAGGAAATAATAAAGAGCTTGGAAATTTCTAAAGGAAACATAGAAAAAAAATCATCATCTCATCTTATTTTCAAACCTGAGCACCCCACTGAGAAACAGACTCTGTTCATCATTTCTTTGTTCATTTAAGACTAAAGTAAATTAAGGTCATCCACTCTGGGAATAAATGGGATGTGTTCTGAGGTAGTTAGCAAAACAACAGAGGCACAACTAGTACTGCTAATGAAAATTATTCCAACTGCCTGACTCAGACATCAGCTGAGATTTCAACTCCCTGCAGCCATTTGGTTGAAAAGATTTCATAATGATTTTCAAGAGAGCTTTTAAAGTTTGTATTTCATCTCAAGGAAAGAGAGAATGCATTTGTTCTCTGCTTCAAATCAGAAATGTGCTTGACTTTGTAAAGATTGCATAGAGAGAAAAACCACCTGTAATCTCTTAAAAATATTTTCCCATTGCATACATCTTCTGTCCAATATTTCAGTAAATGTTTGAAGACCTACTCAGCATCCTTTCCTTACCTACTTCTGTGGTAATATATTCTGAAATTATAACATCAGAGCTTATTAGTCTTTGCAGTATGCTGAGATATATTAGTAAACTCCTGGCTATTATTCATTTATCCAGTAAACTTTGCTTGAGAATCTACCATGTGCCAGGCAGGGTATTAGGTACTAGAGATCCAAAAGTAGATAAAACAGGTCCTTACCTTAAAAGTGGTCATTGTCTAATGGGAAAACAGACAGATAAGTAGATAATTATTTCATTGATGTGTTCCTATTATCAACAATATGAGCAGCTGCTATGTTCCATGTGTTCAGGTTAGATGCTGAGGATATAAACTAAAAATCTGCTCTTCGCCAAAAGGGTAATACTATCAAGGTAAAGCAAAGATAAATTTTTTAAAAAATAGTTTAAAAATCAGGAGGAAATAATCATTCTGAAATTATGTAGCAATGACATAGAGTTTGCCTGGGATAAACCTATGCCTTTGAAAATGGCGTGAAAGAACATGAAGAAGGCAGTCAGGAAGACAGAAAATGAGAAGGAAGATGAACGATCCCCCTGGTGAGTTAGCAGCCTGACAATGTCCCCATCTGGCTTTGAGGAAGCAGGCTAACTAAGGTCACTGTGTTCTCCTTAGAGATTTTTCCATGAGTTGCATTAATGCCACAAGATTAGCAGATTGTTTACATGACAATCAGTCCTGGGTATTGAGGATGGGAATGGAGGAAAACCGTGGTTAGTAGCTGAGTGTAAAATTTTCCTAACATAACTTCTGGGAAAAATACCAACTGCTTTTTGGATATATCCTTTTACCCATTTACTTTTATTACAACTCAGAACCACTTTTTATATTTACTTAGCTTTGGGGTTTATAGTGACTTCTAGTTATTTCACTTGAGTAACATTCTTGATTAGTATACACATGAGCCCTGTATTTTCTCTAAAACAATGCCAAGTTCGGCTTTCCCCTCAGCAAGGGGAAACTTAATCAACATTTTGTTAATTTCTAGAATTGTTTCAATTTGCCCTTTTTGGGGGTTTCTACCTGCCCAGAGAAAATGGGAAATGTTCATAGATAAAGAATACAGTAAATGAGATATAAAATTAACAGGGAACTAATCCAGTTCTCGGGATGATTCAGGAAATCTAGACAGTTTGGGAAACTATTGTGCCAGGTTGTATGTGAAATATTAACCCACGTATAAAGGGGAAGGGAAGTCACGAGATAGCCTTGCAATCCCTTTGTTTACCCTATAGCTCCCACTACTTCTTTCAACTAATCTTGGCCTCTGCTGCCCCCAGAAAAACTAAACCACATTCAAAATGCAAGTAGGAACCCAAAAAAAGGTTAAATTTTAGCTTGTAAGCTTACAGAGCTGAGCTCCTTACATAAGCAATAGATTTGAAAGACTAGTTAAGCAGCCATCTCTTCCATTCCTCTCCCAGCCCCAATGGGAAGAGCAAATAAAACCTTTGTGGATTGTAGGGGGCAAGAGTTTGGAAAAAAAGTAAGAGAATTAGAAATGATATGACAGTCCTGTTCTTTGCCCATCCCACACAAGAACTTCTGGGATGAAAGGGAAGTGGTTCTCCCTTTAAGCTTAAGGATCTGAGACAGACCCCAATGAGAAGCCAGCAGCCCTGCCGGCCCTCTGCCACAGAGAAGAATGGTGGACTGCATGACAGGACTAGAAAGAGCCCTGAGTTTCCTCCCAGTCTCTGAGTGACACAGCAGAGTGTGTGAAATTCCATGCCCCAGATTCCAAGAGAGACACAGAAGCTGGCAGGCAGAGAGAACTACAGCCCTGACGGTCCCACCATATAGTCAGCAGAATTCTGGGATAGTCCTGAGATTCCCATTTGCTTGTGTCTGCCTTGTATATTCCTCTCTGCATGAGTGAGTATGGTATTTGTGAATATGCTAAAGTTTGACAACTGTGATCAGATCATCTTATGACAAAGGTGAAGGGAATTTGAAGATGTAATGAAGGTGCCTAGTGGGGTAAAGGGGGTCAAATATGTGGTGACAGAGAGAAATCTAACTATGGGAGGTGAACACACAATGTAAATACATATATGCCTTACTATTAAAGTGTACAGCTGAAGCTTAATGGATTTCATTAACCAATGTCACCATAAAATAATTAACTAATTGATTGATTGATTAATTAAGGTGCCTTATCTGCTGACTTTGAGTTAATCAAGAGATTATCCTAAGTGGACCTACCCAATCAGGTGAGCCCTTTAAAAGGTCTTTCCTGTAGGAAGAGATTGGAAGTGAAAGAGATTTTCCTGTTGGCCCTGAAGAAGCAAACACTCAAGCTGTGCGGAGAGCCTATGAGAGGGCCACATAGCAAGCAACTGAGGGTGGCACTAGAAGCTGAGAGTGGTTCCTGACTGACAGTTGATAAGAAAACGAGGACCCCAGTCATATAACAAGGAAATGAATTCTGCCAGCAGCCTGAATGATCTTAGAAGCAGATGCTTCACCAGAACCTTCAGCTGCAAATATGACCTGTCCAACTCCTTGATTTCAGCCTTGGAAGACACTGAGCAGTGGGCCCAGCTAAACTGCTGACCCACAGAAATTGTGAAATAACATATAAGTGTTGTTTTACACCACAGGTTTGTAATTATTTGTTGTGCAACAAAATAAAAAAAACTAATTCACATAGCCAGGAATGAGAGGATACAGGATTAGACCATGAGGCTAAGGACTGGACGGGAAATGGGTAACAACTCTGTGAATGCCAGCATGGATAGGGACACTGAAGGCTCAGCAAGATAAGCACTTCCTCAGGGGACAGCAGCAAAGACCTAGATGTGTTTAAGTGAGACACAGAAATATGCTGCCTACTTGGGATGTCATTTGTACCTCTCCGCAAGCCAAGCTTAACAGCAACCCCAGCAGCAAAAAGTCGTGACAGTACTGAAAATCCTAAATTTGACTCAGTTTTGAACCTGAAATGTGTAAGAAAAATGTCAGCAGTGCCTGAGTTTATTTCTAAATAGTTGGATTAAGTTTTTTGTCTCAGACAAAATAGAAGTTCTGGCTAGAAATGTTCAGTTGCACTGGGGAGAGAGGTTTCATTTTTACACAGTCCAGTGTGGCATGTGAAATCTATTTCCACCCCCACAGTCTTTAGTTGTATCAATAGGCAGGATCATCCTAGAGAAACACAGAGACAGGATATAAATAGCCTCTTCTCTCCAACATAGTTAACCTTGAGGAAATCAGTTTAAAATGAACATCAAATGTGTCTTAAGAAGTTGTCTCAGAGACTTCCAGGGTAAAAAAGAGCAAAATAAAGCCAGAACGCAGACCCTCGCTCACTCCAAACCTAACAAAATGAACACCAGATGAATGTTAAAGCCAGCAGCACTCAAAGGGAGGGACATAACTGCACAGTAACATTTGAAATAGTGACTAGACAAAGAAGATTCCAGGAATCAAGATATATTGCCTCCCCCTCCAGTCTCTCCCACCCTCACCCATCCCCCACCCCTACTCAAGTAATCCGTAGGACAAAGGGTGAAGTGACAACATTCTGGAAAAAGTTCACTAATTTCTTCAATGAGGCAAGAAATAAACAGAGAGGGAAAACAACAGCCAAGGGATACCCTGGAGAATCTTCTTCACTATAAACTCACCATTTTGTTCTCTCTAGCCAAAAGTAAGCAAGTAAATGAAGATTTTACCCAAAATATATAAATAACATCAAGCAAGGTAAACAATGCAATAGAAAGATGGGTAAAATCCACAAACAAATGTCTCAAAAGAGAGGAAACAAAAATTATAAACATGTAAAAAGAAGTTCAACCTCAGAGTAATCAGCAAAATGGTTTAACACCACAATGAGATTTTTTTACATGCGACAAATTGGAAAGCATTAAAAAGCAGGGCAATAACAAGTGTGGGTGAAGACATAAAGGAGTGGGGATTAACATAAACTGCCAGCTAGTGTATAAATTATAAGCCTCGGAAAGCAATTCATCATTGTTTTGGGTTGGAGGATCTGATATCACATTTAGCTGTGCTGCCCTAAGGCTGTGAGTTTTGAGTGGAGCCCAGAGCTAAAGAAGTCACTGCAGCAGCCACTATGGAAATCAGTGTGGAAGGAAGTTCCTCAAAGAATCAAAATCAGAACTGTCATATGATTTAACAATTTCACTTCTGGGTATTTATCCAAAGAAAACAAAAACACTAACCTGAAAAAATATGTGCTCCCCCATGTTTATTGCAGCACTATTTACAACAGCTTAGATATGGGAGCAATCTCATCCCTCGTCCATTGATGAATGATGAGTGGATAAAGAAAATGTCATTCATTCATATGTGTGTGTGTGTGTGTGTATACATATGTACATATGTATATATGTTATATATACTGTGTGTGTGTGTGTATATACACACACATATAATTCCATGGTGTATATATATGTGTATACATATGGGCATTATGCTAAGTGGAATAAGTCAGACAGAGAAAGACAAATCGTGCATGATCTCACTTATATACTGAAAATAAAAAACAAAAACAAACTCATTGATACAAAGAACAGAGTTGCCAGAGGTGGGGCTGGGGTGGAGGAAATGGATAAAGGTGATCAAAAGATACAAACTTCCAGTTATAAGATAGATAAATCCTGGAGATGTAATGTACAGCATGGTGACTACAGTTAAAAAAGAAAGAAAAAAGAAGTCTCAAGAGGTCCAAGCTTTGACTTACTTCACCCTTCCACTCCATGCTCATGATCAGTAGATTTAGGGGAACTCCAGGTATTTGTGGTAAGCCCTAATAAAAGAATTATAGCAAAGACCCCTAGAGTCCTTCTCTGCTGATAACTACTCACCTTTTAAGCAATAGCTCCTAGCTTGCTGCTGGGCCCAGTTAAGACTAAATGCCTCCACAAGGCCCGCTGCTCATCATGAACCAGGTATAGATTCACTGTTTCAGTTATCTATTGCTGCATAACAAAGCACTCCAAAACACAGTGGCTTAAAACAACACGCCAGGTAACAGAGATCTCTTTGCAACGATCAGAAAGAAGAGATAGACTCAAATGGTGATTTTTAAATCTCCTGATGATTTTTAAATTACACTCGTAAGTTTTGTGCAGTGGCAGTATCGTAGCCAATGAGGTTTATCCGAGGCACGCTTATTGCTAATTAAATTACACTTGCAGATTTTAATAATTCCACCAGTGAGTACTTTCTACTTTACTATGGAAATAATTTCCAGGTTTTTATTGACTTAAATAGATATGTTTATGAACTGTAGAAATGGAGAATTGTAGGAACTATGGGAATGAACTGTAGTAAGGAGTAGGTAAAGTATTTCCTATATAATTCTCCACTTTCTCAGAATTATAATACTTGAGAAAATTTTAGAACACAATTATTCTGAAATCGTAAAGTAAATGCAAGTTAGTGTTGCTGTTTATTCTCAAGTGATTCCTTGCTAGGAAATCAACCTGACAAAACCTGGCTGCAGAGAAAGATGGTCAATACTTCTAATCTCTCCAGCATTACTGTCTCAGCTGCAACTTCCCCCAGACAATTAAGACACAGTTTCCTGAAAGTGCATTTTAAAGAAAAGAAGATGAATAGAATGACAATAGCCAGAACCCAACAAATGACTGATCTCCTGGCTCCCACAGACAAGCTATTCTCTTGAATACCAGTATCTAGAGACACATCATGCCACATCTGTGCAGCCAGATACTACCAGACAAGATGAGCAGAATAAACCAATTTAGACACCTTCTGAGCTCCCCCAACCAGCAACAACAACAAAAAATCTTTGGTGAGGAGATTTCCAGTTAATATTTAGAATACTTAGCCAAGTTTCAAAAATGTTCCCAAACACAGCAGTCCACTAGAATTTCCAGGGTAACAAGTAAGTAACTCACTGACATTTCGCCCACCCATATATTCAGCAGAAATTTTGTTTCTCTGTAGGTAAATCTTATCCTGCTCGAGCTACAAAATTTATGTCAGGAGCTATTTCAGATCAGTAGAGCTGTTTAAAACATTTCTGCTTCAAGTGAATAAAAATAGAATAAAATGAAAGTAAGAGCTTCCGCAAAAATATTGATTGAGGGGCTAAGTATTGGAGATAGGAAGGTAAACAAATGCAGATATGTATGGTTCCTGTCTCATGGGCTTACAGCTTAGTTGGGGGCTAGAGACAAACTTAGTTGTACGACTGTGATAAGTGCTCTGGAGTAGAGAGGTTCATGGTCTTCTGCAAGCCTGAAACACAGGAACTTGACTGAGTTAGTTGAATGGGGGACCCTCCCTGAGGTAGTGAAACTTGAGCTTAAATCTGAAGGATAAGGAGGAATTAGATAAAGAGTTGAAGAAGAATGTACTGGCCCAGGGAACAGCATATGTGAAGGGCCTGTGGTGGGAGGGAGCATGCAGTGTATGGGAGGCTCTGAGGTCAGTGTGATTGGACAGTAAGGAGAACATGTCCCCCGGTGGATCAGGAAGCATCTCTCTGTTCTTTGACCAGTATCCAACCCTTCAGAGAGCATCCCAATCTCATTACCTTGAATGAGAACACTTTGCATTGCTACATCTATATTAACTATCATCAAATTCCTTTGACCAAAGGTACTATCAGAATCAATCTCATTACCTTGCTTGCTTGGTTCCTTGGCTGGCCCCTTTAAGAACCTGAAATAGAGTGATTCGGAACTCATTTTTACTACTTGACCCACAACTTACCTTCTTATCCTTGCTATTGACTGGGAAATTGTTGGTTTCATTCTTGGCTCCGGTGTGGGTTTCTTAAATGCTTTGTCTCCCATCTCTCTTCCAGAATTATAAAATGGCGCTCTTTCCTTGTATCTCTCAGATCCCCGCACCCTTTCCCTGCTTAGCATCACTATGACAGCACTTACAGCATCATGATATAATTACAGGGCTCCCCTTCTTCACTATAAGCTCCCTATGGCTCTGTGCTTTGTTCACTTTAGCGAACTCAGTGCTTCGCATAGAGTATGGCCCATGGCAGTTTCTCAATCAATGTTTTTTGAATGAAGGACCTGGTTTCTTGGCTATAGCCCTGGATTGCACTTTTGAATTTTGCTTCCAACCACACTTTCTTCCCCAAGGTTAGAAGCTTTTACATAAACAGTGGCCTGGACGTCCCTTAGCAGCTCACCCCAACTGCAGAGTCTTCAGATCAAGGTACTGTGACATTCTGCTGCTTCCTCTTGACCACAGTCAGCCTTGTGCCACCCAGTAACCCTTTCCTCTATCCCAAGTGAGAAATAAATGTGACCTTGGACACAAAGGAACTAATTGAAAGAACATAAAAGAACCAGTGCAAATCTATCTCCACTATTTGAAATATCACTCTAAGTAGTGCTATATGATCTGCCAAAAGCCAAGTGACAGGCATTTTGCTATGTTTTACATCTCATTTAACCTTGTCACCTCTATGAGAAAGAGATTATCTCCATTCTACAGATGAGAAAAGTAAGATTCAAAACTTTATGTAACTAACGAAAGATGACATGAGCTCTACCTAATAATCTTGAAACAATGAAAACCATATCTTCAAAACTTAGGACACCAAAACTAAGAAAAGGGTAAGGCTTGGTAAATATAGAAAGGAAATTCTTTAGTCAAAGGAATTTGATGACAGTTAAGATAGATGTAGCAATGCAAAGTGTTCTAAGTCTGGACGAATTGGATTAATGATGGTATAACATATTAATGAATCAAAGTAAAATTTAAAATAATTAGGAAAATCACACTGGCCTTTATAAATAAGAATCTCTGATTTAAAAACAAAACAAAACAAAAACAACACTATTTGAACAAAGAGAACCACTACACAAGAACCAAGAGTTAATTATAAAATGTAATAGTTTTCCTGCTCTGCTTCTCAAGCACACAAACATTCTCATTAGTTGTTGTGAATATTAAATAACCCAGGCCAGAAGTTTCTAGCACACAAATAACTGCAACACAAAATGTTCTCCTACAATCAGATGACTGAGCAAGATTAATCAGAGAAAGCATTTTCGCTTTTAGATAATCTTCAAATACTTACCTAGAGAAAGTATTTAACTATTTCCTTGATCAACTGACAGATAATAGTAGACAAAATTTACATGGAGGTGGGGTGGGGATAATGTTTTAGAAAGAACCAGAGTTTTAATATATCGATCTGGGCTCCTAAATCTACTTTCAAGTTACCTCTGATTTGCCTCCCATCCCCAAAACCCCTTCCCAACTATCTGACTGCCTTGATTTATTGCTAATATGGGGGAAAAAAAAAAACAAAAAACCACTTACTCAAACATTCCAGCCACACTGACCTTTCGGTCCAGCAAATATGCCAGCTCTTTCCTATGTCAAAACCTTCACTGCATCTGCTTCAGTCTCCCCAGCACACCCCTTGCTCGGATGCTTCCGTGACCTTTGGGTCCCAGCCTGTGTTTCTTGGAGAGGTGCTTCTTCACCACTAAATGTAAAGCCATCTCCTACACTTTCCTCTCTTGCCTCACCTATCCCTTTTCCATTTGAGCTCTGGGCCGCTCTCTAAAAAGATACATTCCTGTGTGAGTTTACTTGCATAATTTTCTTCCACACTAACCCCATGAGGGTAGAAACCTTGCTATTTTGTTCATTGCTGTTTATCCAAGATCCAGCATAGTGTCCAGCAGTTAGTAGGACCTCAAAAATATTTCAGTGGAATATTGTAGTGGATATGCAAGTGTCACATTGAGGGGACTCATTTGGGCTAGAGATTTAAATTTAGTAGTCATTAGTATATTGATAGTATCTAAAGCCATGAGGCTTACATTACAAAAATGTTCCTGAAATGTGTATAAAATATTTGTTTTTGTAAATTGCCTATTTTAAAGCCAAGTGGAGAGCTTGTTATATTCCAGGCTGTTGTGAATCATTTTGTAAAGAAAATTACATTATATTTTATCTTTTGAATAAATCTCTTGGTCCTGTGTTAGAATTACTTCATATCAAGTACAGTTATATCAGGTGAATAAAGTTGTAGCTAAATCCAAGTGTGTGTATGTGTGTGTATGTGCACAGAATCAAAATGCATAATATCCCTATGTCTTTTACAAAGTAAGTCCTCTATCAAAAAAAAAGGAAAAACAAAAGCAAAATACTATCCTCAAACACACCTTTTCTATTACATCGTGACTGACTCTGAACAAACCATCTTTTTCCAGTTCTGTACAGTGAGTTTCAATTAAGGTAGATTTTATTTAAGTCAAATAGTTTCAGAAGTCTCACTTCACTTCATGTTTCCCAATCTTTATCTTATTTGATAAAATCTTAGTAATTCTGATCATAATAACTGACCTTAATCCACATGTGACTTCTTTAGGTGGTGCTTTACATACTTTGAAGCTAAGGCTTGGGGTGTTTTAAAATTAATTTTGTGACTATATCAGAAAACTTAATGTTTATCCATGTTCCATTCATTCTTTTCCAAAGGCACCTTTTTCAAAGGAAACTTTATGTAGAGTTTAGGTTGTGCAACCATGACTGCCACTTTTCAATATATTGTTTACTGTTTTAGAACCATCTGATTCACTCACAAGAAGATTTCATGAAACCTTTGCCCCTTATCCCTCTATCCAATCTGTCACTAGTTCCTGAGATTTTACTTCCTAAATATCCCTTGAATCCATTCCCTCCATTCCATCTTTTCCATTACCACCATGGCACCATCTTCTTCTGGCTGGAGAGTACTGCAATAGCTGTCGACTGGTCTACCTACAGCCACCGTGGCCCTCTCAATCCACTCTCCACAGCCAGAATGTTCTTTCCATGCTCTGCTTGGCCATGCCAGTCTGCCAATCTGCTTCTCACACATGCTCTCCCAGCTGTCCAATCACATTGACCTCAGAGCCTCCCACCACAGGCCCTTCACATATGCTGTTCCCTGGGCCAGTACATTTTTCTTCACCTCTTTGTCTAATTCCTCCTTATCCTTCAGATTTAAGCTCAAGTTTCACTACCTCAGGGAGGGTCCCCCATTCAACTAACTCAGTCAAATCCCTGTGTTTCAGGCTTGCAGAGGACCATGAACCTCTACTCCAGAGCACTCATCACAGTCATACAGCTAAGTTTGTCTCTCGCCCCCAACTAGGTCGTAAGCCCATGAGACAGGAACCATATACATCTGCATTTGTTTACCTTCCTATCTCCAATACTTAGCCCCTCAATCAATATTTTTGTGGGAGCTCATATTACTCTCGTTTTACTTTATTTTACAAAGAAAGAAAAAGAAAATAGAGCTCAAAGAGGTTACATAATTTGTCCAATGCCACACTGCTGCTAACAGAGCTAAAAATTCAAATGCAGATAACACGCGATAAAATGTCATAAATAATATGATTACATCTTTATTAAGAGCATATGAGAGTGGTCCAGAACTGGAAAATGCAAATACAAGAAAAGTTATGTTAAGGTAATAAAATTATAAGATGTTTTTTTTTTTTAATTTACTTTAAAAAAAGAAAAAAGTTTATCATTCTAAAAGAGTGTAATGACCCTTCAGAGCCACTTTCTTCTACTGGGGAAAGCAGGAATTTGTCTCAGCTCCATTCGTGAGCTGAGCCATCCACTCAGCACCTACTTCTGCTGCACAGAATGTGCCCCTCCCTCTCTCTGCTCTGAGTGCACTGTGGACCACTATGGGATCACAGGCCCCCTAGATAGGATACTGCTGCCACCAGTGGGTCTCAGAACAGAGATGACTGTGGAGCAAGCCACACATCCTTTTACTGACTCTTCTCTTGATTCTTTACTGTACTGGTAGATCAAACTTTACTAACAAATTAGTATAGTCCAAGAAAATTAAAATGTAGAGTATGAATGTCTTTAACCATATGATAAGTAAGCCTGCCATTAAAATCCAAAAGAAAATCATAAAAAGTTAAAACCCTTCACAGTGCTGTCCTGTTGATCACATCCCAATTTCTAATCTTGTCCGCTTGTCTTCATCAGACCTTCGGAATGTGACTCTCCACCTTCCTTCAGGATAACCTCACCCTCTACCCATTGGAAATTGATCTTATTCTGGAGTGCATTCTCCAATTCTCTACCTATCCAGCTCTGAGTAATCTCTGGGATACAGTAATCACTCAACAGAATATTTCCCTAAATCTGAATTATTCAAACTAGAACATCATCACTGGGAACTACTTTAAGGTAGTTCAAGGCAGGCTATGTTGGTCTCACGCCTGGTTTTTGGAGTCTCCCCACTACTGCAAGAGGCAATTGTTTTTCTTTGTACTTCCTGATTATCTAGCAGTTAACTATTGACTCAAACACATATACATTCTTCTTCTAATGACAAATATTAACCCTCAGAGTCAATATAGCCCAAATCTAGAAAAAAGACTAATGTCTTCCTCCCCATGTATATAATCTGCACATCAGTCTATTCACAATAGACACAGGAACTTGAATTATTATGAAAAGTAGTAGAAATTCCCCTCTTTTCATCCTTTTACTTCCATTCTATGCCCTGAATAAGAAACGCCTAAGAAACAGAAGCCATTAAAAAGCCATCTACCCTTTGTCAGTGCTCTTTAGCTAAATAAACCTCCAGGTGAAACCATTAAATTAAATTTTTTAAATTTAATTTATGGATCAGGTTTTTAAGAAAGGCATTCTCCAACAACCTGTTAAATTATAATTTAGCTGAATATATAGAATTTTGTTGGCATCTTTTAACTTATCTTTACTTCAACATTTTAAAGATGACCTTCCAAATCCTTCTGCCATCTGTTAATACTAATGAGAAGTCACTATCAGACTAATTGTTCTTAATAAGTACTCTGGATGCCTTTAAGATATTTGTCTTTGGTTTACAGAGTCTGCACAATGTTTCTGGATATAAATTTGGCTTTATTTATCTTGACCCAGACTGATAGTCTCCTTCAATCTGAAGATACATATCATTTTTTCAATTCTAAAAATTATCAGCCATTTCTCTTTAGATATTGCCTCTTCCCCATTCTCTCTGTTCTGCTCTTCTTGATCTTATTAAATGTATTTAGAAACTTGTCAGTCTAATTGCTCAGATTTTCCATCTCTTCTACGTAAACTGTATTGAGTAATTTTCTCAACTCTCTCTTCCAATTTACTAAGGTATTCAACTATGTCTAATCTACTATTGAGTTTTTGTTCCCATGTCTATTTTATTTTCAAAAGTTCTACTTAGTTCTTTTTCTAATCTCCGGGTTCATTTTTCATACTTTTCTGTTCTTCTATGGGCTTTGTTCCTTGTTTTTCCTCCTTAAAAATATTAAATATACTAAGTATAAACTCTGTTTTAGATAGTCATATTATTTCCAGTTCTTGTGGTATTAATTCTCTTATTAATTGTATATGCTGACTCTCCCTAATGGTGATTCCTTTTCTTGTGAGAATTGTAATTTATTTT
>NW_006441955.1:24558802-24636004 GCF_000325575.1 Pteropus alecto | reverse complement strand
CTTTCTGTGGGCATCTCACATATGATCTCTGGTCATCTCTAGAGAACAATTTCCTATTTGTCTCTGCTGGAATACATTTTCTGGATCAATATATATGTTAATGTTTTCAACTTGGCATCCCACAAGAATAATAAACCAGGATGCTACGCCCAACTTTCCCAGGCTGGTGAGCCACATTTTTCTAGTCTCCATTCTATGGATGGTCAATCCTACCGGCTCTATGCAGCAGTCTCAGTTCCAGTTCCCTACCTTGTACAGTCTTGAGATATTGTTTCATGATTTTGTGTGTTGAAATTCCAGATCCCAACAAAAAGGACTTTATTTGGATCCACGTTGGCTCTGTTTTTTAAATTTCTATTACATTTCTGTTTTTCAGAGTGAAATACTTTTTCCTTATCTTTGGTATACTTATTAGCCAAAAATTATTTTACAATCTCTGTACATGTGAAAAGACAATGTGAGAGCTGACCATTCTCAAAGAAAATAAATGTTCCCTACAGTTAGAATTAAATTTTATGAAGAAAGAAGGAACCAGGACCTATCCTTGAGTTAGTAGGTCCCCAGGCTGAAGTTGAACACTTTATATCCCAAATATACATAACCCTGAACTCAAACAAAATACCTTGTCTTTCATCACAGTCCAGTATATAACCAGGGGTTGTTGTCAAAGAAGCAAATTTCCCACTGATTGCAACATCCTCAGGACTATTAAAATAATGTTCTTAAAATGTTGAGGATTTTTACTATCCTATGTCATGCAGAATTTAGTCATAAAAACAGAAGCCACACTACATTTTTTGAGTAAGAAAACTTTTAATATAGGAGTTAAATGAGGTTTATACCACTGTTGGACGACTGAGGATAAGAAGTCACAATGTCAGTTCTGGATCTGCAAGTTCAGGGAGTCAAGAGGCATTTGCAGCAACAAAATGGGTAAACTTCAGAAAATTGTTGTTGCTGCTAGCAGCCCAGGAAGATGTTCATAGGCAAAACTCACATCTGCCACCTGCTAATGACTGTATGCCTGCTATAAAATAATGGCTTCCTCTTTCCCCTCACCCTCCAAATCTCGATTGAGTGCCTATTATTAGCTGACTCTAACAGGAACCATGCTCTTAAAAGAGTCTGGGAAATGTAGTTTCCAAGATTGAGTCCTGCAGTTGAGAGGAAATATTAGAAGGGTAAGGATAGTCCTATTTATAACAATAAAGAACACATACCTCTACCCTTTATTGTAAATATTGTGTGTGTATATATGTGTATGTGTGTTTCGTATCATCCCTACAACTCTCAAACCATGCATAAAACCTTAGAGGGAAAGTGTTTTTCCTATCCATCTGTTTAACACCTAGCACAGAGCCTGGAACAGGTACTCAATATATATATGGATGGATGGATGGATGGATGGATGGATGGATGGATGGATGGATGGATGGATGGAAGAATAAATAGGAATTAACAACATTATATACAATGTGTCATTAGACTACCAAAAATAAGCTCACTATATCTAAGAGAAGAGGATATTATTTCTCTTTGTAATTTCCTTACAGTAGTAGTTTCTATAATGGTAGAGATTTTTCTCTACATTATTACTAAGATTTTTTAGTATTACTCTTGATTTTTTAACAAAGGTATCTACTTATATAGAAATAGTCAACTTTCAACTCTCCACCAAAGTCTTTAACTCACTGGAAATACCTGGAGTTAGAAGGCTTGGGTCCTGATTACCCACATACCTGTGAACAAGTCATTAAAACTGTAAATCTATATTTGCATTCCAGTTTACTCTAAAACTCTTGGAACAAACTTTTACTATTACTATTTATTTTACAAATTTTAAGTACTTTTTTATGAGCTTAATGTTCTATTAGGCTTCAAAGAGACAATGACACTAATAAAGCTATCATAAAACAGCAGAAATTCCTAAGAGAGATGTATGTGTTCAGAGTCCTGTTGAATCTCAGAGGAAGAAGCAACAGTGCTCAGGGACAGAAGATCAGGGACATGCAAATAAAAGAGGTGATATTTGAGCTCATCCCTGAAGGATAGATTGAAACACAACAAAGAAAGGGGTCGGGGGAAAGCATTCAAGACTGAGGAAACACAATATACAGAGGCTTGGGGATGTTCTTATCAGGCAGGGCTCAATCGGGGAAGCAGAATCACAATGACTTGTGGGGTTTTGGTTTTTTTGGTGGGGGTGGTTGTTTTGGTTTTTGCAGAGATTAAACCTTACACAACGGTAGAAGAAGTTAGGGAAATAAAAGTCTAGGAGGGAAAAGATCAGAAAAAAAAAAAAGCCACTAATCAGAGAAAATAAAAATGGGAGCTGATGAAGTAAAAAATGAAAGCAATTATTTCTGTTTCCGGTGGTTGGTCTGAAGTCACTGCAGATCAGTGGTTCTGAGAGACGAGAGAATGAAAGCTGGATATAAATTACAGGAGAGCAAGGACAAATAAGAATCTGAAGACAAACAGCAACCTGTAAGAACAAATTGAATCATACAAAGACAAACTGGAACCAACATCTGTCTCTACCTAACAATGCAGGTGCTGTGTGGAAGAAATTGATATCCTTTACTAAGGCATGTGCTCACTCTGGCCCAGGACTCAGAGAAGTCGAAGGAGAAGATCTGGGAAGAGCTGGAGGAGCTATAGTCCCAGCAGGTGGTCCACACCAACCAAAGAGTCAGCAGATCGAGCAATACACATGACCTTCAGCAGTACTTAGTGCCCTGAGCTGCCCTTCTGAGCATGGCGGCTGCTGCTTTTGTGTTAGAAAACACTTCTTTCTTTTTTTAGAAAAAAACAAGAATCTTTGTTTTGGTATGCAGACTGACATAGGAAAAAGAGCACTGGACTTGGAATCCAATAGATGTGGATTCAAGCTTGGCTTTATCCCTTTGAGGTAAGCAGAATTCTAACACACCCCAGTGACTCATGTCCTTATAAGACTCCCTCCCCTTGACTTGTGAATATGATGGAATATCACTCCCTTAGTTAGTTTATATTACATGCAACAGTTGACCTTAAAAAAAGAGAGCTTCAGTAGGCTTGAGCTAATCGAGTAAACTCGTAAAAAGAATGGGTCTTTTCCTGGCAAAACAAATTGGAAGCACGAGGGGTATTTAATACAAGGAAGTCTATATTATTGGCTTTGAAGATGAAGAGAGCATGTGACAAAGAATGCAGGTAGCTTCTAGGAGTTGAGAGTGACCCCAGTTGACAGTCAGCAAGAACACAGAAACTTGAGTCCTACAACTCCTAGAAATAGGATTTGGCCAACAACAAAAATGAGCTTCTTCTTGTTGTAGGCAGATTCTTCACCAGAGCCTCCAGGAAAAAAATTATATTAATATATTCTAGCCAATATCCAGATTTCAGCCTTGTGAGAATATGGGCAGAGAACTTAGACTCAACATGACCAGGCTCCTGACCTACAGAACTGTGAGCTAATAAATTGGTATTGTTTTAAGTTTCTAAGTTTGTAGTAATTCATTACATAGCAAAGAAAGCTAACACATAGTAGCTGAATGGACTTGGATCCACTTCTTAACCTCCCTGAGCTTATGGATACTCATATGTAAAATGGGCATTATAATTACATTGCAAGATTGTGGTAGAGATTAAAAGAGGTAATGTACTTTAATTTTTTTATTTTTTATTTTTTATTTTTGCTGTGGTTGCTGTGGCATATTGTACATAGGCACTCAAAAAAAGTCTGTCTTTTGTCTTATAAGAATAATGAAGATCTCTAATGTTAACCCTATAAGGAGAATCTCCTGGGATGAGAGAGATGTGGCTATTCCACAAACCCCCAAAATAAGGATTTAACTTCTTGTGGGAGCAGAGTAATGGCCTTCCAAAAATGCCCACATGCTAATTCCTGGAATCTGAAAATATATTAGGATATATGATAAAAGGGTGTTAAAGCTGTAGATGGAATTAAGATTACTAACCAGCATGACTCTCTTTTTAATAACCATATAGAAGATAAGTGCTAGTGTCTCACCCACAATATTTAGACATTATTTTATTAACTTTTAAATTTATAAAAAAAATAAGCTTACTATAAATCCCTAAGTGTCTCACCCACAATATTTAGATATTATTTTATTAACTTTTAAATTTATAAAAAAAAATAAGCTTACTATAAATCCCCATGCACATAATTTTTAGGTAATTTGCAAGTCTTGAAGCAAAATTCGAAGTATATTTTAACAAAGATAGACAAAAATAAAAGCTATAACAAAAAAAAAATAAGACTACTAACCAGCTGACTTTGAAATGAAATTATCCTATATTCTCTGGGTGGGCCTAATGTAATCACAGGGTCCTTACAGATAGAAGAGGGAAGCAGAAGAGAAAGAATCAGAGAGATGTCACAACAGTAATGACTCAACCTGACGTTGCTTGCTTTGAAGATAGAAGGGGGTCACAAGCCAAAAAAAAGCAAAATGCCAGCAGCCCCTGGAAACTGGAAAAGACAAGGAAACTGATTCTCTCCCAGAGCCTTCAAAAAGGAATACAGTCCTGCTAAAATACAGTCCTTGATTTTAGCCCAGTGAAACACATTAGACTTCTAATCTACAGAGCTCTAAAACAATAAAGTTATATTGTGTTAAGCTGCTAAATTGATGGTACTTTGTTACAGAAAGAACAGAAAACTAATACACTTCTCCTTGTGTTTCTTGTTCAGAGTCATGTCACCTCCACTCTGGTCTCTGGGAGCTGATGCTTATCCTCCCATGTGCACTCCCCTCCCTGTCAACCACAGACATGATATATCTATACGCCATCACCCAGAAGCAAAGCTACGAAACGGATAGAACACTCAAACGAGACTTGATCAAAATTTGAGGAATGACAGTAGCATTTACCTTAACAGCATACCATAACTCACAAACTATCTTCTACTACATAAATATGTTGTGTTTATTAAATGACATAATGGATGTTAAGTGCTATACAGTCCAGCCCAGAGAAAGCAGTCAACAAACATCAGCTGTTACTGTTGCGGCGATTGTTGTTTGTAATTTTGTAGGGAAGCAGGGAAGCTTTGGCCATAAGCACCTGAGAAAGCTACAGCTATCATTTGATCGTTTTGAGACAAACAAAGGAGATAGGGCTGGATTTGGATGGAGATGATACAGAGTGTGGAAAGGGAGAGGGCTGCAACACTAAAGACGACAGTAGTGACATAAGCCTTCACACTAGGAGACAGATCTAATGGAAACTTAGTGCATGAAACATAAAGCACAAGTCAACTGTTCTTTCACAGGTCTTTTTAGTAACTCGCATTTTCATATAATAGGTATCAGAGCATCATGATAGAAACAGACCTAGAGAAGAAAGATGCAAAGAAAAATACTTTAACAACAACAATAGCTAGCATTTATTGAACACTCATTTTGTGCCAAACTATGTGCTAAGTACTTTATAAATAACATGAGTTACTTTGGGTCGACTATTAAAATTTAGAAAACATTTAAATGGAAAGCATTCCTCAATGCCCACAGTTATGTATCAATGTGTTATTTTAACTCCCTTTTAGGCTATGCCTGAAATGCTTAGAAACAAGGCTAATTATATCTACTAAGAACAAATTTAGGCTAAGGTTTATCTTACAGGTCATTTCACAATTTTTTCAGTGGAGATGGAAATCCATAAGCCTAACAATGTTGCTTAGAAACTGAAAATCAGCGTAGACTCGCACCTTAAAAGGACATTAGCACTACAACAATTTGACAAGTTCTGCAAAGACATAGTCCAGCACACTTTGGATAAGTGGATCAGGGCTAAAGCCTTCTCTAAAATTTCCCTCTAAATTCCAACCTTTAGCTTCCTTTAGGTGGTAGAGCAGTCCCAAAATAACCATCTCCTAAGGTGAAATTTACAGTATAAACAGTAATGAAAAAACAAGAATGGCATATAATTATAACAAAATTAAGAAAGGCTGAGGACAATGAGAAGAACTTTATTGAGCTATGTTCAGGCAGAAAAAAACAGTGGTGGGATCGCTTGAGGGTAGACTGTATATGCTCATTTGTTTCATAAATTTGCATATAGATATTAAGTCCCAGGTACTTTAGGTGGTGAGAATACAGTGATAAATTAGACACTGCCTCTGCTCTCAAGGAACTTACATTTTAATATGGTAAAGGGGCATAAGATAAAACAAATGTAAATTGAATTATTCATCTACTATTTTGTTTCTATAAAATAAAAAATGGGCTTTGTTCTGCATCAGGACTGTCACATCCAACAGCTCGTCTAAAAAAAACTATTCAGCATCTGGTTGCAGATGGGGCAAGTGCATTAAATCTTGTTTTGTATCACAGAATATATTCTACAACGTCCAGGTATTTCAGTCAGAAGAGGGCATTTAACAGGAGAGAAGCTCATCTGTAAACCATCTGCAAAAACTAAAGCTAAAAGATTCATATAAAATGACAAAGGAGCAAAAAGGAAGTCACTCTGTCAAGGAAACAAACAATAATCAAGGAAAAGCAATAAGTAAATATAAATCTGGCACAGAAAGACAGAAAGGTAATAGAGGATGTAAAAAGACACATCTAAAAACTTTAACTTCTGGTCAAGATGGAGAAATAGGGACTAGATTTACCCTCCCATTTGCAAAACCTAAAAACCCAGACAGACATATTAAATAATAGTTTTCCAGATACTGGACATCAGGCAATGAGGGACACTAATCCCTAAAAGATAGTAAAAAACAAACGAACAGATAAATAATCCAGTTTACAAAAAGACACATCTAAAAACTTTAACTTCTGGTCAAGATGGAGAAATAGGGACTAGATTTACCCTCCCATTTGAAAAACCTAAAAACCCAGACAGACATATTAAATAATAGTTTTCCAGATACTGGACATCAGGCAATGAGGGACACTAATCCCTAAAAGATAGTAAAATACAAATGAACAGATAAATAATCCAATTTAAAAATGGGCAAAGGACCTGAATAGGCATGTTTCCAAAGAAGATATTCGAATGGCTAACAGGTACATGAAAGGATGTTCAACATCACTAAATATTAGAGAAATGAACATTAAAACCAAAATGAGGTATCACTTCATACCTGTTCAGATGGCTATCATCAAAAAGAGATTACAAATGCTGGCAAGGATATGGAGAAAAAGGAACCCTTATGCATTGTTGGTGGGAATATAATTGGTAGAGCCACTATGGAAAACAGTATGGAGTTTCCTCAAAAAATCAAAAGTAGAATTACCAAATGATCCAGCAATTCCGCTTCTGTATATACATCCGAAGGAAACAAAATCACTATCCTGAAGAGATAGCTACACCCCCATGTTCATTGCAACATTATTTACAATAGCCAAGACATAGATACTACCTAAGTGTCCAACAACGAATGAATGGATAAAGAAAATGTCACACACACACACACACACACACACACACACACACACACACACACACACACAGAGGAATTCAGCCATAAAAATAAGGAAATCTTGCTATTTTTCACAACATGTATGGCTCTTGAGTGCAGACAAAGACATGTACTGTATGATACCACTTGTACGAGGAATATAGAAAACCCAAACTCATAGAAATAGATATCACATTGGTAGTTGTCAGAGGCAGGGGCTGGGGAAATAGTGACTGTGGTGAAAAGGTCCAGACTTCCAGTTATAAGATAAATAAGTTCTAGGGATGTACAGCATGGTGACTATAGTTAACAATGGTGTATTATAATATTTGAAAGTAGCAAGAGAATAGATCTTAAAAAATCTACTGGAAAAAAAATTATGTGTGGTGATGAATGTTAACTAAACTTTTTGTGGTAATCATTTCACAATATATACATTTATTAAATCATTATGTTTTACACCTTAACTTATACAATGTTATATGTCAATTATATCTCAAAAACTAAGAAAAAAAGATTTTAATAGACACTTGCATAAAAGAAGATATATAAATGGTAAGCAAGCACATAAAAAGATGTTCGACATCATTAGTCATTAGAGAAATGCAAATTAAAATGGAATGAAAAAGAACTACACTAAAATAATTAAAAATTAAAATGCCGACCATGCCAAGAGATGTAACTCTTATACTTTGGTGGTGAGAATGTTAAATGGTATAACCACTCTGGAAACAGTTTGGCAGTTTTATAAAAAGTTAAGATTACACCAACTATATCATCCAGCCATTCCACTCCTAGCTATTTACCCAAGAGAAATAAAAGCCTGTGTTCATACTCTCTCAGTTGCGAATATTCAACTCTGCCCTTGCAGCACAAAAGTGGCCATAGACTACATGTACACAAATGAGCTCTAGTATGTTCAAATAAAATTTTATTTATGAGCAAAAAGAAAAGCCTATGTTCATATATACAAAGACTTGTACACAAATGTTCATAATACCTTTATTTGTAATGGTCAAAATCTCAAACAATCCAAATGTCCATCAACAGTTGAATGGATAAACAAAGTGTGGAATAACCATGAAATGGAATACTACTCAGCAGTAAAAAATAAACTGTTGATACACACAATATCATGGATAGATTTCAAAATACTTATCCTGAGTGATAATAGTTGGGGGGTGGGGAGTACATACCATGATTCTATATATAAAAGTCTAGAAAATATAAACCAATCTACAGAGAACAGATGGGACAAGGAAAGGTGAGGGGGAAGGCAGAGAGGAGAAGAGAAAAGGGATTAAAAAAAAAGACAAAAGAAACTTTTTGGGGATGATAAATATGTCATTGTCTTGAGTGTGATAATGGTTTAAGGTATAACATGTCAAAAGTTATTTATTTGTATCCTTATATATGTATAGCTTATTGTATGTTAGTTATACTTCAATAAAGCTGGTTTATTAAAAGAAAAGAAAAAAAACAGTGAGTCACATATCACAGTCAAAATCGACTAAGTCAAAAACTGATGTGAAACTAAGCAGAAGATTTACAAATTCCTTCTACTTAGGACCTGCTCACAGACACCAGCCTCCATGAAACCCACTTCTCTGTTCTATGAGCTCCCTTTCTTCATCACTGCTATGTATGCCCTTACAATAAGGCTTTTGTCAGTCTAGAATTAACCTGATGGGCTGTTTCTTAAAACCAAAAACCCAAACTAAAAAGTTATTTGATATGGAGCTAGAAGGTCAAGGTAGGTGGGCACATTGTAAGAGGTATAATTTAAAAAGTTGATTTAAAGGAATTCATATTTCTAAGCCTAAATGAATTCCTGTCCCAGAAGGCAAGAACTTGCAACTCTGATTGAGAAGTATACTGTTATGTGGTATTCAATAAATGTTTGTTGACTAATGCAGATCTCTGAAGAATCAGTTTGAAGTGAGAAAGGATCAAAAGATAAGAGACAGGGAAATAATATCTTGAATTTGAAAAGGATAGCTCTGTAACTTTCAAATCATGAATTTGACATCAATTCCAGAAAGAATTCGGGAGGACACAAAATAAAGAAGCATCATGAGTACACTCAAAAGAAAGCAATTGTCACTAAAAGCCAAAATAGAGAAGTTATAGCAAGTCATACTACTCTGAAATCATTTCCTTTATGACAGAATTTACATTCTGGAATATCAAAGTGTCTTTCTCTTCCATTAAATATTGGCTTTTCTCCAGAAATCTGTCCTTAGCACTGAGTGGAGTTGCTAATTTGATAAGATGTAAACCTGGAGCTTCTAAGAAGAAATATTTGGAGAGAGCTTTCCTGGGAGTGAAGAAAACACAAAGGAAAACAGAGCTAAGCAATAAAGAGAGTTCAGATGATATTTGAGGCCCTGGATCTCTAGCTCTACACAGAAGTGGATCTACTTCTGACTTTTTAGTTGTTATTCAGTATACCTCCTACCCTTACCTACTTACTGACTTACTTTACTTACCTACTTATGTATTTATGTATTTATTCATCATGGTAAACCGATTTGAGCTGGATCTTTTGTAATCTGCAACCAAGAGTCCTTGCTAATACAAACATTGAGCATATTGCCTTATTAAAATTGATTTCTCTGCACTTCATTTTATGAGACTCGATTAGGAGTGCTGTGAAACACTTTGGCCACTAACTTCTTAAAACTACACTGTGAAGTTGCATTTTATCCAAAGCAGGGTGATCAAGAGGGTGAAGATTCTCAAAACTAAGCTAGATAAGAAACTTGAGTATGTTTACCCTGCAGAAGAGAAGACATGATGGGCACCTTCAAATATTTGAAAGGTTCTCATGTATAAAAGTGAATAGATTTGTTCTGGAGTGCCAGAAGGTAAAATTTAAAGAAAGGTAGATTTAGCTCATCTGTGCTCATTTTTGCACTCAATTCATTTTCACTTATCCGTGAAAAACATTGAAGAAAATGTACATCACTCCAATCCTTTCCAAATATAAGATTCAGATTCTATGATATATTCAATATATTCTATTACATATTCCTCTGATTACTTTTACAGGTAAAAATATCCCTGGACCTGGGGGTGGCTCCATGTGCTAAAGCAGTTGTTAGCACATCTGCTTTACACTCAGAAGGTCCTGAGTTCGTGCCCTGGGTGCACCTGGCCCTGGGTGCACTCCATGAGCGTGTGGGAGGAGATGTCCTCCTTCAGAGATACAGATCTTAAGGGGAAATGGCAACATCCATAGGTCAGGGGTGGAAGTGGGGGTGTGGGGGAATTAAAGAGGGTGAAAAAAATATCCCTGGACAAAATTCAACAGACATTTAGTGAGTGTTCCCTATGTGCCAGGAACCATACGCCTTTATACATATTCCTTACATCATTCCATCCCTGATAATATGGCATCTCTGCGAGGCTTAAATCATTTTAATGCTACCACTCTTTCATATAATTGATAAAGACGCCCTACTTTTCTTCTTGTTAAAAGTAAAATAAGTTTTGAAAATAAAATGTAGCTCCTGATTAATTTGCATTCCAGATTTGGGAAAAGTTTCAAATAACTCCTCAATCAGTCCACGATCCAATTTCCCCTAATGTGTAACTGGGCATCCTAGAATCTAATGTCAGATATTGCCAACTGCACACCCAACAGTTATTCTTTCTTGCTAAGAGAATCCTGATTTGATTTGATCAACAATGTGTTCAGCCTCAATGGGTGAATTATACATCCATTCTATAAAATTTTTTTTGAGTACCTTCTATGTGCCAAACACTCAAGACTCTAAGGATACAAGTGAGAAAGGAGACAATCTCCTATCCTTTTAAAGTTTCTATTCTATTAGAGAAAGACAGATCAGAAACAATAAATAGAATATCTAAGTAAACTATATAGTTTATTAGAAGATCAATGGCATTATGAGAAAAAAAAAGCAGAGTAAAGGGAATGGAAGAGCCAGTGGTAAAGGAGAGGAGCAGATTGCAATATTAAATCGAGTGGTCAGAATAGGCTTTACCAAGAAGGTGAGGTTTGAGCAAAGACTTGAAATAGATGCAAGAGAGACCCATGCTGATATCAAAAAGAAAAGCATTCCAGATACAGGGTACAGCTAGAGCAAAGGCCCTGAAGTAGAAGCATACCTGACATATCAGAGGTCTAGCAAAAAGGCTGGTATGACTGGAGTGGAGTGCGCATAGAGGAAAGCAGTTGCTGACAAGGTCAGAGAAGTCACAAGGGTCCAGAGGAAGTAAGACCTTATAGACATTGTGAAGTCTTAGGTTTTACTTTCAGTGAAATGGGGACCCTTCAATGAGTTTTGAACAGAGGAGTGACATATATAACTTCAATTTTGAAAGGATCACTCTGACTACCATGTTGAGAATAGACTGTAGAATGGCTAGTATAGATACAGAAAGACCAATTTAGAAGGGATCACAGTGACCTGAGAGAAAGATGATGGTGTTTTGTACCAGAATGGTAGCAGTAGCAGTCATTAGTTGGGGTTAGATTCTGGATATGTTTTGGAGGTAGAGCCAACAGAATTTGCTTGTGGATTGGTTGCAGAGTATGTAAAAGAAATTTTTAGCCTGACCAACTAGAAGAATGAAGAAGCCCTCAACTGAGAAGAAGGCTGAGGGTGAAGCAGATTTATAAAGGAGCAGCAAGAGTTCACTTTTAGACATAAATTAAGTGAGATATCTGGGCTGGAAATATAAATGTGGGCATCATTATCATATAGCTGGTGTTTTAAACCACAGAACTGGATGAGATCTCCAAGGGTAATTGTAGATACAGAAGAGAATAGAATCAAGGACTAAAAGAGCTCAGGGAGAAGAAAAGGAACCACCAAGGGAAACTGAGAAGAAACAATTAACGAAGTTAGTCTCTCTGCTTCCCATTTATACATATTAACATATTTAACAACATGACAACCCTGAGAATTAGGTATTATCATAATTCCTGTTTTATAGATGAGAAAACTGAGGTACAGAGAATTTAAATTATCCAACTATTAATTGTAGAGCCAGAAATGAAACCCTGGCCTTCCAGGTCCAGAGACTAGGCTCTTAAACATTATATTAAACTGTTGACACTAAGGGGTAGACACACTGCCAGAAAGATGTACAGACATTTTCCTGTCACGTCCTTCCCTCCATCTTGACTGACCAATCACCCAGACCAGTGACCGAGCAGACAAGAGGCAAATCTCCAGAGAAGCACATGTCCCATTGGAGCAAGGCAGGGGTAGGGAAGAGGTTTCAAGAAGAAAGAGGGCCCAAATGAAGGAGGGAGAAAAAGTATCTAGAACAAAGAACTCATTCTCTTTAAGAAGCTGGGCAAGCCAAATCAAGCAGATCAGCCATTCTAGAGTTGGACCAATACCCTGGTTGGAAGATAAGACTCGGACCCAAAGTAAAGTATTGTATGTTTGCCTTTTTCTCAAATATTTTTATATGATTGGCAAAACTAACTTTGTTAATAATAGGCAGTAAGACACCCCCTCCTACAAAAGAGCACTCCTGTGGTTACATGAAGAATGTGGTCATGCAGGAAACTCGGCAGATCAGGACATTTTGCCCCAAACCTGCTGGTTTCAGCCTCCTCATAACACTAACAGGGAGCTTTTTGAGTTGTTATGTGTCATGTCTCATGCAGTTATTTTACCTCCCAAGAGATATTTTTCTCAAGAGGAAAAAAAAGCCTAAAACAAAAGTTGGGTTTTGTTTTTCTGCCAAGGTTGGTTCCTCAAATGCAAAGCACAAATTTGTTCAGCCAAGAGGACAAAAAATAACTTAAAAAAAAAAAAAAGTCCCTGGAAAAGCTCAATTCCTTGGATAAATTAGGTCAGATTTTTTGAAACCTAACATACAGAAGATGGGCTATTGAAAGATTCAATAACTCTTTCACATTCAGGCCCAGTAATGATACCCTGAGAGTAAATAAGCCCTTCGGGGAAAGTCATTCACGAGGGCTTCCTTGCAAAAAAGAAATCTGCTCTTTATTGATTTCAAATATTGTCCTAAAATGGAATTCATACCAAACTGTAACCTACCATAACACATACAACTTTTTAACAAAACAACATAATTCCCTGACACAAAGGAGAAAGAAAAAGAATGGAATTTATAATAAAATAGGCTTAGGCACAGCTATATCAGAAGACTAGTGAAGCAGTCAGTGCATCTATACGTGGAATTCTTAGGAATTTGACTTCTACCAGCATAGACCAATTTGAGTTTGTTGTAATGGTGATTCCAATGCCAGAAGCAGCCTGGTTGTTGGTGGTAATGATTTTCCAAAATGGGGAACAACTCTTTGTAAAGCATATTCTTTCTTTAATTTATACACTTGTTATAATCGTGAAAACTTCAGCCTATTTTTAAACTATGCAAAAAAAAAAAAAGATTACATTTATATGTAAAATGTTATTAGGCTCTCCACTTGTAATTATAAACAAGATTTTCACCTACCTGAGTGACTGGTGAGGCATTCAAAAGTTATTCAGAACATCAAATAATTCTTCTTTATGTAGGATTGTCTTCCAAGGTACAACTTTCTTGCATCCCTAGCCTTTGCCCATAAAATGCCTACAGCATCCCCTCAGACAACCAAAATAACCCCGTTTTCTAAAATGCCCTCTGGGGACAGCATCATTCCTATTAGTGATAAGGTATACTTTTATCCATGTGCTTACGAAAAAAAAAGCATATTTTAAAAGAAATCTCAATTTAAAATTCAGTTTTTTAGGCTTAGCTTTGACTTTAGTATCATCTGCGTCAGAAGAGTGGAAATATGTCTGAGTTTTGGAATCATTCCTGGGTTTAAACCTCGATTTAAACCACTAACTGCCTAGGTGACCTTGGGCAAGCCCTTAACCTCTCTAATCACCACTTTTTCCATCAGGGAGAAAATGATGTCTTTATAGCAGGACCACAAGTTTAATTCGCGCCCAACTCAGTAATGTTTTAATTGTCTATAAACTAATCTGGCATTTCTCCCAGGCTCCCATTCACTAGTTAATGGGGAAAGAATTAACTATATATCCGATGCAATTTAAATTTAATCCAATCTGATCATTTAAACAACCCTTTGGGCAATGTTTAGAATCTCTAGGAGAAAAAACTGTTTAGGCTTTCAGCAGGGCTGATTTCATGGGTCTGAGAACTGTGCAGTTGCACAGCCTTCTGCATTTAAAGGGTCCCCACACCTGGTATAATATTCTGTTGTCACAGTGTTAAAATTCTTGATTTTTGAACAAGGGGCTTGGATTTTTCACTTCGCATTGGACCCAGAAAATTATGTAACTAATGCTGGCCCTCAGACAGTTGCCTCCTTCCCCTGCTTCTCTCTGGAAGATGATATCTGGATATCTGAGGAGAAGGGTATTGATGGGTCCTCATGACACTGAGAGAAGGACCTCTCAGCCTCATGCAGATCACCATCATGCATTGAGAAGTTAACACCAGTCTCAAGACAATAACTGTTATTCACTGGGGGCTTCTTGCTTGGTCAGGAAATACCTCTGTGTGTCTCAGCCTCACCCTTGCTATGCTGGCTGCAGACCGTGGAGTGAGTATTCTGTCCGTTACCCTGTCTACGGTCCTGGTAGTCTTCCCTGTTTTATCAAGACACAGTGTGCAGATAGTGGCTTAGAAGGCCCACTGGCTATTGCCATACTATCCATAAAATATGAGAATGAGAAGCAGCATAGGAAAACAGAATCACAAGCTCTCCTCTGTCCTTCGTGCATGGCTAAGTTGTTGTGGTCATGCCCCCAAGTTGGTACAGGCAACCAGGATAAGAGATGAGCTTTCAGGGCCTCCAATTTGGAAATGGGCAATATCTTCCCTCTTTATACTTAGTATTACTCTCATTTTTATAACACAACTCATTTCTAAGCCATGGGAGAAAATTCCAGATCTTCTGCCTGTGATCAAGACCCTGTTCACCCTGCCAACAAAACCGATAGGAAAAAAAATAAAAGAAAGCACATACTAACCATCATTGACATCGTAAGCACAGCCATAAATACAGCCTATACAAGACAAAATATAATTAACCCTTTCTTACCTATTTCCAGAGCTTTAGAAAATATAGGTGAGTAAGAAGAGCAGACTGTATAAATATATGTGTGTTCATATGAAAAATGCTACATAAGAGTCTTCTTCATTTATGAATATATACAGCAGTGGGATCATTTTGAATAAATGCTTCATATTCAATTTTATAGTCATAACTTTCTATTGATCCCATAGTTTTAGATATCCAAATTTTATTTGCTATTATTTCTTGGGGGTTCAGGAACCTTAGTTCAATACTAATTGAACTAATAGAGAGGAGTCAGAGAGATGAAAATCAAAATATCAGCCTTATTTTTGATAAAAGTTGGACATGGATCAGGTCTGCAGCCCAATGACATGGTAGCTGGAATTAAAAAGAGCTCACCAGACAGACACAGGCAGAGCTGGAAAATTCCAGGCCTCCCAATGAAGGGGAGCCTTCCCCATGAAAGCTCCACTTGGCAGGACACTGATGACAGCACATGCTCGCTGTAGGAAGACAGTCCCCAAAAAGTGAGAACGAAGGTGGCAGAGCCCTGACTTCCCAACCAGTTACTCCTTTTCCCCCAGTGGGAGGAGGGCTGAAAACACAGAAACCAGAAGTGTGTGGTGGGAGGAGGGCTGAAAACACAGAAACCAGGCAAAAGAAAGTTACCCACTCAATGCCATTTTTAAAACGAGGTTACCATGAATATGCTTAAATTTACACCTTTCTACATGTGTCCTATTATTTTCTTAGAACAAATTTCTGGAAGTGGGATTCCTAAGTCAATAAGCATTTCTAAACCTTTTCACACATACTACTAAATTGCAGAGAAAAATAATATAGATTTACACTCCCAACAGCCATGGATGAAAGTGTCTACTTCTTTACACCCTTTGCTACTGTGATAGATTCAAATGATATCTCATTAATGTTTTGGTTTGCATTTCTTTATTGGTAAGGTTAAAAATTTTCCATATATTTATTGGCCATTTTTTTTCTTATTTTCTGACTCCCTTGAGATGTCCTTTGCCCATTCCTCTAGTGAGGTTTTCATAATATTCTTATTCATTTGTAAGATGCAAAAATATTTTAAGCAATTCATTCTTCTTAATCTTATAATTACAATGCATTGAGTGTCAGGTAGAATCATAAGCCTAACAAAGCATGATACTGATGTTGAGAATGATTATTTCCATATTTATTACAAATGTTATTTATAACAAAGCAAGAACCTATTTAAAAAGAAACAGATTTTTGGAAAAGGTCAATATCTGTAGCTCACAGAAGACCTTAGACTTAATATCTTTTTATATTAAGCCTATGCACTGATATTTTTATTCCAAATTTTAAGAAACTTGATAATTACTGGTCCAGAAATTTCTAATATGAAAAAAGAAAAATCCTTACAGATGTACTTTATTTCAACATATTCAGTACATGGAAATCTGAAATTTTGGTGGGGGAGAAAGTCAGAGTAATTATTTGTTCTCTTTATTAAAAAGATCTCTAGAAATTTCAGGTATAAACTATTGACTGAGGCAAGGTACACTGTTAAAAATGATTGAACTCATACATTCATTATTGAATGAATAGAATAGATAGTTCCTAGGATATTGATCCAGAGTTTGCCAAGGATAGCTACTTTATATTTTTAGGTATTACAACTGACCACTGACAAACAGAATACTCTTTAAAGAATGGATTATTCAATAATATTTTTGTAAGAGGTCTTAAAGTAATGGATATTGAATAAATGCTAGTAAACGATGCCTTGAGCAAAATGGCTATAGTCATTCTTTCTATTAAAAGAATTTCCATTTTTAACAGAAACATGTATACCTTAAAATCCACCAAAGCATTAAACTCCAAATTTCTAGAATTCCTATTATGAATTATCTCTAAATCTCTCCACCATCTTTATATTTCTTCAGAAATATAACAATGCCTATTTGAGCCCTCATCATGCATGCATCACTTTATTAATTCAATAAACATTTTTAAGAGCCTGCTTACAAACATTCTTAAGAACTTAGTCTGAGCTACATTAGGAACTAAGATTACAAAGACAAGTGAAACAGTTCCTACCTCCAAGGAAAATATGATCTAAAGTCTATGGTCTATCAGGGGAAATAGTCTATAGCTTATATAGTGGAGGAGATGGGAAAGTCACTGAAAAATAGAAGTCACTGTGATATAACCACTGACCGCTAAGACAATCCAAGGGAGCAGCTACTAACTGAGGCTGAGGGAATCAGAGGCTTCTAGGAGGAAGTGGTGAGTCACTGAGTCCTAGAGAATGAGCAGGATCTTGCCAGGGGGAGTAAAAACAGGTAATTTAGGGGGTGGCTCCATAGTGTAGTGGTTAGCACATCTGCTTTGCAAGCAGAAGTTCCTGGGTTTGTACCCCAGGTAGAGCCACGTGCCAGACCCCCCAGGTGCGCCAGTTCTTCCAAGTAGCTGGGTGTGCCAGGCCCCGCGTGTAGCTGCAAGCGTGTGGGAGGGGACTCCCCCCCTTTGGAGATCTAGTTCTTAAGGGGAAATGGCAACATCCATGGGTCATGGGTGGAAGGGGAGGGAAGAGGGGGATTAAAGAGGGGAAAAAAAATTCTAAGAATTTTTTAAAAAGGTAATTCAGGCATGTATAAAGGCACAGAGGCAGAATGGGTCATGACATGGCGACTTACTACAAGGAGTTTTGTTTAGCAGAAGTATAAATTGGGGGTGGGGGATGGACAATGGTGAGAGATTATACAACAGAAGGAATAACATTTCAAAATTCATTATTGGAAATTTAGCATGTTCCAGTCAATATAGTAAGTCCTTGACATCTCAATGAATGCTGACAAAAATTGATGAGGAAAGAACTATTCTTACCCCACTCTCCCATCTCACAGTTAAAGAAACAGAAGCCCAGTGAGATTAAATGACTTGCCTAAGATCATATATTTTGCAGGTGGCTAAGATATATTCCAACTTGGAAATTCTAATTCTAGATCCCAGGGTCATCTTCTAATCATGAATGAATTATATGCTATGCTAACGAATTTGAACTTTACCTTCAAAGCCATGGAAGGCCAAGAAGGATTTTAGGCAGGAGAATGACATGGTCGGTTTTGCCTTTTAAAAGAATAACCCAAGTTACTGGGTGGAGAAAATGAGTGTGGATCTGAACTGGAACTACTATGTACGGTTCTGCATGTTGTATCCTGTACAACTCCAGAGAGTGCCGTTAAATGTGGTCTGTGAATGGCAACCCTGCAATTGTGCAGGGCACAACCTACATGTTTATACTTAATGTAGCTGCAAGTCACATAGGAAGCTATTACAGCAATTCAGACGTAAAATGTATGAAGGGCGGAACGAAAGAAGGACAATGACAGGGAAGAAAAGGAGTCATAATGCAGAGATAATGATGTAGGATATACAAGAGTTGATGGCTGACTGGATGAAGATGGCACTGAAGAGAGAGCAGTCAAAGAAAAAGTGGGTCTTTTGTGTCAGTCTAAGTTTAAACTACATTTTAGAATCCCCTTTCCAATTTGGCTCTAGGTTAGATTGAGAAAAGAGAAATTTGCACAAGTTTTGCAAAGTGAAGTAAAGCAGCAGCTATTATGTTCTGAAGATCATTGGGGTTAAAAGTGAGGAGAGATAGACGCAGAGATGCCAGCCTGTGCCAGTCTGTCCTCACTCTTCCCCACTCTGCACCCTATTTCTCCTCTTCTGGCTCTTCTTCCCATCTGCCTGCCCTGCTGCCCAACAGCAACCTACTACCATATGTCTGACTGCAAATACACAGGCAATAGCTAGGACCAGATCGCAGCCATCCATAGGCCTTGACACCATCTCTGTTTGTGGTCCCCGTCAGCAGATTCCCCATAAGCTCTCACTTGTCCACCATGCCAGTGCTTCAGGAGGGCTACTTAGTGACTTCCCTGATTTTCAAACTCTCTTCCTGGACCCCCTACTTCTCCAGCTTCAGTTTTTTATCCCAGCAGGCTTCTTTGTAGCAGTTGAAAAGATGAGTCTAGAATTCATTTAAGACTGTAAAGGTCCTATAATAGTCGAAACAGCTTTGAAAAAGAACAAAGGTGGAAAACTTGCACCATTTGATTTCAAGACTTATTATAAAGGAATCTATAACAGATCTGTAAAAATGTACACCCAAATTATACAAAGACCAAATATCTGGTAAAATTGTTGCCTGAGATAACTTGGAAAGCAGGCCAGGTGCCTAATGAATCTATAGCTCTGGGGGAAATGGTTGGCAAGAGAATAACTGTCAGCTTGCTTTTACTTTGTACTTCAGGCAAAGTATTATAGGAAATGAGCTCAGGAAATAATTGGCTAGTTTGCTAGCAGTAATGAAGGTCCAGAAATTGGAGGCCTGACTAGGAGAGCTGTTCAAAACAAAAGTTATTAGACCCTAAATTTTAAAAGACAATTTTAAAATTGTCTTTAAATGTCAAATTATAATGTATACCTGAAAATTATATAATTGTATTAACCAATGTTACCCCAATAAACAATTAAAAAATAATTTTAAAAAAAAACACCCTAACTTTACTGCTGCCATTTGGTCAACCAAAGTTACCTGTAGTGGTATTTGAGTGTGATGGCTCTGAATGAAGTGGCAAGACAGTGTTTCCTGCTGTCCCTACCACCACTGCGAGGCCTCTAACCACTCACCATCATGGGAGGAAACAGCCATAACTCAAAGATATTTGTATCAGAGAAGAAGTATTCAAGAGCTATACCAGTCCTCCAAGAACTGTTGACAGTGAAGCTACAGCCTCACAACATGGGCATTAAAAAAGATGGTTGGGAGAACGGTCTTGCCTTCATTCTGAAGATATTTATATTCAGATAAACTCCATGCCTAAAAGATGTGCAGAAAATCTAAACTCCAGAATTATATGGAATTTCTCTTGGAACTGGATTTTCACAACAGCTGTGTATGCAAAAAAAAAAAAAAAGCATTGTAAACCGGGTTTTGTAAGAGAAAGGTGTTCAGAGATTCAGTGCTCTTGGTTACTGGTATTCTTAGCAAGATCTTCTGTTCTCTTTCATTCTTTTACTTTATTATAGTTTAATCTTTTAAAATCCTACCTTGGATCATTTGAGCTTCCAGGAAGTACTTTAGATTATTAGAATTAGACTTCATTTTGAAATTCCTTTCCATAGGCTCAAAATGCTTTATTTTATTGGTGCCTTCTCTCATCAGGCCTTTTAAATCCAAGGGTTACTGGTATATGGTTTTAGAAGAATTATATCGGTGTCACTGAATTTTGTTCCCATACCAGTTTGGTCTGTTACCTTTTAGCTATAGGGAATTCAGTAATATAACTAGATAAATTCTTGCATTATCACTGGCTTTATTTTATCTCATTTTAAAGCTTTTGGGTTATGCTTGTTTGTTTGTTTGTTTGTTTGTTTGTTTGTTTGTTTGTTCATCTAAGAACTTTTGGAGAAGTTTTATGAATTTTTTTACACAATCACATTATGGAGTGACTTGTTCAGATGTGGATGACATTTGTTTAATATGTCTAACTGAATTTCAGACTTTTCTTCTCATCTGTCAACATATATTTTCCAGAGAGTGCATTACCTTATGATTTTAACAGAGAGAAAACATGTCTACTGTGCAGAACTGTGATTTAAGACCATACAAATATATGGAAAGATAGGGCTACTTCATCACACTTTCAAATATAATTAAGTCCTATAAATTATTAAGAGCACAAAACATTAATTTCATTGGATTGCAATGACTATTACTAAAGCATTAGAATAGATTTCAGTACTAAAAATTAAGAAAAAGTTTTCCTTAGGATACTAGAAGATTTAAATGTATATTTCGATTTTTTAATTAAATGAGAAACAAGTGATTTTTAAAATACATAAGTAATAGTCAATCTAATGTGTATGTGAACATTTTTTCTATCCTAATTACTTGCCACTTAATTGCAGTATACAATTGTAAATGTGTTTTTTCTTTTTAATGTCACCAAAAACAGCAACTACTTAATGTGCTACTAAGATTCCTCCTGTGATACCTGCCCCAGTTCCAGCGAGGTGGGTTCTCTCCCTTCTCTGAAGTCCCATCATCTCTCCCCTGTCCTTCAGGAAGTTACCACTCTGTTTTGCCTCTTAGCTATTTTCTGACTTCCTGGTCTTGTCCAATCTCCACTCTAAACTGTGAGCTACTGAAGACCAGAAACACGTCTACTCCTTTTTACAGATCCAGTACCATCTACAACACCTCGTATGTACATAGTGGATGTTCGATAAGTATTTTCTGAATGTTAGAATTTTACACCCACTCCCTGGGAATGCTGACTCTATACACACCAGTAGTCCAGTAGTCATTACACTCTGGTCCAGAGCTTTGGGTGATGTATGATGTTTTCTTATGGGAGAAGAGCAATTTTTAAAGAGGATTCAGCGATAATAAACAGGGAAAATAAAATAGTGCTATACCCTGGCTCCAAATAGTACCTAGTTGTATCACAAAAACTAGGACTGTCCAGTGAGCCAATATCTTTGCTTACTGATTAGAAGAAATTAAAACCCAATTTCTCCAAGTTGTCTTAACCGCAAAACAATCTTTTACAGAAGAAACTCAATTAACTTTTAAAATGTCATATCAGCATTTTCTCTTTCAAACAATCCAGTGAGGAGAAAATGGGCAGTTGCCTGCCTTTCTAATATCAATACCATTAGCAAACGGTATTGAAATCAGGGCAGGTGGGTGGGGAGGAAATATTGACTATCTGCAATGTTCTCACATTGGTGCTGTAAGAGAGCTGAAAGCTGAAACATGGGGACGAATCAGCATTATTCAGTATGGAATGGTCAAAGCCAAAAGTAGAAAATAATCAATGCCTATAAAATATTGAAGTATACTAAATGTGTTTACTAAAATCTGGAGCATAATAAAGGAGATATGTGCTTAAAGTTTAAGTGGGAACAGATTTAGTGTAAATAGAAGTGTAATTTAGTGTAAGCGGGGTAAACTTTAGGTTTTTGGTAACTTAAGAGACAAGTGCAGATAAGAATGAAAATATAAATAAATCAAGCTTTGCACAGTGGCAGTATCAAGCCAATGACATTTATTCAAGGTACGATTATTGGTAATTGAAAATATAAATAAATCAATAGATAATATCTTCATAGTTTATTGATAGTAGAGAGATTTTTGTGGAAGTGGTCCCCAACCTGTTGGGTTCTGGGGCATGTTTGCCACTGTAATTACTATAAGAAGACTTTAAAAACATATACAATGTAAGCCTTGTCTGTGGATTGAATAAATATCATGCCTAACACATATACTACTGTTTGATGCAGATAAACAGATACTTTACTGATGAGTAAATGTCAGACAGGTTAGGGAAGCCAAGCAGACTGATCTAGTAGGGACATATGTGGGAAGAGCTGTCAGAGGGAAGGAGAGGACTCTACTGTCAGGGAGACACATCGTCAGTGGGAGGGGTCGTAGCAAGAGCATAGGCTTTGAAAGGCACTGAGCAGGAAAGAGAGATGAGTATAGCTGGCAAGAGGGCACAGGTTATGTGGTAAGCAATGGAACCTCTCAGATCTTTAGGGAAATGACCACATTCATAAAATTCTATGTATGGTTAAATTTTTTATAGGAATTGGTTAGGAGGCTGAGTTTCTGGATTTGACCCAGGGCTTACCCAAAACAGCAAAAATGTGGGAGTAAAGGGAATCATGAGGAATTAAAGAGTAGGAAACTCAAGGAAACATGAGCAACGTATTGTCTGTTACAGACCCTGGAAATGGAGGTCTAGCCTAATTTGATCTGATCTTGAGGGACTTGGGGAGCTTTGGCAAAATCTGGGTTTCTTACATAAATTCACTTAAAAGTGTTCCTGAATCCTTAAAAGCTTTTTTCATTATGTGTCTCCTCAGTTGATGGAATCATGCAACAATGAAAAAAGTTTTACATTAAAAAAATCAATTGTGATACTACAAAAGTTCAGAACTATTATTTTCAGAACATTGCCTGTTATGATTGATGTCAAGAGGAACAAGAAATTTTTAGCTTCATCAGAGAGAAAAGGCTGAGCTAGGTCCACTGCAGAACTCTAAAATGCCACATAGGCTGCCATTTTTTCTGAGACCACATCACAGCACATGGGTGAATGGGAATGCTAGTCACAGGAAGGCCCAGAATAGGTGAAAAGTCAGAGCTTTCATCAAAGCTTCTACTTTCTTTCCCTTGCTCTAGCTCATTTAATCATCAGAACAACCCCGTATGGAAATTAATATTATTATCTCAATATTAAAGATTAAGAAACTGCAGCACAGAATTGACCAAGGTAATGGTAAGTAGAAGAGCCACAGTCCAAAAGAATTTATTTGACTGTAAAGCCTATGAGCATAACGATTAACAAATCAATTAACCAACTACTTACTGAGCATCTAGTGCAAAGTATTAAAATAAAGACATTACTACCTAATGTTACATACATTACTGTATCACTCAGGGTTCTCCTAAGAAACAGAACCAATAGGATGTATGTATATATGTATGTATGTATGTATGTGTATGTGTATACATATATATAAAAGAGATTTATTATAGGATTTGGCTAATGAATATCTTCGGTGTAGACTGGCAGGCTTAAGACTCAGGAGAGCTGACAGTGCAGTTCCAGTCTGAAGGCCAGCAGGTGCAGGCCCAGGAAAGCTGATGGTACAGTCAAAATCTGAAGGCAGTCTGCTGGAGACTTTTTCTCTTACCCAAGGAAGGGTCAGTCTTTTTGTTCTGTTCACGCTTTCAACAGATTGGATGAGGCCACCCACATTATAGAGGGCAATCAGCTTTACTCTACCTATTCAAATGTTAATCTCATCCAAAACTCCCTTGCAGAAACACCCATAATGATGTTTGACTCAATATCTGGGCATCCTGTGACCCAGTCAAGTTGACCCAACAAATGAACTATTACAATTACATTTAAAATAAACCTTTCTCTCAATACTTTATCCTTATAGTAACTTTATAATTTATATATTTTACCAGTCTGGCACTTAATAGAAGTACATTTTAGTCTCAAATACTCAAGAACCACAGCTTCCTTTATGGCATTTAGGATATCATTTATACTTCTATCTCTTATTTTTTAACTTTAAATTAGATTTTAAATGTAGACTTCTACTTACTATATCCTCAGGGAACTCTTAAACCTACTAAGACATAAATTAAGCTCCTTTCTGATAAAAATCTTACCTAAATTTATTAGTTTTCACATTTGCCGTATAGGTAAAGACAAGAAAAAAATGTCTGAATCAGAGTAATGAGTACTGAGGAGGCAGAAATGACAACTTAAATCAGGTGGTGAGAAACATTAATGAAATTACAAAAAGGAGTTAATAAAATGCCTGGTAAAAAAAAGAAAGCAAACTTTAGAACTATGAGAATGGTATCTAGAACCAACAATGAGGTCCTACCTTCCCATCCAGAGCTAAGGGTTAGTGTTGGACTTAGGACTAGGTCTCAGTGTTTAGGGTTCTCTGAGGGCAGGAATCACACCTTTATGTACCCCATATGCAGTATAATACAGGCCTTACATAACACGTGCTCAATATTTTTTTTATTATTTTTATTTATGCCTACAGCACCTGGTCTTCCTAGGTGGTCTCCCATCCAAGTCTTAACCAGGCCCAATCCTGCTTAGCTTCCGAGATCAGACATTGGGCTTGTTCAGGGTGGCATGGCCATAGACCATGGACCATGGCTCCACTGGGGCATGAACCCAGAACCTTCTGCGTGTAAAGCAGACATGCTAACCGCTACACGTCCGACTCAATAATTTTTTGAAGTTTAAAAAGAATGGATATTTGGATAAAAGTAATTTAGCAGAAGGGAATAGAAGGAAAAGAAACTTATGTGCTATCCAGGCATGTGGCATGGCCTTGTTACAGGATTACTGGGTACTGAGGCCGATTGCAAGACCTCTTTAGATCATCAAATAAATAATGTTTACATGAAGGCAAGTTCCCAAGGCCTGATATGCTTGCTTAGTTCAGACAAAATATTATGTTCTGTATGACAATAGAAGATATCAAAAATTAGTTATTTAAGAACCCTCACTCCAACCACCTGGCTATTTTTTTTTTAAAAGGCTAATCACTTTTCTAGGTTAATTAGCGAGAAAGAAGGTTTATTCCTAAGTCTCCTTTTCTAATCTTTCTTTTTACCACCTTCAAATATTTGGGCTGTTTTTCAACTTGAAAAATCCTTTTTGAAACACATATAGGTGTGCACACACATGCTCGTACACACACACAAACACAGATTTATATTAATCTCAGTTTCGATTAGAAATGCAAATTCAGCTTCACTTTATGTGTTGTGTTATGGGGAATTCTGATGCAGAGGTCAGACACTCCTTTAAAGCCACAGAATTCTTACATAGGTATACATACAGCAATTCAAAACCTTTTCTTTTCATAAAGCACATTTTCTAGGAAGAAACCCCAAAGTTTCATAACCAACATACGTAAAGCACCAATTAAATAAAGCTGTCAAAGCATTCAGAACAAGAACCTCTGGCCTAGGACAGAGGGTCCAGAATATTACATCTGAGAAAAGTGCCTTGAGCTCCTTCAAACTCCCATATTCTGTCTGAAATAATAACTACAGCTAATTGTGTGGACACAGAGTCAGCTCAACACAAATAAGATATAGAAGGAGAGATTTCATTAGAATTCAGCTCTTGTCAGAGAAGAATGAAAATCATTAACCCCAAGGTTTGGAGTCACCTAGTAATTTTCTAACCACTCCTACTTACTAATGAAATCATAAAATCATAGCATCTTAGGATTGGAGGAGGTATTAAAATAGCATCTAGATTCTAGAGCAAAACACTGTATAAGACCCCTTTGAATAAGACAAAATATCCATATTTTGTTAATTCATTTCTTATGATTAATGAAATGTATTTAGAGACAAGTGAGAAAAAGAAGCCTGAATTTAGCATTTTTTTAAGTTACTGGCAATTTAACTTCCAGTTTAAATTTGAAAAAAAAAAAAAAAAGACTTGCTAAAACCCAACGAAGTACAGTATAAAACATTTAGGAAGGTGGTTATCTGGAAAATTCTGTTTTTTAAATGTTTCAGTACCCATTTTGAGACTGATTTCAAACAGAGGAGATAAGATTAAAAATCAAAAGGAAGAAGGCTGAAAAGGGTCGTATCACACTACCTCTCTATCAAATGTGAAAACCATGATCACAATGTGTGTCCCTGCTGGTTCTTGTGCCCACAATAGGATTCTCTGTCCCATTGACACAGGTCAGCTGCGTGATCCTTCAAGCTCTACTTGAAGGCCAACAGAGGCAGGTATTTTATTATAACATTTCTTTTTTTCTTTACATTAACTAGATTTCAAAAGATGACTTACTTTTCCTCTGGAATCTAAGACTGTTTAAATGAGGTCATAGATACTTAACACTTACCAAGCTCATTTCCACTAGTTCGTCACTTGGTTCAATTACCTTTCATTTAATACTGAACAGAAATGCCCCTGATGAGATCTTCTGGAGAGTAACAAGCTGTAAGGCTTTAAAAGTTATGTCCTCCTTTAGCTCTGAAAATTTATCACTCACATCTCTGAGATAAAGCAAAGCATGAAAAAAAAAAAAAACCCCCACGAAAGTCATCCACGTAACCTTGATTTTCTGAGATAGTACAGATTTCACATATTAAAATAAAGTATTAAGTGTCAAATAATACAAGTTTGGTCAAATAAATTGTAATATAAAATGGGCAACTATACAGCCATTTAAAAGATGTGTGGAAGAATATTAAATGGAAAATGTAAGACATGTTTAGGTTAGAAGCCAGCTTATAAAACACTATTAGTGTATAATCCTGATTTTGTAGGGACAGGGAAAGGACTGAAAAATGTATACCAAAATAATAATTGCAGTTATATTTGGGTGGTAAAATTATGTGTGATTTTTATTTTTTCTTTAAACTTTTCCATATTTGCCAACTTTTCTATAGGAAGTGCTATTTTATCAAATAGATTAAAAATAATTGTAAAAAGAAAATACAGTCACTATCATCCACTCTGCAGAAGATATCTGAAAAAGTAAAAGTTGCAATATTTTCTATGACCTTTAGCATAAGCATCTTTTCCAAGGTCTTTGAATACATTCTTGTCCCTTCTTTCTAGTCAAATCTCTATTACTTACTATTGATGCATAACAATTTGCCTCTAAACTTAGCAACTTAAAACAATGCACATTTATTATCTCACAGTTTTCATGAGTCGTGAGTCTGGGCACAGCTTATCTGGATCCTCTGCTTCATGGTCTCTCAGTGAAGGGATTGACCCAGGATGTACAGTCTCATCTGAAGGTTTAACTGGGAAAAGATCAGCTTCCCAATCTCACCCAGGGAGTGTTAGCAGCATTCAGTTCCTCAAAGGCTGTTGGACTAAAGACCTCAATTCCTCCCTGGCTGTTGGCCAGAGGTTTCTCTCATTTCCTTGCCACATGTGCGTCTCCCACCCAGCAGCTTGCTTCATCAAAGTATGCAAGCCAAGAAGGCAACAGAGAGGATCTCCTCGCAAAGTGGAAGTCACAATATTTTGTAACTCAGTCACAGAAGTGACAGCCATAGTCTATTGTCTAGAACTACGTCAGTAAGGCCAGCCCACACTCAAGGGGAGAAGATAGGCATAGGCACGAACACCAACAAGTGGGCAAAGCTCAGAACCATCTTAAAGTCTGCCTACCACATCATTCTTTTCAATTAGCCTTTTTGTGATTTCTCTGATATGCCCTAGAATCAGTTCTCTTTTACATCTCTAAAATCTCTTCATTCACAGTCTATAATTTATAAAAATAAATATAACAAAAATCAAGTGTTCTGTTTTACACTGTAAGGTTTTTAGATAAAATAAATAATTTTAAAATCATTTTCCTGGTTATAAATTGATTTTTTTTTGGTATGTATATGTCTTTAAGGGATTTTAAAGTTTTTTTTTAATGGGAAAAAGAAACACTCTAATACCATGTTATTCATAATACCGGTAAGCAATTTTAAAAACCAAAATTTTTAGTGTATTTAAATTATAATGCAGTTATCAGAGGAAATATTATTTGATCACTAAAATTATGTTCTAGAAGAACATTTATGACATCAGAAACACCTTCTATATTGTTAAATGAAAAAATCAAGACATAAAGCCACATATAGGGTATGATCACAATTTATTAAAATATGCAAGTAAACAAATAGGAATATTACTGGAAGTATACACATCAAAATATTTAGAAGAGTTTACTTTTAGGTATTAAAATCTCAAATGATTCTCCCCATTCATAATCCTTTCAGAATCTGGATATTTTGTTAATATATTAATAATAAATTATTATACTTATTAAATATTATGCTTAGTATTTATAAATAATGAATAATAACATTTTCTTCTTTCCTCTCAAAGCAATATCTAAAACACTTTTATTACTAATATTTAGTTAATATATGTGAATAATATTATCCACAAATTTCTAATAGAGTCTTAGAAAAATCCTTAAAATACCAAACAATTTTGAAATTCAAGTAATGTAAATAGATTTTAAAAGATGTAGAATATTGAGAAAGTTACAATGATCACTGTAGAGAGAACATTATTACACTAGTGAGAATGTTATCTGTTAAGCCTAAGAACAAAAGAGATAACCGAATACTCTAAAAATCCTTCCAAATGAAATCTCTTCGGAGTATGAGATGAGTATAAATTAACAAAGTTTTCAAACAAATTTATTTACTTTTTTCATGTACTATTTGAGTGTCCATTGTGTGTAGAGAGATACCTCTATAGCTCTAAATTCAATTTGTTAGTTTGGAAACATAAAATGTAAGTTAGAATATAAAATTCTCCTGTTTGCTATATTGAATCATTTTAAATGTCTAACAGTATTTTCTAATTAATTTATTTAATTTGTATGTACCTACCTTAAACTTATGACAGAAGTTATTTGCTACTTTTCAGTAAACCAGACTTCTTCCCTTTCTGTCACATTATGGGAAGCAGACAAAAAATTTAGAACAGAAAGTTCATCGACATTTAAACACCTCTTAGAGAATACTGCTATCTTCCAAATTAGGTTCTTCCACAGCTTCTAGCAGATGCAATTCACTTGCTTTAAAATTTTTTCCCAATTTTTAAGGGACTAAATAGAAAATGAAGAAGAGAAAAATTAGAAAAGCAACATCTCAAAACTTTCTGAAGACAAAGTTAGCCAGGTGAAATTGTCTAGCCAATCTTTTCTTATAAACAGTATCAATTTTACTATGTCTTTTATGTCTATATTTTGATATAGCCACTGTCTTCCTTTTGAATAATGTTCCTTTTCTGAGTATAGAAATAATGTATAATTATTGCAGAGAATTTGGAAAATAGACAAAGGCACAAGGAAGAACACACAAGTCACCACAATTGTACTACCCCAATTTTATATTGTTAATATTTATGTTGTTGTCTTTTATATTTTTTACTAACAAAATGGATCCTGCTGAGTATAAAGTTATGTGCCCTCCGTGCCCTCCATTTTCACTAAATATTATACATTTTCTCATAACAATAAACCTCTTTTGAATACTATGTTTTAATGATATTCCATCATGGTGATCATATTTGTATCAAAATCTTTGTTCAAGTATGCAACACTTTTTACAAAGTTTTGTATCAGTATATGCTACTGATACAAAACTTTGTAAATTAATTGATAGAAATTTAGCATAATGTCTGTATTCTCTGCAACAGTTTCTATGAAATAGGAATTATCTTTTTCTAAAACTTGAAAGACTCACCTTTTCTGACTATCTGCACATAGAATCATTTGGGAGTGAGTGGAATTTACCATGGTTATTGAACTTTTCAGGTTTTTTACTCACTTTGAATCAATTTAGGTATTTTTTTCCAGAAAATTATATATTTTATCTATGGTGGAAATTTCTTTTCAAGTACGGCAGATTGTGTTGAATATCCTAGTTTTCCGTATTCTTCAAAATTATTTAAATAAGAAGATAGAAGACGGCAAATCAGATACTTCTAGCCTAGCTGCTATCCTATTCAGAAGTCTCTCTACAAGTTTGTGAAAACTCAGTGTCTGCCTGAAAGTAAATCAACAATAATAAATAAGTTTATTAAAGTATTTACTATGTTCCAAATAATATGCTAAGTGCTTTAGGTATATTAGCTGATGTAATCCTTACAACAACCTCACAACAAGTAGGTATTATTATTCCTATTTAAGAGATGAGAAATGGAATATTGGAGAAAAATAATTTAGCCCACCTGTAGGTAGTAGAGCTAGTCTAGTACCCAAGTCTATATGACTTGAACCTATTTCCTGAACCATTATGCAATATTGTATCTCATTATGAGACATATTTTTCTACTGTTCTTTAATGTTCTATTACCTAATTTGATGTATTTGCATATATTGTTTCTCTCACCTGTTGCAGATGATGAAAGAATCTGAACTGAAAAAAGTAGGAAAAAAAATATGATGCTATTAAATACTTCACTACCATGTTGCTAAGGGGTTAGTTAGGAAACCCAAGACTTTTCCAAAACTGAAAATGCTATACATTATACAACATTCCTTGCCTAAATGAAATTCTAAGTATGGGGTTTATTTTGTAGTACATTAAATGATATAACAATGATATTTTTAGTCACCTTTATATCTTAGAGCCAAGATATTTGCAGCAGCATGAGTTTCTCAGCGCATAGGATATTTAAAACATTAATTACCTATGGTTTTTAAAACAAAAAGGAAAATACCTAGTATGATAATGGCTGAACTAGTGCCTCAACAATCAAATACTCAGGGATGGAATTATTACACTAATTAGGAGTCAGCGACTAAAATAATTTTTAAAAAAGTAAGTGTTCGCTTAGTTCAGTGCTTAGCACAAAGAAAGGAAAATATTACTACTGTTTTAGCTTTGCTTGTAAAATCCAATTTGGAGAGTGATGTGTAATTCATTGAGAAGATGCTTTAGCATGGACAAGAAGGAGGCAAAAAAAGCCATTTGCTCATTTAAATCAGCTTATTAACAGTTTATTAGTTCCTTAATATGATTTGTCTATATCCTTTGCACCGAGATACTCTATAATAATGAAGTAAGCCTAGTAAAATTCTTTAAAGTGAACCACCATTTGTATAGGAAAAATTTTTCTAATGAAAAGTAAGATAACTGGAACATTTCAATCACCTAGTAAGGAAAGTAAAATACAAATGAAATAAAAACACAGTAGATGTTTGCCCACTCATTGAATCCTAAACTAAAAGCAGCCCTGATATGTGCCATATCACCAAAGAGAAATGCAGAGAAAGGAATGTCAACATGTCTCATGACACACAACTCAACAATTACTCTATTAAACTCACTTCTACTTCATGTCTTCAAGATTAAAATCCTCTAATGTAGATGATTTCGCCTTAAGACAATGGGGTCTGCTTGGGTGGTACTGTTTTATGCTATGTCTAATATTTTACTAACTTTCAAGAGCCTCAAAAAAGATGTTAGCTACTTCTTATTCATCAAACTACTGATTTTATTTAAAAGTAGAGCATGGCAGCATAAAAAAAAAGAAAAAGAAAAATAGTTTACCAATCTATGTAAATATGTCTGGCTATCCATTTTGTATCATGCCCCAAAAAAGGTTGAATGGCTTTTGTCCAATTGAGGAAGTAGTTTTGTTGGTCTGACTTAAATATTAACTATTGGTAGTGGTAAATATTGGGGATTGGCATGCTCAGCATCTCTATTCCAATTTCTTTGTGTTATCTTTCTGATACTAGAGTGGCCATAAAGCTCCTCCCATTCTCCACCACCACCACCCCGCACCGCCCCCCTACAATAAGTTCCCTTGCAGCTATGCATTCTGGATATGATTTAGTTCTGCCAACCACATGCACTCAAGACTTGAATTCGGAACCAAGTTAACCATGAGAGAGGCAGGGCATGTGGCAGTGCTTATGCTGGTGCAGACAGAGCAAAAGCGGTACTGATTTAGCGGAAGCAGCTTCCTGACCATAGTAGCAGCTCCTTTAATAACTCTGCTGGGCAGCAAGGCTTTGGGAATTCATCCCAGTGTCTACCTCCTCAGCTTAGAGTCTCCTCTTGAGTCCTTCTAACAATTCTGGGGCCCATTTAATAACCTATAATATATCCCTTTTTATTTCCAACAGCTACAACAGAATCTATTCTCTTTAACTGAATACTGACTAATAAGATGATTTCTATATAATTCAGCTTAGAGGGGCCCAAGGACAATGAGAGGTTCCATATCATCAACTAGGAGAGGCACATCCTCTTTAGGGCAACTGAGACTGATGCTTGAAGTGGAGATTTTGCCCTCAAAAAGATAAGCCATAACCCTCCAGATCTGTAGAAAATGAAACACATAGATAGACTCTTGTGACTGTCAATCAGGAGACATGGTCTCTCACAGGCTACTGAAATCCAAGTCCAACATTTGGTTGTGATATTTGGTTCCAACTGGGAGGAAAATGCCATATCTAACACAGAAAAAGCAAACAGTAGTGCTAAAATGAGCCACAAATCTGCTATGTTAAGGGATCCAACAATAGTTTAATGTCCAATATTCACCATCTAATTGACCATGCTATTCCTGGAACCAATTACTAAGCACCAGAGATTATGAGATCTTTATTAAAGCAACATGAAGAGTTTAGACATTTACAAATAAGATCAATGCTTAAAACAGGGCCTTTCAATAGGTCTAGAAAAGGGAAATTCTCTAGGAACTACTGTTTCCTTTCACCTTCTTTGATTTTACATCTCTGCTGTTCTCTGTGAGCCTCTATTATACCATGACCAGTTATAAAGCCCAGAGAAAACATTTTTAATTGAGGGTGATTTATGATTCAGCTGCTTCTCTCATGGGCCACTCTATCTCACACAGCAGCAGGAAATCATTCATGTAGACCCTGGACCTGATTACAAGTATGGTCAAGTATGGTTCATAAGAAAGCAGTTCTATTATTGTAATTATAGGAAAAATATTACGATTCCAACTTTACAAACTCTTGTTTCTAACAAATGTCATAAAACTTATAGCTAATGATTCTCTCAAGTAACATCAGATGATAACAGAGCTAATATATAATAAATAAAAGAAAAATATCATATAAGTAGAAATTACTGTACCTCAAAAGTGTTGATAAATTACATAAATGTGAAAAACATTGCAGAGAAGAAAAGTTAGTTTAAGTGACAGGTGTCAAACTGTAATATATGAATCAATTTCTGGCCCGAATTCTAGCTCAGTGGAAATGTTTTTTTCATGATGTGAATCATCCACATAATGTTATTTACTAAATACAAAGAAGCTCAACTTGTTTTACCTATTCAGGCAAAACACTACTTGCTTTTTACAGCTTGCTTGAAACTTATTTAAAAATTTTGAAGTCAGAATGAGGTTTTAAAGTTTCTAATGCACCTATTTAATTTTATGCTTGGTATGAAGCCATCTATAACTTTCATGAGATGTTAACCATAATCACCTTTGCAATACTTCAATGCTCAGTCACTCTTGACCTCTCAGGTCTATGGGAACCTTGGTTGGTTTTATAGAATTCATCATTTGCTCTGGATACTCTCTGAGACCATATGATATAAACGCTAAGATTCCAAAGAGAAGTTATCTGGATATCAAAAACACTTTAGCTGTCAAGGGGCTACCATTAGTGGAATCACAGATAAGTTCAAAAATTAGACTGGACAAGTCAGAACAAATACAAAAATATAGCAACACCTGACTTGCTATTCAGGTTTAGATAGACTTTGAGATAGCAGCCAGGACAGGCAATGCTACCTACTGGTCAAATAAGGTAGACTTTAAAACATTGTCTAGTGAATTCACTTCTGCCTTATTAGGCAATGAGGTGGTGGAAAGCTGAGATATCTCCTTCTAATCAATGAAAGAAGCTTTAGATCACCTGGAGGAATCTTTCTGGGAGCTAATTTATTTTGAAAGATCAAACCAAGGTGATAAACAATGTTTATCAGGAAAGTCAAAAAAAGAAGAAAGACATATTCCATAGAATTTTAGGATGATACCCTTGAAAATGCCATCTGTCTCTATTTCAGGTAGTATACCTTCTTACTTCAGAATTTCGTGGACCTCATTTAAATAAGAATTCAATAAACATATCCCAATTATAACGAATGTTTGATCCTCTGGGTGGGGGGAGGGAACATGATTGATTTCATTTTTAAAATCCCACAGTTACAAATAAGACTACTTTTGATTTAATATTGAGTGAAGCCTCACAAATATTCCCTATTCATCAACTCATAAGTTAACATGTTGAAATTGACCATGCTTATATATAGAAAAGAACTGAGTAGGGAATATATTCAGTGAATTTATAATCATCTTTATAAACTCATCCCTTTGGCACATAAATTGACCTTTTGAGGCAATATAACCTCCCCAGTCATTTCTCGGAGTTCAAGTGTCTTAGAGGCTTAAAAATAGTTAATGATAAGATTTCATGCTTCACAAAACATCAAATGCTAATGACATTTTCAAATAGTAAATGGTACACAGAGCATTTGATAACAAGCTGCTACTTTTTAAATTTTTTTCATACTATTTTTTAAAAAGTTTAAATAACACAGCAATCATCCCTTAATAGTTTTCTGAAACATAAACTAACCAATAATGACTTCAGAAGCAAAATACCCACAGACCAAGTCAAAACAATTAAACCATAAAATCATTTTAACCAGAAGAAGCTTTGAAGGATTTCTAAAGCCAGTACTCATTTTCCAAGAAATGGTCAGAACCTTTCTTGTCTTATATCGTTCTCTTTTTTTTTTAAGTCAGACTAGCAAGGACTGTTTTGTCAGTGATTACAATGTTTTTTTTTTAAGCCCGACAATTGTTACCAATTATAATTTTTTTAACCTAAAGAACAACTAAAATCCTTCAGTATATGGTTTCTAACTTAAAACTCATCATTCATTTAAGCCTACTTGTTGGCCTGACCTCTGTGTAGCTGTTCCCTTACTTCTGCTGACAAGAGCAATTAACTGAGTCTCTAACCCTGTTCTCCAGGCTTTAATTCCCTCCAACAACTTTCCTTGGTTGAGTGACTCAGAACATTGCACTGGTAAAGTATTAACAGTAGTGATTTTGAAGTGACCTCAGGACTTAAACTCAAAATTGGGTTCAAATCCCATCTTTGCCACTAACCAAATATATGCCTCAGAGCATGTTACCTAATTTCTCTGGACCTGTTTCTTCATCTTTAAAATGGAGATATCATTATCTACCTCAGGGGTTGCTGAGGGTTATGTGAGGTGATCCTGCAACTGGGCACACAGTATACACGACAAATATTTGCTGAAGTTCCTCATCAATAATTATATTTTTACTGCTTAGTGTATACCAGGCTCCATGCTAAGTGCTGGGGATACAACAGCAAGAAAGAGATAAACAATCCCACCCCAAGAAGCTGATATTCAAGTGGGGAATATAGAATAAAAACTAATAAAATAATTACAAATAATGATGTATTAGGTGGAAACGAACAAGGGCTAAAACAAGCATACAATAAGGGGAGGAAGAAGGTCACAGTAGGCTTCTCTAACGAAGTGGCATTTAAACTAATAACCAAAAGATGACAGGGACCTAACTATGCAAATAAGTGTTCAAGGCAGAAAAAAAAATAGCAAGTGGAAAAGCTCTGAGAAAGGTAAGAGCTTGGAAGTGAAAAGAAAAGTTTGATGTGACTAGGACTAGAACAAAGCTAAGGGGAGTGTGGCAATGAGATGGAAAGGGCTTTGAAGGCCCCTATAAGGAGCTCGAAGGGTAGTGGTGTGATCCCATTAAATGTAGCAGAAAGGAACATTTGTCCATGTCCCAGTCAGGGGACTCATGCTAGTTCAGCTCAGCCTCCCACATACAGAAGCAGTGGTTTTCCTGACCACTCCACCAGGCATCCAAGGCACCATTTCTCTTTTCTAAGGTTTACGTGTGTAGGTTGTATCACTGCAAAAAAAGATCCTGGGGTAGCTACTAAAATAAGCCAGAGGTTTGGGCTGAGGGGGTGACACCCCTGCTAAACAATAATAGGCAAGACTGGTGACAAAATTCTCACCGAGCATTGATATGGAAACAAATAGGGGGTGTGAAGTGCTGATTCTGGGAAGACTGGCAGGCTCTGGGCAATGAGTCATGCTTCCAAAAGGATCTTGGGTGCTCAAACACCCCTCACTATGGGTCTTACTGCCTCTGCCATAATGAGAGACTAGGACTCGTTAGAAGGCTTTGCTTCCTGTTGGTCTAAACACTCCATCTAGCCGTAATGTACTTGCAGGAAAACAAGGCATAACCCTCCTCTGTTTGGGCCTCTAAAAACATATCTCTCTTCCTCCTCCTTCCCAACACCCACACACACGTGTGCTTCATAGCCTTTAGTCTCCACCTGTGAAAGTTCTTCCTCTTGTCTCTGATTCTTCCTAGTTCTTTTACAGGTCTCTGTGGGCCCTTTAGTAGAAGCTAAATCATCCAAAAACTGGTGCCCCTTCCTTCAAAGACAAAAAAGAGCTTAATGTTAAACCCTTCCAGAGAAGAAAAAAAAAATGAGACACTGACATTTCCATTACAAAGAAAGCTGAACATTCATGTCTTTCCATAAACATTTCAGAGCACGTTCATTACAGTATAAAATATAAATTGGAGGATGGCAGGATGGAAGAAAGGAGAGCAGTGCAGAGCCTGTAGCAGCAGCCCAGTGAGAAATGAGGTGTAGATTAAACACATGACAGGAAACTGGAAAGAAGTGGACATATCTGGGAGATATTTTGGAGATACTATGAAAAGGACTTGCTGCTAAATTAGATGTGGAAGGTGAAGCAGCAGTGAGGTGAATTATGACTCCATTTCTTGTCAAAGAAAATTGAGGAAAATAAGACTTTAAAGTCTAAAGTTTCTTCTAGACATATTGACACACAAAGAGGTGATGTCGAGGAAATAATTGGACATCTAAGTATAGAGCTCAGAAGAGAGGTAGCCACTGGAGATATGTATTTGAGAGTTGTAAATATAAAGATGTTTAAAGCCACAGGAGTGGATGAGTCACCTAAGAAAAGGGTAGAGTCAGGGAGAGGAACCCAGGTCTGAGGCCTGAGGAACTCCACGGAAGGAGGTTGGGTAGAGCAGAAAGAGCCAGGAATGGAAGGAGTGGAGAAGAGGGAAGGACACTGAAGGAAGTTGGCTACGACATTCCCATTGTCCCTCTCCCAAAGCTAAAGTATGTGATGGTTCTTCCACCATTCCTTAAATTTGCAGGATTTCATTTTCTCATTTTTCTCCAATACCATTGCAGAACATGGAATTTTCTTTTCGTTTTATGAAGCAGAAAGTCTTTGGTTTGTTTCATTTTTATATCTGTTTACTTTTCACTGGAAAGCTATTAAAATTAAAACCAATTTGTTTTTATAATAACCTATTTCAACAAGGGAGTAAAAATTCTAACTTTTAGAAAAATCATTTTTTCAAGGTTAAATTCATTCATTGGACCTATAGTTTTTTAAACATAAACATTACTTCTCTCATATTTTTAGATGGCACACAAGATAATGAAGTATGAATCATGTTCTGTACTCTATCCCTACATGAAGGGACCTCTCGCTAAAAGAAAAATCTATTCAAGGAGAACTCAAATAACATTTTTAGAAGCTTAGCTTTTCCATATTCAAAACCACAGCACCCACTGAAGTTATTCCCATTGAGAGGTCAATTTTATCATGCATGTCAATTCCATTCTACTAAAAGTAAAATGTTCTTTAGAAACCATTGTTTCAGAGGATCCCTATCTACAAAACTAGAAAAGGATAAAATACCTAACAAGGATAAGATAAGTAGCCAATATTTATTTGTATCAACAGTAAGCATCAAATGTTACATGTAAACTGAGGCAAAACTAGCCCATGGGTTAATTCATAGTGTGCTGATTGGGAAGTCTATTTCTCTAAGATGACAAATTCTTCTAGATACCAAGTTACAGTTAGAAAATAGCCAAGTTAATGAAATGAAATCTTACTGTCACATACACCTTTTCCCCATACTACTTTATATACATTTTAGCACTTATCTAATTGTTTTAGAGATCATTTACATCTCTATTTACCTTGATAGACCTTGAGTTCTTGAAGTCATAACTAGCATTCTACCCTAGAGCTGGACCAGGACCTTCAGAGACCTCAGAGTAAAGATCTGTAATTCACTTTCATCGTAATCACCTGGAAGATGAGTCAAAATGCAGATTCCTGGACCCCACCCCAAACACATGAAATTAGCAGGATATCTGTAAGGAGACCATGATATTTTAACAGCTCTTATAGGACCTTTAAACTGCATCAAAAGGATAATGAATCCAAAAGGCATAACTACCTAAGAGCTATGGGCTGATATTTCTTCTACTTACTCACATTATTGTTTGGAAACTACAGCGACAAAATTGTTTGAACAAAGGGGAAAGTGTCAACCTGGCTAAACCTCCATCTTACAACAGAAATAACTTACGATTATTTTATCCTAGAGTATTGTGGCAGTGCATATCTGTTTTTACTGAATCAAAGCAAATAATTTAGAGTTATACTTTGTACAAAATATGCTGAGAAAAATATATGCCAAAGATGTGTTAAAAACATAAAGGTCTGAACCATCACATGTTATTCCCATCATTTATTCAAACAAAACTAAAAAGTCCAATATTTAAAACTCTAAATTTTTATTTTTTCATAATAAAACATCCACCACTTTTTTCATGAAAACGTTTTTATTTTAAGGAGTCATATTTGAAATATATGAAATATTATAAAATTATTATAGCTTTATAAGTAATTTACTTTTGATCAACACATGAAAATTTATATATCGGTAAGGAGAAATATAATAAATAACACATTTTCAACAATATCAAAATATAACTTATAATTTCATATACTAATAGTTACTAAAATTCAATCTCAAAAAAATTTAAAGTAAATGCTATAATTTTTTTATAGACAAGAAAAAAATTTTTTTTCCAGAAAAATAGAATAATTTACCTGTAGGTAGTCAATACTATTGCATGGCACAAACAGTTCAAAATATTGTTTACTTAAAACTATCTTTCAGAAAAAATTTTAATTCCTCCTTTTTATTACTGCCTGGAAAAAAAAATATCTATGGCTATACATAAGTCTTATAGAGACATAAGATCTTCAATTTAAATAAGATGTCATATTCAATTCTCACCCTTCTAGGAGATAATAACCATGAGTCATTTCTTAGATCTAGGTTTTCAGGTAATAGATAGGGACAGGCTGTGCCATTTGTACCCTTCACAATCTTAGAAACCTTTTTAACCATGATATGTGTAAGGACTTGTAATTACTCTGATATCTCTTTCAACCTGTGTCAAGAAAATAATAAATGTGTATTTTATGCAGAGTACTAATACTTGGAACTAAGAGCGGAATAGCATCTATTTCTTTTTCACTCATAGCTTCTAACCTATTCCTTTCACCAGAATAATAGCAATGCTATTGGCATCCATATATTTTTAGATATAGCAGAGTGTGAAAGGGTCATTATATAACCAAACTTTTATATCTTTGGTGAATAAGTGTGCTCTATTTAGAACTACTATTTTGAAAACTCCATTTGCAGACAAAATTTATTCTGCTACTCTGCTAGGAAGTTATTATTAGAACTGAAAGATTATCATTATAACCAGGAAGGCTCTCTCTAAACTTGAGGAAGGTCTAGCAATAACATGGACCTAAATAAAATGTGCTTTCCTTGAAAAATGTCTATTGTTAAAGTTATGGGGGAAATATTACAAATAAAACATCATTTGGAAAACTGTCTTTATTTAATTATCTGTCACATTACAATACTGTATATAGCAGACCAAACAGAGATTTACTGATTACTGTTTTTATAATTGAATTCTTAGAGTTTCACATCATGTAGTTACATAATTATATTTTTGAAGCATCACAGAAACCCAAAATGTGTCTATTTGTAACCATCAGAATGTGTCCACTTGATGAGGATCAAGCTCCGTTCAAGGCGCCATTGAGCCTAAGGTTCAATCATCATCTACATGCCCTGCCGCGAAGAAAACAAAGTGTGCTCTTAGTGACCACTGAAAGATGCTGTTCTGTGTGGAAGGAAATCAATAATAAAATAATCATCCTCCACGGGGGGCGGGGAGGGAACTATAGTACAAGAGAAAGTGACAAAGGCCTTCTGAAAATGTTCAGTGGTGCCAATGAAATGGTATATATTTTTTAAAATGATTTGTCTCTTTGTAGCATTATAAGGGTAGCCCACACTTTGTGACAACTAAAAAGAGATCCTGGTCCTTTTGTGCACTGACTGTTACCAAAAGGCATGAAGTTCACAAATAGATATATTTTCAGGTAAGGGAACAAAATGACAAAGAAACTGACTTTGTTTTTATCAGTTTAGGAATGGAGGTGAGATAAAGACATATAAAGGAATAAAGCACCTGTGCCCAGCTGAAGCCCCTAATAACAACTGACCATTTAACGCTAACAGACAAGTATAGCTACAGCTGTACAGGAAGATCGGTACCTGACACACGAAAATTCTAGAAAGATCATGGTGAGCACACTCACTTTGTGAATTTGAAATTTCATAAATCACAGGGAATCGGCGCCAAGTGTCAATCTTCATGCATGCCCAAAAATGAAGGAGAAGTTGACATCCATCAATAATAAACTGACTCATCATTTCAAATCTAACATCTAATGCCAAGAAATTTATTATTTTTTTGTTTAAACTAATATGTTTCTATGGGCCTCCTAAGTCATCTAAAAGTGTTCCCGTCCCTAGAAATATTAGCTCCTTTTTTGTGTATCCTTCTAAGAGAGACAATATCAAGAATAGATATTTGGGGACCTCCAAAAAAAATCCTTGAAACCAGTAGCAACATACTATAGCCTGAGCTGGATCCTATTTCCAAATGATAGGCAAGAGCAAGAAAGAAGACAATCGGCATTGTATAAACTACTTCGCTATACATTAATCACTAAAATAGCTTCTGTGCAGGTTTCAGATTAATAAGACAAAGAATATCAGCTTTGTAGTATTAAACTTATGAGAAAGGTGAGTGAATGGTAGTAAAAGTAAAGGTATTCCAGAAAACAACAGTTATTCTAATAACAAACACAGTATGGAAAGGGAACTACTTCTGATTTCCTAGAATACATCTCTCATAGGTTATAATTTCTGATTACCATTGCAGCACACACCATTTTCCAGCACTCTAGAAGAATGCTTGGTCACCCCAGGCTCTGCCTTATTAAGTGATCTATGTTGAAACCATTCATTTCCATTTCTCTTATATCTGTACAATGTCAAACAAAGTGATAAGACAGTCATTTACCCTCAATTTCCTCAATAATGTATGGTTTTAGAGAAGATCTGTTAGAATTCTAAAATAATAGGCTAATATATTTTCTCAATTCTCTCTTCCTCCTTTATTTCCACTGGAGGGAAATCTATTTCTGATAGCATCTCCTCTAAAGTTTAGGGGGTTTAAAGGCATTGCTCTTTCACCCGAAAAGTATTCTCAAACATAGTTATTTTCTTAGTAAATCTCTTTCAAAGAAAAGTTCTATAAAGACAATAAAAACCTTCCCTGGAGTGCTTATAAAGAGTAACATAAAAGTATGTACAGGTGGAAAAAGAAAAATGTTTTAAGAACTGTTGTAACAAAATCAAATATAAGTGGTTTCTACCCTATCTGTCTTTTTCACCTTTCTTCCACACATGCAAACAAAGGCACAGCACAATAGATTTCAACAACAGGTTTTAAAAGGCAAAGAAGCAATCATAAATAGGCAAAATATAAAAGTCAATCAATCCTTATTTTACAAAGAGAGAAAGTAGACCATAGATGTCAACAGGCTGTAGAAATCTTCCTCCCCTTAGTGGAGTAAAAAAATTAAAATGATACTTCTAGACTTATAGTAGGCATAATTCACATTTCATTTCCTGAACGTATCCTGTTCAAGCTACTTAACAAAATGAAGGTGCTATGAAGCAAATCACACTCCAATCCTAATTTTCACTGAATCAGAAATTTGCAAAAGAACTGCAAAGTTATTACAATCAACTATTTATATGTAGAAAATAAAAGATGGGTATTAGTGGGGAGCAAAATCATCTATCTATAAATACTCCCTAAAACTTATTTTTAAAAAAGCTTTTGAATGAATATTAAAAGTGATATTTTAAGTAATATATCTTAAGCATACTAGATATACAACTGCATTAAAAAGTACCTAGAAATCAAAATTATATTTCAAAGAATGTATTCTATACACATAAACAAAACTAGAGTCCACAACAGTGTCTAAAAGCAGGTCTTACAGATTTTTTTAAAAAAGGAACAAAATGGTTCATTTTTCCAGTGACGGAACATCCACATCATAATCTTCCTCCTTTGGCATCACCGATGGCTCCCCAAACATCAAAGACAAATTCATCTGGGAACGCAAAGTCTCCGAGAGTTTGGTCAAGTGCCACAGCAAATTCATCTGGATTACCTTTGTCTCTTCCAGCTTCAAACATTGTGGTAGCTATAAAAAATGATTTTTAAAAATTAATGATACATGAGACAGCATCAGAGAATTAAGAAAAATAGCACCAGGAAAATTACTTAGGAAAAGTAACACGCATAGAAATCACATATTTCTAGTACAAAATAAAACAATAAGATACTCTCCATCACGTATTAAGATAGCAAAGATATTTTTAAACAATCTGTCCACTGCACCCAGGTTTGTAGCTGCCACCCTGCCCTCTCCTCCACTGTGAAGCCCATCGATCGGGAACCTCTAGCATTCCTGTGTGCGGAGCAAGAGCTCCTGAAAGAAAACCTGTGGCTAGCCCTGCCAGGAAACTCAGGTTACATCCTACCCTCACTGCCCCATAGTCACTAGCTCTCCCTCTGCTCTCTCTGCCCCCTATACCAGCCTCCACCCTCAACGATGATGGCAGCAAGTCCTCCCTTCCCAAAGAAAAAACAAAACAAAACACGATAACAGCTTGCAATGGGGCAATCAAGTCAGAGAGAAGAGGAGGAAGAGATCTTTCTACTCCTGGAATCGAGGTAACATTTTCTGAGCCCCTTTCCAGTTTGGGACAGAAAATGAAGGTGGTGCCCTTGTTCTGTTTTTCTAGAAATTGCCTGGGGAACCAGCATTTCCAGGTGTACACATTCCCATGGGACCTGCCCCAGTTGGCTGGGAGCCCATGAGGCTCAGCTGGCGTTTTTCTCAGTCCCCTATAATACCAGCAACTAGAAAGAGACGGTGCAGATATGATGTGGGATTTTGGTGAAGAACTTGCAGGTAAAAGGTAAACACCACAGCCCAGCTTCTCTTTTCCTCTCACGTTAAGGTTGAACAAATTAAAGGTTGAATAATTTCTCTGAATGAGCCAAGAGATCTGGTCTTTTAGCTAAAATCCACTAGGGCTCTTAAGAGCATTTATGAATTGTTCCTCATCTCAAACAGTTTAGCACCAACACACGCAGTCTATGGGAAAGGGAGGAGATTCCATAAAAGGGCACCACAATCAGAGCAGATGTGAGATGTAGATGGGGTAACCTGGCACAGGAATCAAAGCCCTAGTAAGGTGAGGAAGGCTTCTACATGGCTGGACAGCCTGGGGTAGGGTGCAGAGTCCAGGCATGGTAAGGATGGCATGGCATGGTGACAGCAGCCACACTGATGAGAGATTGGTCACATACATGAGGAGAGATCACATAAATGTGTGTGTAAAGAATAACGGGAACCAGGTTTTGACAGGTTTGTCACTATCAGAGAAAGATAAATAGGGAAAGGTGAGAAAACTAGAATGAACCCTGTGGACTTAGAATAATAGAGATCAGTGGAGATATAAATGTATATATTTCAATAGAGAGATTACAAATATAGAGGTAAATACCTGAACACACATTCCTCAGTCCACTATAGAGGCCTTAAAGCAGTGACAACCTCATAGTAATGAACACACAAAGCACCCAGATCTTGGTTCTTACACATCATCCTGCACTAAAAAGTCCCAGAGTTCCTCAGAGAAATGGCTGAAACAGGCAAAGTACAATATGAACCAAGAACATCTTCTGCCAGAAAGTAAAGAAGTGTCAAAAAATGATTGGAATGTGTGAAAAAGGCAGAGAAGTCAAGAGTGAAAAGCTCCCACTAACCAAATCAGGGACAATTTGAGGCATCAAAATAAGTAGTATGGTAATAGATTATAATCTCATTGAACAAAACAGGAAACCATAAATCCAAAATGAAATGATTGAATAATTGGTAGATGGAAGGGAAAGAAAGAGAGAAGTTCCGAAGGAAGGTTGATTCAAGAGGGAGAAACAGGATATTTACATAGTTTCAAAATATCTCCCTACCAAATTCTTATTAATTACAAGGAGAATAACTTTACAGTAGGGCTTAGCAAATACCACCTTAAACAAGTCATCAACATGAACAATGCCAGTAATAAAACAAATCAAAGTCCTGTGCCTCCTGATAAGATGTAATGAAAAGAACACAGATCACATTTGTGTATTTCTGCCAAAGAGGTGTAGCGTGAATGTAATTTTGAAAAAAAAAAATTAGACAAACCAAAATTGAGGAACATTCTACAAAATAACTGGCTGTACCCTCCAAAACCACTGAAGCCATAAAAATCAAGAGTAGGGAACCATTCTAAATCAGTTTAGATTTAGAAGTCAAAGTAACACCTGATTTTGAACATGTTCTTTTGCTGTAATGGATATTAAGACATTTATATCTTAACATAAGTAAGATATGAATATTAGATGGTAGTAATGCATCAGTGTTAATTTTATGATATGTGTGGTTATACTGTAGTTAGGAGAATATCTTAGTTTTTAAATTATTTTTTAACTTATTTTTAATTATATTTGACATGCAATATTTTATATATATATATATAAATATATATATTATATTAGCTTTGGATATACAACATAGTAATTCAACACTTATCTACCTTACAAATTGATTACCACAGGAGTCTAGTAACCATCTATCACCATATATAATTATGATGACATTGACTCTATTTCCTCTGCTGTATATTACATCTCTATGACTTACTTTTTAACTGGAAGTCTGTACTTTTTAATTCCCTTCCCCTTTTTATAGGAAATATGCATTAAAGTATTTGAGCAATGAAATATCATTAAAGTAATAAATTCCCAAAGGGTTCAAGAGAAAAAAGTGTACTGTATTTGTAACTTTTCTTTAAATTCGAGATTGCTTCAACAATTTTTTTAAAAAAGCAGTAAAGAGTGAGGAGGAATTGAATCTCTTCTCTTCATCATCATCCCTCCCTCTCCCACTTCATCCTAAGCCTCAGCCATGACCCAAAAGCTTCTCCATTTACCATCAATCCAAAAGTAAACACTTTAAAAAGGAGGGAAGTTCTCATCTGCATCTGGACCAGCCCCATGGCCCTGCCAGGTTTATTAAAATTTTTATATATTATTTTAAATTATATGCCCAGGCTGGTCAGAATATAGTGAAGCAAACATCACATACACTGGTTTGACTTGCAAGTTTGGCCTCTGAAAAACATTTAGGAACAAATATCAAAATCCTTTTAAGTGTTCATGTTCTTTGATCTACTAACATTTCCCTTTCTGGGAATTTTTTTCTTCTAATTTTATTGAGATATAACTGATATACAATACTGTATAAGTTTAAGGTGTATAGCATAATGATTTGACATATATGTCACAAAATGATTATCACAATAAGTTTAGTTAACATCTATCATCTCATATAGATACAAAAAAATTTTTTTTTTCCTGTGATGAGAACTCCTAGGATTCACTCTCTCAACAACTTTCATATGTACTATGCAGCAGTGGTAATTATAGTCGTTGGCAATATGTCCCCAGTACTTACTTATAACTGGAAGTCTGTATCTTTTGCCCACCTTCATTCAATTTCCCCTTCATCCATCCCTACCTCTGGTAACCACAAATCTGATCTCTTCTTCTATGAGTTTGAGTTTGGGGCTTATTTTTTATTAGATTCCAAACATAGACGAGATCATATGATATTTGTCTTTCTCTGCCTGGCTCATTTCACTTAGCATAATGCCCTCAAAGTCCATCCACGTTGTTGAAAATAGCAGGATTTCCTCCTTCTTCACAGCTGAATATTCCTTTACACACACACACACACACACACACACACACACACCCCACAACTTCTTCATCCATTCATCTGTCATAGCACTTAGGTTGTTTCTATGTCTTAGCCATTGTGAATAATGCTGCAGTGAACATGAGACTGCAGATATTTCTTTGAAATAGAGTCTTTGCTTCCTTCAGATATAAGGAAATCTATACTTTAAAAAAAAAACTTAAAAATAGAAAAGAATTTAGCATAAAAATGGACCTAATAGTATTTTTTGTTAAAAAAAAAAAAGCCTAAGATGCAGATCATTAAGTGACCTCTAGTATGAAGTATTTAATAAAATATTTTAAATTAATTTAAGCAATGTTTACAAATAACTTTGTAATAACTTGGGGAAAATCTTTGTTTTAATATTTACTAAAAAAACAATATATAAATTTTGCATTACGAGTACAGCTATGTTTTTACAAAAATCTCTGCATAGAAATAAAAAATGGGGAAGTATGTGATAAAGCAATTACTGTAAAATAGTAATAGTAGAATCTAGGTCATAGGTATAGAAGTAATCACTAAAAAGTCATTCAACCATACTGTATGTTTGAAAATTACCATGATAAAAATTAGGGAGAGGAACCTCTGCACAGAGAATGGAAGAAAACTTGAAATGTAGCAGATACATTCAAATTAAAGAGAGAGTTTACTGTTGTTGCTGTTGTTTTTTAAAGTTAGGGCCTGTTTGACACAGTAAAACTATGGCTGACTTGTAAAATTTAACCTGTATGCTCACAGGCACTAGCTATATTTTGGAAATTATTTCCTAAGCCATTAAGAAACACTTTAATATACAGAATGCTTCATCTCTTTTAGCAGTCACATAGTATTATAGTCAAAAAAGAGGAAAGCTGCTCTCATAGTGCACTTTCACACAATGAGATATGAAACCAGGTGCTCAGGAAACAGTACTCTGTTGCTATTTCTCATAAACCTGGAGGTTCTGTCTGTGCCCCTCCCTCCTCTCCTTACATTGTCTTGCCTTGGAGATCTTAGCCACAATCCCAGCAAAACCATGACCTTGCTACAGAGAATTCCCGAACCTTTGCTTCCATCCCTGACTTCTATCATGAGTTCCAAATGCTCGTTTCTGAGTAAGCAGTAGACAAGAACTTCTAGGTGTTCTGTTAGCACATTAACCAACATATCCAGAAATCAAACATCTTCCCTTCTGAAGTAATTGCTACTCTTTCTCCTGTTTCCACCATCATCGTCAGTGGTATGATCATTCTCGCTGCTACCTTTCACTTCTCGCCTGTGTACCAAATATTGCCTCACCACTTCCACCTCTGCAATTTCTGTAATCTGCTCCTCTGCATTTCATTCCCACTGTCACCATGCTATGTCCTTAATCTCCAAGTATAGTCAGCAAACCATCCATCATAGGCACATTAGATTTCTCTTCCTAAAGCACAGCTCTGATCCTATCAGGTAATAGACTAAAGAACCAAGAATCCCTTTTCTACTTCTGAGATTGTCTGTCATTCCCATATAGAAAATATTCCTTGGGTCACCAATATTTATCTTTAAAGACTCTAAACCTTAGTCTGGCATTCTGACCCAAAGCACTCCCGGCTCTCAAGTGGCTGTACTCCTTTATATTTATGCTATGCCCTCATAAGTCTGACCACTCAGAAATGAACCTTTCTTCCTTCCTGCCTTTGCCCCAGATAACCTCCTCCTAATTAATCACTACCTCTATCGTCAAAAACTTTTCTCTCCTTCAAGGCTCCTTCCCCCAGGAAACTCTGTGTCCACAACAGGAAGTGATATCTGCATTCCTTAAAGCCTGTGCTAATGTTCTTTCTAACTGAATGCTTGAACTGCCGGGAATCCTGGCAAAATGCAGAATCTGGTTCAGAAGTTCTGTGGCCAGGCCTGAGATTCTTCTGTGGCCAGGCCTGAGATTCTGCATTTCCAACAACTCCCAGGTCATGCGAGTCCCTGGACCACAGCTGAGTAATATGGTCTTACGATACATATTTAACTTTGCTCTGTGTTGTCTGTATTGTCATTATTTTCACCTACATGTTTTCTGTCTCATTAGAGAATAAACTCTCCCTGGATCTCACTGGATCAGTCTTTTATGCCCATAGGAACTAGTCCAGTGTCTCGCTCATACTAAACGCTGGTATACGGGTAGGCAAAGGGGACTCTCTGTTACAATGAAATAATTTTTGCACTGGCACAATTAGCATGTACTGGGGAAAGTGAAGCACAGAACTCTGGTGCTATAGCCAGGATGTGAAAAAAGAGTCATCAAAACTTAAAGGTAGGACCTAAGTTCAGAATTTTGCTTAGTCTACCATTTTAAATACTTCTCATAGGCCCTACAGGTAGCATTTATTGAGACAATTATCTAAATTTATGCTGACATATGGGTGAGATATAACCTAGTTGATGAAGAGGTAAGATACACACAGAACAAAGACACAAGAAAATCTATGGACCATTCTAAAGTGGCAACTGACAGTGCAGATAATTAGTTGATTCTTTTAAATGCTGGGGGAAACAACGACAGGGATCGGATGTTCACTGATGGACACTGACTCCTCTCTCTCTCTCTCTCTCACACACACACATGCATGTGCACGTGCACACACATACACACACACATACATACCCTTGTAAGAAACAACTTGGCACTGGTTTTCTGGTACCTCAGGAAGCTCAGTAGCAGTGTCTTGTGCACCGAGCCCAGAAACACCATGTGTGGACATGGCCTGCTCTCACTTGCAACTTCTGATTTGAGTTCCTTAGTCACAAAATAGGGAAAAACGATGGTTTATGATACCCATACTATAACTTCACAATCCAAACTGTATAATCTCACTCATGCATTTATGCTGGCACAGCAGAAAAATGAAGAAAAACTCCCACACGAAATATAGTCCCAGAGTTGGTAAGACCTCCAGCTACCTGTTCTACCTTCACTACCATTATTATTAGTAACAATTAGTAATGATCATTGCTAAGTATGATAATAGCTATATCTATTATTTATGATGTGGGAACTTTATACATATTATTTATTTGAGTGCCTTGCGACTCTGAGGTTGTTTTTACTGTATCCCTTTTATAGATGTGGAAATTAAGGCTCAAAGTTTAATAATTTGCCTGTGCTAAAGCTTCACAGTAATGAAATTAGAACTCATACTCCTCATGAACTATTTGGTCAACAAATATTCAGCAAGTACTTACTATGGGAGAAATGCTATGATAGGAGCTGGGATTAAAAACTGGGTAAAACATAGTATCTACCTTCAAGGAACACCTGATCTTATGGAAGCAATAAAAATACCAATTAGGCAGCTTCATAACTGTGTTGTATTATAGTAATAAAGTTTTCCATAAATCTTTCAAAAACCAGTAATTTAATACATAAATTTTAACAGAAATTAAGAATGGAGAATTCACTGAACATGTTATGAATGTCCACTAATACATAAAGTATAAATATAGATTTTTAAACATCCTTATAGGAGAAATAAACCGTATAATTTTATTCTTTTTGATAAAAAGTTGTATCTCTGATTTAAGAGAAAAGCAAAAGAAAGTAGGAAAACGTATCACATTAACATAATGACAGCCACTAAAATGTGTCTCATCTGTTAACTATAATAGATCTGCAATATACTGCAGTAATATTTAACATCTGAATACAAATGGGCAAAAAATACTCCAAGAGTAGCATTGTTATACTACATATAACAGCTAAGTGCTGACCTCTTGTGGCCATTTTAAGAATATCCTTATACCATTACCACTACTGAACAACTCTTAAATTATTTAAGATACTATTTTGGTGATATTGATCAATCTATATTTTCCACTAAGCTCTTAAATACTTAAATAGAACTTTAGACATACAGGATTACTGCAGTTGAAAAATCTCGAAGTCCTAGAATTGAATCTCAGCTTTTGTTAGCTGACTTTGGGCAAGTTACCAAACTTGTCTGAATCTGTTTTAATATCTATAAAATGGCATGCAGCAGGATTTAGATAAAGATTAGTCATTCCATTGTTAACTTAACAATTAAATCTATAACTATATCTCTTGCTATGGAAGTTCTTCAGCCCTTACTTTCCCAAATACTTTTTATAAATATCAGATCATTTCAAGCAACTCATAAAAGTTAAACATCGAAAACACAGCCAATATAGAATTTTTTTTAATGTCAATCAATTTCCAAAATTTCATTGGCTTCCTCTGAGAAAGATAACTTTCTATAATGTTTATCATTTTGAATTCACTAAAAAAAGAAAATAATTCTAGAAAAAACATGTTATTATCTCTACTAAAACACCATTATTGTATACTTTTAGAAGAGCTATAAAAAACTTTTATAGAAAAAAATGACTTAGAAACCACCCTTCAAATTTTCTTTCTACACATTTTGGATCTCTTAATAAATTAGAAATCCTAAAATTTTGATGCTGTTATAATGATTGCCAAACTCCTAAATTGGTATCAGAAAATATTGTAGTTCTATATACAGTTCACATACTTCTTAAAATTCTTTAGAAACTTAAAATAATATAAGTTTTCATTAAGTCAAGCCCATATAGATCTTAACTCAAAATCTTCTAGAACCTATTTTTTTCCTGGTGGATAACATTCCAAGGCAACTCATTGGTATTGGGTCATTTGAAAAGTCACAGTTTGCAACTTAACTTTACAACCAAACAGAGCACTTTCATCTTCAGGGTTATTGCTATCTAAACTCATTTGAATTATTTTACATTTTCAAATGGTAAAATGAATCCCGATGCTTTTTTTGAGGTTACTGTTTTGGTTTTAGTCATTTTATTATCATATCACTTAAAAAATTTTTGAATACAAACTTATATTAACAACTCCAGAATAACATGTCATTGTAATTTTCATTAAGAATTAACATTTCTGAAAGCTAAGAAACACAAGAATACAAACAAATAAATATATTCATTTGTCTTTTGAATCAGTGTCACATTTGTGATTTATAATTCATGCTAATCGGATCTGAATGACAGAAATTCCTTATTTAACAACGGTTGCATTCTTCAAATAATTACTTTCTTTAAACTTTACCTCCCTGGGTGACTGATCATATTGCTAATCACGTATAATCATAATGACTTTTCAAGTCTTTGGAGGAATTTGCTACAGATAATTAATTACAAAGGGATTACTAGTTAATTTACAAGGAATTTTCCAGGAATGTTTAGTGTTCTAAATTTGTCAGAGTGAAAGAAAATTGATTCTTAAAGAACTGTTTCTTAATTCATTTATAATTACTTATACCATTGTCCAATGCTCTTCCCTGTATACGTGTGTATTTTTAATAACAAGAGTAAAACTAATTTACTTAACTATTCCCAATTTATACTTAAATAACGATAAGGCCTATACCTAAAATTCAGTTTTGAAGTTGAGTTTTCATCTTTGGAAAGTGTGGTTCTCCTAAATTTGAGCTTATCAAGATCCAGCAATTTATGTGCTACTTCCTGAATCTCATATTAACATAGTTATTCAACTGTATCCATATAATTTTTCCGACACATACTACCTAATCTGAGTTTAAGAGCACTGCCAATTCTAAAACCCCTTCACCCTTCTTTGTATATACATTTGTATAACTGTTGCAGGCTCACATCATTTATGCAAATCTCTGTATTTTTCCAAATGCAAAAGGCTTGGGAGAAAAGTTTTAAGACACTGGCTTTCTATAGGATCATCTCAGCTTTAACTTCTTATCTGTGTGGAGCTATTACATGCAAATATCATATTTATCTTCAAGGAGCTAGAAACAAGTACCGCTTTGTTTTCAATTACAGATATCATTTGTACATCCAACATAGAAATTGTATTTTAAAAGTTCAGACAGGCAAGAAAAAATAAGAATAAATTCTCTAAGGAAAAAGGAAGATGAGTGAAAATAGAAAAGGACGAATGAGCTTCAAATATTCTACCTGAGGGTGAGTAAAAATACTTTGCCTGGTAACAGGTAAACAAAGTTGTCCAAGTCTTTGACTTTAAGAAATTTATTAAGTACTTGATACAACACACACCTATGCACACACATACAGGTAGGATGCATACAGGTAGGAATTCCCACTAGTAAATGCACATTTACTCTTTTCCCATCCAGCAGCTGCCTGCCTTTCTTAAGAGAATATTTTTCTTCTTCATGAATTACTATCAACTACAGACATATGACCCAGACCTATGTGTTTGACACCAAGTTGTAGAGGGTGAAGCCTTGGCAGTCATTTTGACTCCATGTGGGAAGGCCTGAAGCTACCGAGAGTTACCATAGAGGCCTGAAATAAAACCAGAATGCACAGAAGAGAAATTTCCTCCTGACGACAGCATGAGAACTCCAGATCTAGCCATTCTTGAAATCAGGATCTACCTCTGGATTTTTAGTTATAAGAACCAATACATTTCCCCCTTTTTTTCTTAAGTAAATTGGAGTTTGGTTTGTTTCGTTTGTTGTTTTGTTATTTGTAACTGATAGTCTTAATTGATAAATCAAGACGCTGACATCCTAATGGTGACACAAGAAATACACAGAAATTCACTGCTCAGCTGCCCTTATTAGTCATACATCAGATGTGTCTTTTATCTTCATATTTCTGATTTACTTTCACAGCACTTCATTAACCATATTAAATGTGCGTAACTTTAATATTATAACATACAATTTAATCAATGTACACCTAATATATTAAATAATACCTTTTATATGTATCATTTACAAAATTCTTTTCATATTTTTTAAATCCATAAAACAAGCCTATGAAGAAAATATTATAGTTTATAGATTAAAGTTCAAAAAAGTTGACTTGACTCTAAGTTTTCACAGTTAGTAAGTGGTAAGGGTCTGGTCTTCTTCTCATTATTCTTTATTATCTTTATTTTCATTATTTTTTTCATCACTATACAAATACTTTTTTTATCTTGAAAAGTATCATTGACTATAAATGCCAGAAAGACATAAATTAGCATTAAGTTCCATCAAATTAAAAAATATAAGACTTTATAAAATAGTATAATCTTACCTAAATCAATATCTCGAATTCCCATGTACAACTCAAGAAGATCATCGACCTTTTCAATTGCTTTGGCTTTGGTTTCAGAGGGCTTTATCAAAGAAAAGAGAAATAGATATTATACTTTTACATGCAGTCTCTTGAATGTCAAAGCACACAGAGGGGAAAGTCTGATGTGGAGCCAATCCATGGTTGTAAACTTTAGCTAATTCGAACAGAAATATATCTGTAGAATGTGCTCTGTAACTCAGTAAAAATCTATACAGTAAATATTTATTTTTAATGTCAGTGTTAAGTGTTACACATTCAAAGAAAAGCCAGAACACAGTTTCCGAGTAGCTAACAATCGAGAAGGGGATACAGATGTGAAAATAGCTATGTGATAATAACAAGAACAATATTTAATAAATATTAAAAGTACAGAGGCATCATGGGGGTTTAAATTTAAATCGGTGAGTTAGGGAAGACTCCAGAAAGAAGGTGACAAGAATTGTATTTTCAAAGATGAACTGGTGTCAGATGAGCAGGAAAGGGCACTGCAAGTAAGAGGCAATAAATACGCAAAGTCTATATGAGGTCGCAGAGTCTGATAAATGATAGCAGGTTATAGGAACTACAAAAAAGTCCCATATAATGAGAAACATAGTGCCAGACATGACTAGATCTTAGAGTCCTGGGTGCTATGAAAAGGGCTTTGGTCTTTGTCGTGCAAGCCAGGGTTTCCAGACCTTTTAAAGGGTCACCCTAACAATAAAACATTTCTGATCACGTATTCTTATTAGTTATTTTTATTTAATGTTTTTATTTGTAGTTTTATAAATTATTCACATGTATTACCATTTTAATCAATTGTACACATAAAATACACAAAAATAGAATTTTCCTAAGGATAAAATCATGATGAAACATTTTTTGTCTTACATATTAATGGTAACAAAATATTTTTTTCTTCCCTAAAGTGTTATTAAAAGTTCCACTGAGAGTATTGGATAATATTAGAGGACTATTGTTAATTTACTTTAGTGTAATATATGGGTTGCAATACGTAGGATATCTTTATTTTTAGAAACACCATTGAAGTATTTAGAAGTAAAAATCATGATATATCTATAACATACTTTCAAATGATTCAGCAAAAATATATATGGATAAAAGTAATATAGAAAAATGCCAACAACTGCTGAGTCTAAGAGGTAGGTGTACATTGCACTGCTTTTCAACTTTTCTGTATGTTTGAAATTTTTCACAATAAAATCCTGAGGAAAAAATCTAAAAATAAAAAGTTTCAGTGAATTGTAATATATACAAATATCAGATCATTATGTTGTACACCTGTAACTAATACAATGTTAAATATTAATTATAGCTCAATTTTTAAAAAAAATTTTAGTAAAAAAACTTTGGATATATATTTTCATTCTTTTAAAATCGTGATTTTATATTTGGTAAAATCTTATTCAATGCTCAGTTTGTTTTATTACTTGATTTAAATAGATTCATAACTGAAAAAGAAATTGCCCAAAGATGTTAAATAATTGTAAATGCAAATGTTAAATTCATAAATGATTACATTGTAAGAAATTCATAACACTTTTGTTGTTTTTTTACTTGTTTTTCATATTTTCAATACTATCATAAATGTATATTGCTCCGTATTCTCAAAACTTATTAAAAATATACATTTTATTGCAAAATTTATTTTTATCTCCTTGCGGATATTGTTACAACTGTCTCATATTTTTATTTCAAGTAAGTCTTTAAAAACAATAACAGACATAATACATATTCACTCATGCCTTCTTTATAGTGTCTTTTGAATAATCTGTGTAAAGCAAAAAGCTATGCAAAGTAACTAGGTGTTTACTTTTGCCCATCTAGCCATTTTGTAGGATACTGTAACAAGTATCAGTCCTTCTTATACAAAGTGGCCACCACTATTTTACTATTCTAAATCGCTCTTGATCTCATCACCTCTCTTCCTTTCACATTCTGATTGCTTGGGTTCAGCCCTCATCTTTTCTTTTCTTTCCATTGAGACATAGTTTATATATAACATTATAATTGTTTCAGGTATACAACATAATGATTTCATATATGTATGTATTAGAAAATCATCACTGCAATAAATCTAGTTAATATCCATCACCACACAGAGTTGCAATTTTTTTTTCCTGTGATGAGAACTTTTAAGATCTATAGTCTTATCAATTTTCAAATATACAATATATTATTAACTTTTTTTGTACCTTTTGACCACCCGTACCCATTTTGCTCATTTCCCCACCCCCACCTCTAGCAACCATCAATCTGCTCTATGTATCTATGAGTTTGGGTTTGTTTTGATTTTTCTTTAGATTCCACATATAAGTGAGATTATACAGTGTTTGTCCTTCTGTGTGTGACTTATTTCACTTAGCACAATGTCAAGTTTCATCCATGCTTTCACAAATAGCAGAATTTCCATTTTTTTATGACTGAATAATATTCTTTCATCTTTTGTTATTTGCAGAGGTTTCCTAATTTGTCTCTCTGCCTACAGTCTTCACCCCCTCAAATTCATCCTGCTCAACAAGCCATCCCCCAGAACCAAGGGATTTTTCTAAAACACAAAACTGATGGTGCTACTTCCTTCACAGTTCTTAAATTAACCACAGGCCCTTCACATCCTGTATCTCCAGCCTCATCACCTCCCCCACCAGGTACCTCCAGCAGTCACAATCTAATCCCTTGGATGCTTATAAGGTGGCCAAGCCCATCGCTGTACCATGCTGAAAACACTCTTCTCCCCATCTTTAACCAACTCAGTCACTTCTTCTGGAGGGAACTCTCCATGACTTCCCCTCTTCCCATCCCTGACAGCAGCTGATCAGCCCCTCCTTTGTGACATTAACCCTATCCCCCTGGTTTGTAATAGCTTCTTCTCATGCCTCTCTCCTTTTAGAGGAAAAACAGGTCTTCAGTCATCTTTGTATTACCAGCACCCGGACTGTGCCTGTTCGAACAAACACACATTGAATGAAGTATGAGGTATGCAGGTGGAGTGTCTTTCACAGTTTTCAGAATTTGTGCTAGTCTATGGGGGGATGATTTGTTTCAAATCTATAAATCCTTTGGTGTTTAAAAGAGGTTGCAAGTCATTTTTATCAAATTTAATATTAGCACCAAACTAGCCTTTACTTTCATTATGATTCATTTTAGTTGTCCTATTTAATGAAAGAGGCTATGTGAATAGGAATGAAGTTTTAGATGTTTATCCTAAATTTTTCCTACTCCACAGATAGATCTTCAGCTACTCTTTTCATTCCAGAAGCTTATATACATAGCAGGTGCTCAAAAAACATTTATTAACTATATTAACTATTAGAAGATGACCCTCCTCCTGAAGTGCCATGGAGTTTTCCTGCCACCCTACTTCCTTTGCAAGCAGTTTTAAGGTCTATCCTTTTATCCTCACAGCTTCCTTCCCCTAGCTCCTCATTGCCGGTTCCCTCCCACTGTTCTTCCGTTCACTTACACATTCCTTTCTTCCACTGAGGTTTGTTCATTCATTCAATAAATATTTACTGACCTTCAGCGGTATGCCTGGAAGTCTGCTGGTCACAGGAAAAGTAAAGACTCAGAATGACCAGAGGTCACTGCCCTGGATTTTTTTACATCCCTCATCATCTCTCGCTTTCAAAATGCTTTCGACTCTCCCAGGTCTCTTCATTGCCCTTTGTCTCGAAATCGATCCTTTCATTCACCTAGGACCAAGGCACCAGACTCTAGATTCCTTAAAACTGACGACATCTTGGAAGTCTCAAACCTTGGCCTCATGGTTCCTTGAGTGTCTGCTCCATCAAACTACCCCATGACTGACTTGGATCAGGGTCACAGCATAAACTCTGGGATCCTGCTCTGTGAAAAGAGCCTCCTACCTGTTCACCTGTCTCATTCTTGCTCTTCAAATATATGGGGACTCCTAGGACAATGTGCACACACTGGGGGACTAGACAGGCCTGGTGCCTGTGCCCCTGCCTGCAGAAGCTCCCTGGCCTCAGACGCCTGCCTAATCTCCCCTCTGCCTACAAGGTGACTTCATCACCACTGTCTTCACTGTTGTGAGCTGTGAGCGTGCCTGATTTGCCACTTGCCACTTCAAATCCTTACCTCTGCAGCCCCTAACCCCTACTATCCTCTTCTTCTACCCTTCTTCCCTTCATTTGTCTCTCCTACTTCTGGTGTTTTCCCCTCAAATATTGACCTAGTCATTCAGTGAAACCCTTACTCTCCTCAAGTTTAAGTGAATCATTTATGAATTCATTAATTCAGCATTTGAACTCGTTTGATATGTCAAGTGCTGGGAATATCACAGTGAACAAGACAGGTGAGCAAAGGAGATAGACAACAGACAGAAAGGAAACAAAGATATAATGAGTCCTATTATATTTAGCGCTCTGAAGAAAATTAAGGGCAAGGAAGACTGAGCAGAGGGAGGGGCGGCAGGAATTGGTATTTATGGCAGCCTTTTAGACAAAGTGATCTGTGGGCAGAAATCCGAAGAAGGCAAGAGGGTGAGCCATGCCCAGAAATGGACAAAGTGTTCATGTAGAGGAAACAACAGTACAAAGACCCTGAGGTGACATACATCTGGAGTGTTTGGGAACAGTGAGGAGACCCATGTGGCTGAAGCAGAGGGAGCCAGGAGGAGAGTGGTAGAGAGTGAGATCAGAGAAGAAAGCACTGGTCAGATCACACAGATCACACTGGTCACTCTGAGGACTTCTGCATTTATTCTGAGTGACTTGGAAAGCTTCTGGAGGATTTTGAACAGAAAAGCAACATAATCTCACTTGCATTTTGAAATGATAATTCTGGATGCTGTGCTCAGTGTAGTGGAAAAGAAGAGCCAAGGTGAATGCAAAAGGACTGACTAGAAAGTGATTGCAGTGTTCAAGATAAGATGTTGGTGCCTTGGGCCAGAGAGGAGAGGTGGTGAGAAGTTGTTGGATTCTGGTCTGTGGTGGAGGTAGATCCACCAGAATTGGCTGGTGGACGGAATGTGAGACACAAAAGGGAAGAGGCAATGGTGACTAAAAAATTCTTTACCTGAGGAGACTGGAGTTCATGCGTATTATCTTTCATTATCAAAATCTTAAGTATGTTTACACCTATTGGTGGCTCTGAGACTTCCTCTTGGCTTTCAGAGCTTTGGTTGAGATCTACATTTTTGATCCAATCCAGATGTCTCCAGACTCTACAATAAGTTGTCTACAGGTAGCTGAGGAATGCTATAGATCACATTCTCTTCTCATACACTTAGTTTCTATATTTCTTTCCTAAATCCTTTCATAATTTTCATGTTAAGTAGGCAATGAATTAAAGCTCACTCTTTAATTAGAATGTATGGCATTTTATTTAACCTCCTGATTTTACCTTTATTTCTAGCTAATAAACATAAATGTCCATATATGTCCAAGCAGAATAGGGACTAAATGAACATCACATACCACTTCTTCCACGGTGGCAGGACCTTTTGATCTCAGGCGAAGTGTCTCTCTTCCAGTACCAGTTTTTCCTCTTGAATTTCCAGCTTTTGACCTTGGCTCTATTTCTATAAATATACAGTGGATGGGGAAAGGTATATAAATTCAGAAAGAGTTCCAACAGACTGCTGTAAAAGTTAATGTCGTTTCCATCACAAAACTATGTACAATTATTATACAAATTTGATAAAAAGTATGCCTTCTTATAGAATTTCCTAAAACAAATTCACCTGTCATTCATTATTCTCACATGGAGGTCTCTATGAGAGGGGAAGGAAGGAAGGAAGGAAAGGAGAGAGAGAGAGGGAGAGAAGGGAAGGAAGGAAGGAAGGAAGGAAAGGAGGGAGAGGGAGAGAAAGAGAGGGCGGGAAAGGGAGAGAGGGCAGAAGAGGGAGAGAAGGAGGGAGATAGTTGAAACTGTATAGATGGGAAAAATGAAGTTATAAGGAATAAAAAATAAAACAGTCAGCTTTATTTTAAGGGTAAAGAGGTGTATGTGGCAGGACAGCAGAGGCAGAAATTCAGCTGGACTTCATCAAGGCCACGAAGAAGAAGTCATGTCTTGACAAAAGAGAGGGACGGAGACACTTGAGTACTTACCTTCTGCTTGATGCTTCATATATAAAATCCCATTTAATACCCATATCAATCTATGAGGCAAGCTATAGCCTCATTCTACAGAAAAAGAAACTGAACTAAGGAGAAGAGCTGGGATTCAAATCTGCATGCTTTCCTCAACGACACTGTAATATCACGCCTCTTGGAAGCATAAGGGATAAATTCAGAGGTGACACACTAAGAGAAGCAGGGTTCTAAAGAAAAAGAAGCTGGAAATAGTTTCCAAGAAAGGAATTGCTTTCAAGAGGCAAGCAAGAGACCATGAAGCAAAAGTCCACAGGAAGTCACTGCTTTCCTTACACCTGTTCTGTGTTTTATATTTGTTTTTCCAATGCACCTAGAGTCACTGCCCTCCCAATACCAAGCAATAATGTAAATGAGTGATAGGGTAGGGTAGGGACTGAGGATAACTGGAAGGGGTGTCCTAACTAGGACACTCCAATAACTTATTGCCCTGTGGGAACGTAGGCATTGCACAGCCAGATCAACTTGTTTGCAAAGAAATTGGATACTCAGAGTTTTTTATGAATCTCCTGAATTTAAAATTTTGGCAATTGAGTCAAAGTTTTAAAAAAAACATTTTGGCAAAAATAAAAGAGATCTGTGGATCAGATTCCAACCGCAGGCCACCAGTTTATAACTTCTGCAAATATCCCCCACGTCTCCTTGAGTGAGGTCTCTATGTGGCAGCAGTTTGGGACAAGGACGGAGGAGGGGGTGGAGAAATGCTGCACTGAGTTCCAAAAAGGAATCACAGGACAGACTAGTAAATAAAGAGATAATAAGGTCTCAAGACACAGGCATCAAGTGGCTGGCATGAACATATTCTTACTGACTCTGAAACTAGAATAATTCCCATCTTCAGCAAGTACTGTTTGGCTGAGGGAAATCTACTCCCAAGTGATTTAGGATTTTACATAGTAATTTTAACCTGCATTCAGGGACAGAATCACCAAAAACAAAAAACATGTTTTCCTCTGAGAATGAACTTATTTAGAATTATCATAAGTAGACCAGATCCCCCAAGCAAAAACCTATAAATGGTGGCTGATGACGCTAATACTAATCATGGTGACCAGAGAGATTCTCAGGAGACCAGAGCTGCATCAGCAAGTCTACGGTGTTGGCCTTGCCAGTGACACTATGCCTCGACCGAAAAGAATGGAGCAACACAAGCAAGATGCTCAGCATAGACTTTCCAAAAGCGTGCCCAAAGAAACAGACAAGATCTGTCTGCCGTCTGTACTGTCCAAGATTCTGTACCACTCAGCAAGGTGAATATTCTCAGTGGAGTCATGTATAAACCTAAAGTGGTCAAGACAGTGTCAGCTTGATGGCAGCAACCTTCGGGATAAACAACCTTACGCGCCCCCACTCTCCTTACCACACACACACGCACCACCCCACTGCGATTTCACTAAGAAACCTACTCAGTATAATTGGCCCTCCCATAATAATTTCCTGCAAGGTGGGAGATGAACTGCTCGTCCACCACTTCACATACATTTCTAACGGTAAAGGTGAAACACCAGCATTCTGACTTAGCAATAAGTCTCTTGTAAGTTTGGTGAGCATGATATAACCCTGGAAAATTGAACAGCTCTGGAAACACTGAAAAAAATAAAAGGTTTCTGAGATTTACAAAGCTAAGGACCTGGACTTTGGAACGTGAGAACTTCATGCGGGTATTGTCATCTGTGCTTGAGAAGTCAGTCAGCCTCCCTAGAGGATGTCTCTACCTTACCTTGCCCTTAACCTGTAACACCAGTAGTTCAAAGGGAACATGTGTGTAGAATGGAAGGTTTTCTTAAATTAATAAGCTTTATTTTTAAAGCAGTTGTAGGTTCACAGCAAAATTGAGCAGAAAGCACAGAGAGTTCCCATACACCCCCTACTCCCACACACGCACGGCCTGCCCACTGCCAACATCCCCACCGCAGCAGCACAGTTACAGTCGATGAACCTACACTGACACATTGCTACCACTGAGTCCATGGTTTACATTAGGGTCCACTCTTGGTGGTGTACATTCTCTAAGTTTGAACAAATAATGACATGTGTCCACCACTGTAATGTCATACAAAATAGTTTCACTGTCCTGAAATCTTCTGTGCTCTGCCTAATCAACTCAGACTTCTGGTTATCATTATGTGTTTCTTAAGCCTTCTTCTCCTGGAGAGTAGTCTCTCACAACTAACTAACCACTTGGTGGCACCAAAGCAAAAGTTAAATTTTAAGTTCTGACTTGGAGGCCTCCAAAAAGGCAGTTTTCACTACTAAGGAAACAAGCTACTTTTCTCTATGATCCTATGATTCAGGGATATAAATCAACCAAGTTACGTAAAAATAGGCAGGATAGTTCTGTTTACCCACAGGGCAATAAACAAGTTCTGGGGTTTTTTTTTTGTTTTTTTGTTTTTTTGTTTCTTTTGAAGATTGCGAATGTTTCGGTCTGGCCTACTTTCAGGATGCTGGCCTGTCTGAGCATGTCTAACCAGGCCAAGCCCTAAATCAGTCACTTCACTTCTCATGAATGGATCTGCATGGGGCCTTTCTCAGGGCTAAATGATGAGAGGGATGTAGTTCAAACAGTAGATGCTAGTAATCGGCCTGCAGCCAGCTGGATTCATTGGATTCCCCAGGGGTCTCCACTCCTGTGAAGCACAGTGACTATCGGCCTCCTGCAGGTCACTTAGGGCACAGGACACTCATAGCTTTTGGGCGCACAGCTGCTCCCACAGTCATCAAGCAGCAGTTATGTTTGTTACCAAACACTTTTGTGGCAATTGTATCTGTTACTCCAATTATGTAATTTAATTTAAAAGTGTATGAGCTGATAAGTGTGAAACTTGGAGTTATTATTGCTAGGAAAACTAGGTTAACTGCTTTGGAAAGACTCCATAAGAGTAAGTTGGAAAAAAATTTTTAGATATGAGCAAGATGATGCTAAGAGATTAGAAAAAAAATTTAAACATTTCACATATCTGATTTTCAAAAATAAAACAAAACCCATAGATATGCATTGAGGGTTGTGATTACATAAGAAAGACAACAGAACTTCAATTTGTGTCCTCTACTCAAAGAAAGGGTATTTTACAACAAAAGAGTGGTAAAAGAATGTACATTTGTAAGTCTTAAATGTTTACATGTACTTGTATCTTTTTTTTTATAATACCCCATTTCAATTGGCATTTTCAATAGACCAACCCACAGTTTCTATTATATCATGAAGGTCAGGTGGAGAGATGGAAAAATGGAGAAGGCAGAAAGATGTCTGTCTCTAGTCATACCTTGAACCCTAAGGAAAGAAGAGGGGCTGACAGAAGCCAACACCCTGTTTTAGCACATGCAATAGCACTTAGATCCCCCAAATCACACAAGATGACACAGTGGGGAGGCTGGGCCTTCTCCCACTTCTGCATAGAATGAAATCTTGTTCTAGTCTCACAAGGACCCTGGTTGGGCTGGAGTACAGATCATAGCATTCATAGCAGAGGCAGAGCCATAATCTCAATGAGAGGTGGGCACAGATGGACACAGCTTAACACCCAACAGTTGCTCAGACATGGACTTGAGAATTAACTTGAGTTAAAACCCCAGCTCTTCTACTTACAAATTGTGTGAACTTAAAGAATAAGTCCTTATCTGTAAAATAAGAACAACACCTGCACATGGTGTTGTTTTAAGCATCTGAAGAGCTAGTGTATGAAAGGTGCTGAGCCCAGTGGCCTTGCTCATGTTAGAGAGTGTTGCTGCCACGTTTCTTCTGCTGATCCCTTTCAGCCTGGAGAGATATCTGCTTTTCTCACTGCCTCCCCACCAAAACCATTTGCAGTAGTTTTCTCTCTCAGAACGAAAAACATGCAAAAGTCTCTCTTCAAATGATCAGAAAATTGTCACTTCAAATACAAAGACCTATTTTTTATTCTATTTTCTCTCTTCTATAAAACTATGATTTCCCCCCTTCAATTTTAATTATAGGAGGGTAAAAACAACAGATGACCTTCCCATGGCTCCACAAAGATTCTACAAAGTGGCCAAGTTTAAGCCCAGCCCCTCATGGGAGCACTTGGCTATGAAGGCCCTCCAGCATCCATGTCATTGGACGACCTCCTCTCCAGCCAAAAAATCCCCTATGAGAGTTACAAGACAGCATGTGGGCAAACAACCAGACATATCACCATTCCATCCCAGAAAAGGAGACATATAGTCCCTTTCCCCTAACTACCCATGTAGGATGAACTAAGCTTCTTCACCAAATTCATTAATCCATTTCCATAATTCCATCTCTGGAGTTACAAGGCATCAAGAGAAACATCAAAACAGTGGCCAAATGGCAACTCAGGCAGGACTTTGTGGGACGTATATACCAACGATCTTCAGCATTACAGGCGCAGAAATGCTTTTCTTTTTTTTTTTTCTTAGTGTTCCTAGAGCTGACCTGAATCTAAGGGATTGATTCACACTAACCAAATACAGATGTCATCACATCAATTTATTAATCTATAGGGAGGGATGGTATCAAAGGTCCAAGTGGGCTTTCATGCTTCATTCTTAGGAGCCTAAAACATCCTGGACAAATGATGTCCAAGCAGAGACCCAACCACCCAAGATTAAGACAGCAAGGCTAAGTGGGAAAAGGGAAGGGAAAGGGAAAGCATTGCAGGCCATGAGTTGAAAAACTCCAGAAGCAAGGAATGGAGAGTTTATGCTTCAGAGTCCCTCCCAACTGGGTGACTCAGTTCATGAGGTCTCTCTGATCCCTCTTGGGAATGATTCACTTGAAACTTTCTTCCCACGGAATACCTAAGAAACTTACTATGCACAGATGCCACCAGAGTAAAGGACTTGGGCAGGAAAGACAATTCTCTTAGGCCAAAGCTGCAAACAAGTAGTTCGCAGTTTTATGTGGTCCAGACATGTTTATGGAGTGTGTAGTATTTTCAGATTTTTTAATTATTTGCCAACTTGTAAAAGTTATGTGATTTCTAATAAAAATGAAAATTTTAAGTTTTTCTTGGGGACTGACACATTTCTACAAACAACAATAGTTAAGGTCAACAACTTTTTTAAGGTCTACAGCTCTTAGTCGTCATTTTTAGACAATCTTTCAAGCTGTAGTTTTCACACTACAAATGGATAGCAAGTATTATATGCCATTCCCTATACTAGTATCATTCTTAGAGCAAAATCTTATTTTAAAGGAATAAATATGCACACACATACATACACTATAATTCATCTAAGGACAACAATGTAGATCATCTGGGGAAAGTCCATTCTAAGGTAATGTCTTTTTTTAACTGAGCATTTAATATGTCCCAGGTAACAGAAATTCTTTACATGTTCTTATTTAATCTTCACAACACTATTATGAGATAGGTATTATTCTAATGTTATAATTGAGGACACTGAGGCTTAGAGAAATAAAATAATTTCACCAAGGTCAGAGACAACATGGTAAGTGGTAGAGCTAGGAAAAAATAAAAAATAAAAAAGCCAGGCAGGTCTATTCCAGAGCCAGTACTTGATTTTGCATTCTACTAAAGATTATGAGTTGCCATTGGTAATAGACATTAGTTTGTCATCTTCTCAGTACCCACTGGTCATTTGAGGATCACTGGTTCAGGGGAAGCTGATTGCTCCCATCTTCAGGGCTGGGACACAAGAATGAGCCAAGCTAATTGATCTCATTCATCACAGTGATTGTTTCAGAGTTGGACATGTGACCAAAGTCAGTGAAGTCTGAATGAATCCAAGGACTTTTGCTAGAAATTCAGAGACAAGGACACTCTCCTTTTCTGTTCTTTGTGAATAAGGAAGGACATTATCCCAGCAGTTACTGACCACCATTTGGGGACCTAGTGTAGAACTAGCCTTAAGATGATCAACAAATGATGAGCTGATGCCTTGGGCAGTAGAGAAGAAAGAAAGGGCAAGAAACTGGGTCCTGATCACACTATCTGGGTCCTACACAGAGCTTTGTTAGTGCCAGCATCAATCATGGACGGTTGATATATAGGATTTTCTTTTCTGCATAAGCCAGTTAGGTAGGGTTTTCCACTATCTCCATCTGAAAGACACCTCACAGATACAGAATTCTGTCCAAGCAGTGAAGCAATCCTTTTAAAAAGACCTTTCAATGCTTGGACATACACAAATGGCACTGTCCATAACAGCTCATGTGCTCCCTACCCTATTTCCACCTTCCACATACATACAATACACACAAATACACACACATGCACATACACGCACTCTCTCACTCTCTCTCTCTCTCTCTCTCTCTCTTTCTCTCTTTCTCAGAATAGATGACAAAATCTAGCTCATGTCCAGGAATTTAACATTTTAACTAAACATTCCCTTTTTCCATGTGTTCTTCCTCTCTCCAACATTTCTCAGAATATCTATGGGTTTGGTTTTGTTTTTTTATTCGGCTAGTAGGGATGCTAAAGCAAAGCAAGGAAAAGTAGACAAGAGGATGCCACGTGCACAAGGCGTCAGTTGTCTATTGGATCAAAAAAGCTGGCAGCATATAAACCAACCCCATAAAAATAAAAATAAAAAACACAAAGTTGCTCTTAACTGTTTCTTTGATGAGAATGAGCAATGCATGACAAGTGTTAGAAGTAGAACAATTGTGTCCAAAAACTTCTTGTTCTTTAGTTAAGGTGTCATTTGAGAAAAACTCAGCCCTGTTTTTATAACTGCCTGAAATTACATCTCTGGGAAGAAGTTTCATAGCATTAACCCAGAGAGGACTATGTTTAAAAAAAAAAAGATTATAAACCTCTAAACTCCAATGTGTGAAATTAAAAAAAAAAAGTGATAGCGGAAATATTTTATTTTTACCCTTTTATTCTCCTTTTATTCTATAATATGATGTTATCATGGGAATTCAAAAAATAATTGTTCACATTTATTTATTTTTTTATTAAGCGAGGCAACCTTTGGTTGACCTCACAAATTGCAAGGACCTTGTCAGTTTACAGTCCCTTATTTTTATTTTTTTTATTTTTTACACCTACAGCACCTAATCTTCCTAGGTGGTCTCCCATCCAAGCACTAACCAGGCCCGACCCTGCTTAGCCTCCGAGAGCAGACAGAATTGGGCTTGTTCAGGGTGCCGTGGCCGTAGAAAAATACTTGTTCACTTTTATTATGGTTTATTACACATATTTTTCCCCAGGGTTTTAAAAGGTTAAGGAAAGTAGTTACAAAACAATTCTGCCAATTTAAAGAGTCAATACGATGTAATATTCTACCATATTTCTAACATGAAACCACTTATAATGATATTAAAGAAAACTGTTTACAATGAGAATAATCATATAGTTAAAAGTTATAAAGCCACTAAAAATAGAATGATTCAGTTTCTCTACTTCCCAACCTAGGAATGCTAGCTTTCTTTTATAAAATAATTGTTTTCTGGTTAAGAAAGTTAGTATGTTCATTTTATATTTAAAATGTAAAAAACACAAGAAGTCTAAAGAAAGAAGTTATTCATAAACTCAATACCTAAAGAAAACAACTGTTAACATTTCAGTATGCATATACTACAAGTCGTTTTTCTCCTACATTTAAAGACAGTCTTTACAAATGAGATATTACTGTACATTGTTTTATAATCTGCCTTTTCACTTAACATATCAAAAAAAATTATACATAAAGGGAAGTGCTTATTTGCTTAACTTTTTCTGAAAACATACTCTGACCGCAATTTTGAGCATAATTTGTTAAATCCATTTTCCTACAATTATATAACAACCCCCATTGTACAAATACTTTCTGGTAAAATATGTATAATTGGTATAATTGCTGTTTTTCTAATAAGTTACACTATATCTATACTAGTCAGACAAATTAAGAAAGCCACCTACATTTTAGCCTCATTTTTGACCTTCATTTTGCATTGCTATTTTAATTGTTAAGCTTAAAAACAGCTGAATGCTCTTATTTAGCTTCTACTCATGGTTGATATTCGAATGCTCCTTAAACATAGTTCTAAGAGATCAATCACTGTTTAGGGTAAGTGTTTTGAGAAATACAGATTGCAAAGTTTTTGGTATTACAGGTTACAATAATTGCATTTTCTCAGATTAAAAATATGAGCATTTAATAAATTTTCTTTTAATGAGAGTTCACAATGTGTATGAAAACGGGTTCAATGGAAAGTGATCTCAGAGTGATCTGATCATAAATTCCTAAATGGGTAGTCATGTCCTAGGCATATAACTTTTCAGTAAAAGATTTATCTTTGCTTAATTAAGCAAGCCTTGTCCATTGTTTCTATGCATCTAGGTTAACACACCTTTAAAAGGCCTCTTTTCAGATCCCTCAGAATTAAAACTACCCTCAAGAGAGCACGTGTGATTTTGTTAACTATCTTGTAATCCAAGCACTACCTTGCATCCCCCCACCTTCATGTAATCATCCTTATGTTCCCTCCTTAATTCCAAATGGATGCAAAAAGCTGCAAGCTGCCATGCTGAGAAGCATTTTTCTCAGTCTGTTGAGATCTTGCTTTCAGGAGTATCCTCTATTTGGCTCAAATAAATTTTTATAAAAATTCTTTACAAGTTTGAACTTACTTACATAGACAATAACTATAGTAGAAAAGAGTGGATATTTGCCTAGGTGTTTATCCAGCTGGGTTTTTATATTGGACACACATTTATCAGTTACATTCAGCATTCACCTAACACATCTGCCACACCCTGCAAAAGAACTTGGCTCTTCATTTATCTTCTCCCACAGTATCTTTGTGATAAATGCCAAATCCATGTCTAGCTAGATGTAAGAAAGGCAGAACAAACTTTATGACATAAAAAGATGATTAAGTGGCATGTTCTATCCCCAAAATTTATCATTGTAAACCCTTTCAACCTTTGTCAAAAAATACATGAAAGAGTGCCACTGTCAGATAAAATGCAAAACATCTGAAACTGAACTTCTCTCCCTGACTTTCCCTCTCAAATTATTTCTACATCACGACTGCCTCATTTCCAATTATCACTTTTATCACAAGCTCTGAGGATAGAAATCTTGGGAGTCACATTTGCTTCTTTTGAATCTCTCCTCTCCCCTTTAGCTAAACAGCAAACCACATCCTACTTCCATTTCTGCCTTTGCAGTATTACTTGGGCTTTTTCCTTTCCTTCAAATTCCCACTGCTGCCCCTAATCCCAGCACTTATCCTTTACTCCCGAACTGCTGCAGCAGCCTCTTACATAGTTTCTCCTCTAATATAGCTACACTGTTCTTCTGGTCTTAATTCCCCAAATTCTATTTCGTCGAGTCACTCTTCAGCTTTAATACCTAAATGATTCCCTACTGTCCTCTAAGCTCAGGTCCCCCACCTAGTTTTCAGAGCTCCTCTGAATATGGCCTGGAACTGCTTTTGCAGCTTGATTTGCACAGTCCTTCCAAGGCTAGGCTCTTTCTTCACAGTCCTGAACACTTCCTGCAAAAAAAACCCTCCTTCCTTATCTATACTTTCCTTATCCTCCAAGGCCAAGTTCAAGTGCGATCTTCTCTAGGAATCACTTAACCTAGTCCAGCCTACTCATATCTTTCCCTTCTCTGAGCACTCATTTAAATTTCTGTAGTAAATTTAAATTTTACTCCACAATTCTGGAAAAAAAAAAATGTTGGATTAAATCTAACTTTAAGCTTCCTGCTCCACAAGTTTGGTGAGAAACTGAGTCTTGATTTTGCTTTAGAAGTCTCTTTCTCCCCCCTCAGGATCCAGAGGGCTGATGTTATGCACAATTTAACACAAATTCTACCCTGAAGCTCTATGCCCAAGTCAGCGTGACCAAACCCAGGGCACAGGGAGTTTTTCACCTCAAATTACAAGGCCACAGCTCTTAAAGCTCTAATATCCCTATGCTACTCTATCAGGAATCCTGTCACCTCTCAAGGGAAGTTACATGGGAATGGGACACTGGTCTCTTACACAAGTGGGATCTGCCAAAACCATCTGTCTGTGGCTTTCTCTTTGGGGAAGTTCTTCCCAATCTCACCACTTCTCCCAACCACCATCACTCTCTAAGCCTTAGAGCGCCTCCCAATCATGAACAAGTCTGCTCTCAGATGAATTCCACTCTGTTTAAATCTGCATTCCAGCACATATCATAGTTCTAAAGAGGAAGTAACACATAATGTTAAGAGCACAAGCCCGGAAAGCAAGCAGGACTGGAGTGTTATCTTTGCACCTCCTACCCACAACTGAGTGACCTCAGTGAGGTATTTAACTGACCAAAGCCTCAGTTTACTTATCGAGAAAAACCATCATAGGAATGGCATGAGGATTAGATCAGGCCCTAATAGTAGCAGTCCTAATAGCAATGACTAACATTTATGTAGCACTCTGTGCCAATCACTATTCTAAGTACTTTGCATACATTAACTCATTTAATCCTCACAATACTCTATGGATAAGTAAATAGGCATAGAGGAAGTAACTGGTCTAAGATCACATTGGTAATAAGCAGCAGAGACAGGAACTAAACCCAAGCAGTTTGGCTCATTATCTGTGCTCTTGACCACTATACAGTATTGCCTCTAATAAGCAGTCAATAAAAAGTAGTTATTACTGCTATTAATAGAATTACTTTACTCTTAATGTATCTACTTCGTTACAAAAATTGTAAGCTCCTTGAGAACAATAAACAGGCTGACAACATAACAGTTGTGACAGAGACTCACTGCTTGGGTTATAAGCCTCCCTCCGTCACCCACTAACTAGCTCCAAAACTAATTGCTTAACCTTTAGGAAGGTTGCAAGAATTAAATGATTTCCTACTTAGCAAGTACTTATAAAAGTGAGTAGCAGCTATGACTATGATATACTGATATATTTCATTATTTGATATGAGATGTGATATTACCATCTGTCTTGCGATCTGGAAGAGTGCCAGAATTCTCAACCAATATTTGCTAATCACCATCTCACCCACATTGTTTTTCCTGTTTCATGTGAGTTCATCTTGTTTCTGAAATTACTCCTTAAAGAAAAGGTTGCATCTTCATAATAACAGTAGTAATAACATCTAACTTTTATTGGAGACTTACTATGTACCAAAGACTGTATGACTTTTTTCAGATGTTCAATCATTTAAAACTCACAGCGACCCAATGTGGTAGATACTACTATATCATCACCTTCAGTTTTACGTATGAGAAAACCAAAGCACTGAAAGATGAAGTAATTCACCCCATCGCATCATCATCCAGGCTCTATGCGGCAGTCTATAAAGTTAACTACTTGTGCTTTTGTTGTCTCCTCTGTAACTTTTTCCTAATCCCCAGGGTATTTGGTAAAATACAGTATATATGAAAAAGTACCAAAAGCATTTGTTGCTTAAAAGTTTTTCACTAGAAATAGCATGGATGTATTTTTTAAATGTTTGAAATATCTAAAATGTCATATAAACTTAAAAGCCAAAGTTTCTCTTCAAAAATCAAATAGACTTTGTATTTGAAAATGAGTATATCAGTTAAGCTGAATCACAAAGATGAGGTCCGACTTTTCCAGCTGTGAATGACTCAAAGGACTCAGACGTACCTCACATACTGAACATCCTATTCTGATGGACACATAGCACAGAAATGAAGCCTCTAAAAGCAGACATAGTCCAGAGATCTGTTACAAAATCTAACCCCAAAATAAAGACCATCAATGCTTTGGGAGGTAAACTTTCTTTTAACTCTCTGATTTTCAAAACACTTTACAGAAACATTTCAGGCCTCCTACTACAAACCTCTTTCCATAAAGGGCAACAATTACTAATTAAAGAAACTCTCCAGGATAAATCAAGTAAAGACTCCTCTAAGTAAAAGTAAATCAAAAGCCTCAAATATTTATTTTTCTGCAATTAAAAGGCTTTAAGGGAAACCAAACCAGTTGAATTAGTCTGGTCCCACAGCCAGTTAAATGGAAGAGTAAATTTTCATAGCCTTGGGAAAATCTAGGTTTACAGGGCAAACTCCGCAGGGTTGAGCTCATTGTGGAGACATGTTCCTTTTCATTGGCAAGAGGAAAGGAAGTGAGCCATGCCCTAAAAAAAAAAAAAGAAAATACCACTAGAGACATTCCAGCCGGTATTTGATAAGGACTGGGAAGGCTGCCATCAACTTCATGGCTAGAAGAAGGAAAATTTGGATCAGAAAGCAGCTGACCAGGAGAAATCACGTTAGTTTGCAACACCAGAGTCATTTAAACCAGTGGCTCTCACATGTTTTTTTGCTCTGACACCCAGTGAGAAACATATACATTATATCATGACCCAGAAATATATACAAATACATATACGTAAATAAATACACACAAATATTTATATATAACTGAAACACATCTGAAACACATCTATGTACACTGAAACAATACTTCCCCTTAATAGGCACAAAGCATTACGAAATTTTCAATTCTATTTTACTTTGTGTTCCAAACACACTGGTTGGGGAAAAAAAGTGATTTAAAAAACCAGCACAGGGGATTCTGAGAGTATGTATTATGCTGGCCTTTATTCCTCCCTCAGAGCCCCACAGCCAATTTAAGAAAGCTGTAATGGAACATCTGCTCTATGGACAAGTGACTTGTTCTTGAGTGCTAGAGCAAAGGCCTCCCAGAAACTATCTTCCTCCATGTCTGACCATTCCTTACTATTCTGACTCCTTCTCTTTCTACCCCTTAAAATGCTGGGGTTCCTGCACAGCTCTGTTTCTGGTCACTTTCTCTTATTATTCTGAGTACCTAGGTCTACTTCCATGGCTTCACATTACATTCATGCTCCACTTAACAACTTTTAAGTCAATGATGGACTACATATATGACGGCAGTATCATAAAATTAAAATGAAACTGAAAATTTTATATCACCTAGTGATACCATATCTATCCTAACATTGTAACACAACACATTACACAAATACCATTGTGTTACAGCTGCCTACAGTATTCACTACAGTAACAGGCTGTACAAGGTTGTAGAGTAGGAGCTGGAAGGGTTCAGAATTAGTCACCCTAAAATATGTCTATTTGGCATAAGGATTATTTTAGGCTGGTTAATTTTAAGGAATAGCAGACCTGGGAGAAGCTCTGAAAACCAAGCAGAAGTTACCCTTTGTAAAAGACATTTACATTTGTAAGGCAAATCTTCATTTGTAAGGGTGCCCCCAAGCAGTACCACAATGGGGGAAGGTGTGTGACCTTATCTCTAGAAACTCTAATCAATGCAGAAGACAATCAGAGGACTTAAATCTGCATAACCTTATCCTTGTTTACAGAGCTTTTCCCGTCACCTCTCATAACCTCCCATAACAAACTCTCCAGACTCCCAGCATCTTCCTCAGTCTTGAGCTGAAGATGGTACTTACGGCGGTGACTTCAGCCATTTTGGCAAGTTACTCAGTTTTCCTGGGTCTTGGTATACAGGAGGTATAAATGTTATTAAACTTTTGGTTGTTTCTTTCTCCTATGAATCTGTCTTTTATAACAGGGAAGTCTCAGCCAAGAACCCAGAAGGGCAGACAAAAAATTATGTTTCCTCCCCTATAGAGCAATAGGCTATACTATGTAGCCTCGGTGTGAAATAGGATATACCATCTAGTTTTGTATAAGTGTGCTCTGATGTTTGCACAACTATGAAATTGATACAGGATATCACTTGTAAAATTCTTAATCTTTTAGCAGGAAATGAAATAGGATATCTCTTGCAGAGTTCTTCATCTTTTTAGTAAACCTAGTTTTCTCTCCTTCTTTCTTTGGGAAAAAGGCCCTCTCCCTCAAATCCTGATAACTGACCTGAAACTGGTGACTCAGATCCCCTGGTTATTAATAAGGATCATCGGCCCATTGTAAGCGGATATGACGTTAGGCCAGACAGGGCCCTTAGAGTCGGAGAGGGGAGGGGACTTTAAGCCAAAGGTCTTTTTAACTCTAAAAAATATATTAACCAAGTCTGTTTCCCTTTATTCACTTAATAGGCAAATCAATAATAGAAAATTAATAGATATAGGATTTCCTATTAATTTTAATAACAAATTCATATTTTCTTTTCCTTGTCTAGGGACTGAGGCAGCACTTCAGAAGGAAACCAAAGCCGGAAAGAGCTCCATGAAACCCCAGTAGGCAGGGACTACGACCCTTCTCAACAGGAAGAAGCAAATACAGAAGAGACCTCTTGTCCCTCAACATCCATACTAATAATAAGGAGGTTCATGGCTCTTAGAAAAGAGTTAGGCAGGAAATAAGTTAGAGGGTTTCAGGTCTGCCTGCAAAGACGCTGAGGTCATCCTATTCTAGAAGGAGTCCACCCTAGTCTGCCCACTAAGCAAGCTAGAAGACATTTTGGGGCTAAAAGCAACTCATAGAAAGAATCAAGTGAGCAGGAAATTGGGTACTAGTTTCAGCCAGTTACTTGCACCTGCACAATAAAGACCCCAATTTACCTAAGCTTCATTATACTATCATTATAATATAATGCATACACCCGGAAGTTCATTAATAACATTATAACAGACAATTCTGGGAACCAACAGCACAGAAAACAAATGATGAATCACTGAGCCCTGTCAATGTTAGTTGTCAATCAAGGAAGCCCACTCCTCTAAGAAAAGCAACCACCCACAGCAAATAGGAATAAAAACCCCAAAGGCTTTGTTACCAGGCCTTTGAGCCATGCTTCTCTTGCTCAGGCTCACTTCCATGTCTGGAAGTGCACTTTCTCTTCTAATAAAGCTTTTCTTTTCTGCTGTAATTCGGTGTCTTGCTCAATTCTTTGTTTGAGACATCAAGAACCTGGACAACATGCCAGCAAAGGATCCTCACTCCCTAGTATCAAAATCACCTAATGACACATTTCTCAGAATGTGTCTCTGTCATTAAGTGGTACATAACTGTATTCATAATTCTCATACCCTTGGCCCCAATTCTCAACACCCATCTACCTCTTACATATTCCCAAGTGAACTGTCCCACAGATTTCAAACTCAAGGTTCAAAATTGTACTTTAAGCCCAATCTCTTCTCTATCTCCTCACTCAAGCCACAAATCTGTGAGTCATCATTTGCAATTTCTTTTTATTTACCTCTATATCCAACAGGTTACCAATTCTACCTTCTTAATATTCAGTGGTATGCAGGTAATAAATATTTAACAATTTTTTTTTTAAGCTCTCCTGGCTTAAAAAAAAAAAAAAAAAAAAAAAGCCCTGACTTAAGGCACTTGCCTATTTCTGTGATGTAAATACCTCACCATAGCCAATTTCAAGCAACCAAATTGATATCGCTGAACATGCAGTTGGGAAGTGATGCGTACAAATGGCTCCAACACACCACTATCTGTTCCTCAGAACCATTTCTTATCTCCATGCCTACTGGTATTGCCCTAATTCAGGATTTCCTCTCTCCCCTCAACAAACAACAGAATATTCATGGATTTCCTGACCTCTGTCTCATAACCTATCCCTCCATTTGACACAGCCTCCAAAATATCTTTCTAAAATCCAGGTATCATCATGTTACTCCCCTGCTAAAACCCTTTCATTCGTTCTCCGTTGCCCACTCTTTATCTTCATAATAAGGCCCTTGATAATTTGGTCTTTATGGACTCTTGAGCTTCATGTCTTGCCACACAATCATCTATAACTTCTATTCCAATCACAATGACATATATCTTATTCTCAGATATATGATACTGCTCCATCCCCCTGCACCTTTGCTTATTCTGTCCCCATTCCTTAGGACAGCCTTTCCCAATTTGTTCACTGAACAAGCCTCTTTTAAGATCAGCTCAAATACCTTCTCCAGGAAGCTTTTTCTGCATTTTTTTAGGTAGACTTAATGTCTCCCACTTTTAAACCTCCAGTAAGTTTCAGTACCTCTCACACTTCATTGAATTGATTTCTTTTTATATTCATCTCTTCCCACTAGACATGAACTTCTTGAAGGCAAAAGCTGGATCTTATTCATGGATATACCAAGCATGTAGTATGGTAATGGGATACATACAGTAGGCTCGCGATAAACAGTGACTATTATCCCAACAACTAGCGCCGAAGACCAAAATATTCTAATTACTCAAACATCTGTTGAATGAAAACATACCAGTATCTTTTTGCCATCTGCTCAAGGCCAGAGGACTAAGATACTCAACCTGTACCTTCCAGATTGTTAGGGAGCCCAAGATCTACTGCCACAGTCAAAGAAATTGCACTGTATTTTCTTTTATTTTTTTCTTTTCGGCCTCTGTATTACTTTCCTAGAGCTGCCATGACAAAGTAATACCTGGCTTAAACAACAGAAGTGTATTTTCTTATAGTTCTAGAGGCTAGAAGTCCAAAATCAAGCTGTCACCAGGGTTGCTTTCTTCTGAAGCTTCTCTCCTTTGCTTACAGATGGCTGTCCTCATGCTTACATCGTTTTCTCCCTCTATAAGTCTCCATATCCAAGTTTCCTCTTCTTATAAGTATATCAGTCATATTCAATCAGGGCCCACATTCATGACCTCATTTTAACTTAATTACTTCTTTAAAGATCCTGTCTCTAAATACAGTCACATCCTGAAGTACTGGAGATTAGGACTCCAACATATTAATTTTAGATGGACAGAATTCGGTCCATAACAGCCTTCTACTAGATTGTGAGCTTTTCAGAAAACAGGAGCTAGATCTTAGTCTGTCTTCTTTTTTGTATCCATTATTACTAGAAGAGTACCTAAAACACAGTAGATTCTCAAATTATTTGTGGGATACGTAAATGAAAGTCATTCCCAGAAGTATTATCCATATCTGTGGAGTATGGCCCCTTCCGAATCTGGTGACCATCACCAAGAAGAATACGGCTTTACTCTTCCCCTGAAAGGAAGCTTTGATGCTGTCATGATCTCTAGATTGTCCATTGCCAAACAGCCATTTTTATAGCACCCAACACCCAGCAGAAAAATAAAATTTTAAGACCAGACACCTAAAGCCGATTAACAATGCCCGCCTTCCTCCAGATTTATTCTGCTACACCCAGAATGGCAGCATCATGCACACCTAGCATCAGATTCAAAGTCAAGGGAAAACTAACACTGCTCTGCCTAAAGAACAAGGTGTAGCAGCTTAGCAGAAAAGATAAAATGAGCATCTGCCTTTTTCAACCCAAAAAGAAACTTCTCCTTCACCATTCTGTGTGATTTTGGTGGGCCCATCAATCATGCAGCTTGCCTTCCT
>NW_006441955.1:24547928-24558781 GCF_000325575.1 Pteropus alecto | reverse complement strand
CCCAGGAATTTGAATCCTGAATGGAGCAACATAAGACAGAAAATAATTGGAAGGAGTCAATTAAGCAAGTACCATGAAAGGTTCCTGGTTTACACATCCCTGAAACAACCTTGGTTCCTGATCATCCCAAGGCTTAATCAACAGCCTTGTTTTTGTTTCTTAGACCTACCTGATAGTCTTTCCAAAAATATGCCTGTTTCTTAAATTAAATAGTGCTTATTTTTTAGCTCTCAAAAAATCTTGACACATATAATGGCCCCCAGAAGTGAGATGTGGCTAGTGGTGGACCTAAATATGGAAATAGGAACAGGCAGCGAGGATTCGCTATCCATAGCCGAGAAGTTGTGCATATCATCCTTGTTATGCCATTGCAAAGCACCAACTACACGACTCCCTTCCGTCTTTTGGGACACAGTCCACATGCTTCTGTTGGCTAATTCTTTAAGGAAGATGGTAGGAAAATATTACGTGTGGCCATTTCTGATAAAATCCCCCAAATGACTAAGCTTCAGCCAAGAGAGCCTATCTGAATCAGAGAAAATTCTATCTCACCTAGACTGGTCCTTTCTCCTGATGAGAATCCTAGATGACAGAAAGTCAGATAACTATGAAAGACTATGAAATTTAAATCAATGCATCAATGATAACGCTAGAAAAGCACAGGAAGGATGGAAACAGAGCAAAAGATAAGATTGGGACCTAGAAAACTGAGACATACCTAGTCCCCCACACACCCCCTGATGTAAACTTCCTCCATGACTATGAGCTAAGCACAGGGATAAAGCCAGAGGATGAAGAACAAACTTGCCTTTATCCCAGAAGCAAAAAGATAAGCAGCAAAATTAAGGGCCAATAAATGGGCAGGGGAAAGTCCCCAGGCTGGGTCCCAGAGCCAAGGGCCAACCCACAGAGTGCAAAACTCATATAGATCAGCAGACTTAAGTTGCATTAAGCTGCCATAGAAACCTTAGAAAATAAAAAACCTTTCATTGCTCCAAGTATCCTAAACCACAGCACCACCAGAATTTGGGATGATGAAATTTCCCTCATTAGGAAAATCCTACTCAGTGTCCTTCTCAAATCTGTCCATGGAATTCATATGAGGCAACAGAGAGCAGGTTCAATGGTAGGCAAGCACATAAGGCAGTGAAGTACACTGACCACCTACATATGTGTCTTAGGAACTGAAGGAAAGAAATCTAATCACAGAGCAGTAATAGCTAAATATAATGACCTCTGTAACATCCAACCTAACATCCAAGTTAAGGGGGATCAGCAACTTTCTGCTACAGGGAAAAAATAAGAAAAGATTAACCCCAGAAAACAGGATTATGTGATAGAGATAAATGCAGAAAGGAAATTATATACCTTGAGTTGCTCTAAGAGAATGACTTTGATTTACAAAGAGTCTAAATCAAGTAAGAATATTTCTTTCAAACTACCTACATCCTATTGGTTTATAAGCTATGATACCCAAGACACTGGTTACCAAACAAAGCCACTTCAAAGGAGCTTTTGGATAGAAATCTGAGTGCGGACCCACCTTCTTCTGTGAAAAGTGAGCTCAGATGCTGCAATGCATCATGCAGCATCATGGTATCTATAGCAGTAGCTCTTAGAACGATCCCTCCAGGAGCGGCCCTGGCAAAAAGCATTCTTTTCCTACATCTTGGAACTCTGCCTCAAGCAGTATAACCTACACTGTACTTCTACTAAATGGCACAGAATCACTTGGAAGCAGAGAAAAATTTCCAATTCCATATGTCTAGGCTTTGCTAAAGAAAAAGGAAATGTAATTCTCCAGACCCACTACATTTTCCCATCACTGCCATCAACTGCCCTGAGAAAAGACCCACTAGAGGCAAACTATAAGGAATATTCATGTTCTGTGAGCAAAGAAAAGAAGATAAAGTGGGTAGGGTCACGGACCAGTAAGAGCAGGCCCAGAATGACTCTGAAGATATTTTAACACTGATAAACACTAGGCCATCATTTGGCTTATTAAAATAGTGCTGGATAGTGAGAGAAGCTGGCACATTTTCCTGTAGATGAGATGGCCCCGGGGGGTTGAACAAGAGTTAGAACACAGCTGCCATGGCTAAAACCAAGCAAGTGCAGATGTCACACCAAAGTAATTTCATATCATCCCATGCTGCCAATTTGAAATGCCAATGGAGGAAAAGTATTGAAGGAAGTCTTTAAAATAGACTAGATAACTGTTTTAAATACCAATTTTGTGTGTAACTAAAGTTTTTGCTGTTGAGGTCCATGAACGACAGTTGTTACAGTTTAGAGAGCTCAATAAAAATCTCTCTGCTCAGCAAGATGAACACAATACAATGTGCTGTTCTTCGAGTTTGGAACAGCCATATCAAATTCAAAGTCACTAGACATTAAATTCCCAATTCCAAATGTCTTTTTTAGGAAATGTTCTAGGCGATTTATTTCTCTTTCAGTAGTTGTTTTCCTTATAAGAAGTTCTGTATATTATTTCTTATGTTCATAACTGATATACTAAAAGCACATGGCACCACACTGTAGTAACTCATTTCTCTTAGAAAGATAAGACAGGGGAAGGGAACATTTCACACACACACGAAACCAACTTACCAAATGCCTTCTTAGGTTCTATTAACTTCATGGTAAAGAGTTCCTCTTTATTCAACTCCTTTAACTTCTTAGCAACTTCAAAGTGACGCCACCCAACAACATATTCTCCATTTATGGATTCAATATGATCACCCACACAGATTGTTTTAACTGAGTCAATTATGCTGCCCTCTTTAATTCTCTGAAAGAAAATTAAAGGTAACACTTAAAAAAAGAGCTGTTTAACATTACCTTTCATGTTCTTGAGATATTATATGCAATATATTGACATAGTAACAATGCAGTTTAATGCTCAAAGTTGGAAGAGCAAGCAACAAAACACAACCGTTTTACCTCTAACCATTCTTCTTCTCGTTCATCATTCAGAATTCAGCTCCATCACAGTCACCACCTCCTCTGAGAAGCTTTTCCTACATCTGCAAGCTGCTCCCCCAAGATTGGGTATGGTACTACTCTCACGCTTCTATAGTACTTTTTACTATATATGCTGAGCTCTAAGCTAAGCACTTTACATTCACTATCTCATTCAATTTTAATAATCTTAATGAAAGTCTCATGTCATGGATCAGGAAAACTGAGGTTAGGAAGATCAAGTAATTTGCCAAGTTCAACATAACTACACTGCAGTTGTTCATTTACCTCTCAGTCTCCATTACTGAACTACAATACCCTTGAGAAAGAAGGTGGTTTTATTCACCATTGTATGCCCTGTACCTAGCACAATGCTCACAGGGAAAAGTCCCTCCATAAATGATTGTTGAATTGTTTCAACAAGAGACCCATTACATAAGAACAGAGCTTGAGCTTTTTCTACTGGCTACGTTTTTTAAACCATAGTTATAAATGCAGAACACTCAAGACTTGGTACAACCTTAGCTAAGAAAACTGGTACCTAGTAAGAGACAACTGTGGTTACTGTTTGGGGAGCCAGTAAGAATGATTTTATACTATCATTTTTCATTTATATATTTTAGGTGAGGAGAATATAAGACTCAGGGAGAAACTTCAAATGGTCTTTCTTAAACCTACCTTGTTTGTGTATAATACATCTATACTGCAGTCTTAAAAAGAGGCCTAAGACTCCCAAAGATAGCATTAGGAATATCTGAAAGGATTTTAGGGACAGACACTCCAGATGACTGCATAGGAAATAACACTGCAAAGGATGTACAAGTTCCTCCACAGAGGTAAGGAATGGAGCAAAATGAAGGCCACAATCTGCCTCCAGTATCACAAATCCTTCATGGGAATGATAAGATAGAAATATAAGGGACTGCTGCTATGTGGCAGCAGGCTAATTGACCTCTGTGTCCACATGTTAAGAGAAAAACTGATCTCATGCACCCCAGCATCTCCATAACACTTCCATAAGAAAAAAATATATAAAAGACTAAACTCGGAAGGTTGGGCATTTTAAAATTTTATTACTAATATGCCAAAACCTCACAACAGATTTCTTTTTCACCCCAAAACTTTAAGAACACTGCTATGTTCATTGTAATAGCGTTAATACATCTTATGCAAATGACACAAAATGCCAATTCAAATACAGCTTATTATTTATCATTACAAATAGTTAATTATAAAGCAAAGAAACCAGAAATTTCATAATCTAAATAGCATTGTTTATTATGTCCATTTAAGCTATAGAAACAAACAAGGGTAATCATTCATAAAAACATAAACAAGATTAAACAGAACACTAGAGTCCAAAGCAACAAAGAAAAAAAAATTCTGCCACCTAACCATTCTTAAGCCATTAGAAAATGTGAAAATCTACATCTCTGACTTTTTTCTTAATTTTTATTCTAAGCTAGTTCTTGATACATTCCGAACCTATTTTTTCTTTGATCGACTACACCATATGAATTTCAGTTTCACATATTATTTTAAGACTTAACGTCATAATTTTATTTAAAATAAGCATTATATAAAACTAATTTAATGAAAGACTTTAAAGACATATATGAATCTTACCAGTAAATTAAAGTGCAGAGTAACAGAAACCTAGGGTCGCCTGGGCCTGTAAGTAGCCATAGGACTCACCAGAAGGGAGCCCAGACAGAGGGAAGAAAGGCAATTACCACAAGTCAATGGGCAGCAAGGTGAGAAATCCAGGTGGGCAAGAGAAAAGTCAAAGCATATGTAATCATTGGGGGCAGCAGAGAAGGATCTGGGATGAAAAGACAGGAAAATCAACATAAGAAACATGGAGAAGAGCACCAAAAGGAGAACCAGATATAGAAACAAAGTAGAAGACACTGATTATATATTTTGTGAGTTACCTGAGCCTTAGCTTCCTAATTAGATAGGATAAAGAATGAAGTAGCAATTGAGACAAATTTCTGAAATCTAATATATTTTGATAATCATACCATAACTTGATAGAGATTAATAATATTGCTAAAAGTGCTACTCAGGCACAAAAGACTAGGAAGGAAAAAAAAAGAGGTATTAATTCTTTACTTATATTTATTAAATCACTTAATATCATTTTCTATAACACTTAGAACTTTCATCTGACTTTGGAGCTTGATGCTGAAAGAGGCAAAAAAGACATTAAATATTTTTTAGAAGATAGGGTTTACAACATTATTAAATGTAGAGGTTCTCAACCATTTCACACCATTATTATAGTATTTTCCATTATTCCATCCTATATTTACAGAACTCAGTCTTCTCATCATAGATATCAGCAGAATTCAGAGTGGCATTCCAACCTCCTCAAAGTCTTAAGCATCAGATTCAAGATTGTTTCAGCTAGATGCCCCACTGCCAGGGTCAGCAGCTTTGAGATCTGTGCTGCTAACTCTCTCAACACTGTCCTCAAATCTTGTTCATCATAACAAAGTAACATTCATATAACAATTGTAAATAATTATTTCATTTAGTCTTCACAACAAGCCTAGGAGGGGTATATTTAAGATTCCATTAGTTAATGAGGAAATCAAAGCACAGTAAAACATAGCTTAACCAAAATAGCATAGCTAATAAACAACAGAATTAGGTTTCAAATGAAAGTGGTATAATTATAAAACTTCATGCTCTTTCCACAAAACACTCAGAATCAGACAAATCTAACTAACTTAAGATCAAAAGCTAGTTTAAAAAATAAATAAATAAAAGTTAGATGCCCCCAAGAGCAGAGTTTTGGAGTATAGCTGTCCAAAATGACCTATCACTTTGGTAATCATTTTGCAATACATAGTGTATTAAATCAGCACATTGTGCACCTTAATTTACATGTCAATTAAGTTTAATAAACATGATGTGTCAACATTATATGCCAATTATATCTCAATAAAGCTGGGGGAGAAAATGGCCTACATCTGAAATCTCTTTTTTGACAAGACCCATCTTTCCTTATTTTTGCTTAATTCTACTAAGCTATTCTTCATCTATAGTATGGCCTGCAGATCGCAAACCTTATCTATTTTCTCAGATCATCACTTCCATTCTGGCTTTACATTCCTCTTCTCAGAGATCCTAGCTTCCATCCTAGAATCCTCTGCCCATTTGAACTAGCACATTTCCAACCTTGCTGGATAATTAAGTAATCACAACGCTAGAAATATATAAGTACCATATTTTTCAGAATGAAAATTATGCTAAAATGTAATTAACTTAGTTCTACTAAAGTAAAAGTACTCCAAATCATAAAGATTTCTACAAGAGGAAAATCTGAGAATGACAGTTTTGTGGTTATTTGTAAATTACTTAATTCAAAATGAATTGTTTTTTAAGTCAATTTAGCCTCATTTCTTAATTACATGGTATGAGCCCTTATTTTTATTTTGAATCAAAGTATAAGTCTCTTAAACTAGGGATCAGCAAATAATGGTTCATACAGCCACTTGTTTTTATACAGCTGATGAGTTATGAGTGATTTTTACTTTTGTAAATGGTTGGATGTGGGGGAATGAATAGTGTGACATGTGAAAAGTATACTAAGCTCAAATTACGGTGTACATAAATAACGACACTGTTTTACTGGATGACACCTATGCTCATTATTTAAGCATTGTATATAACTATTTCTGTGCTACAATGGCTGAATTGGGTAGGTGCAACAATGATTGTATAACCCTAAATCATAATGAACCCTAAAATATTTACTATCTGGTCCTTTATAGAAAATGTTTGTCAACTCCAGTTTTAAACTGGAATTTATAGATTTTGTTATTTTATTATTTAAGTATACTCTGAATTTTCTGATTGAGTTATATATATACTTTTTCCTGGAAAATGTTGAAACTTGGGTAGTAAAATGTTTAAGTCTGTTGTTTTTTTACTGAAGAGTTTCATCTGTTAGAATCATGCAGTATGAATACATTTCTCTGCCACTGATCTCATTTCCTAATTATGTGATGACTGTTATTACTATTAAGCTATTAATTACGAGTACTGTAAAACATTTTATATGTGTCATCATTTTATACTCAAAGAGTCCTATAAAGTAGGTACTAATATTCCCATTTGCAAGAAGGCATAACGAAGTTTAATGAGTTGTCCAAGTTCACATTCACACACAAGTGGTTGAATCAACACAAAGCAGACCTGATCGCTTCTAAAGCCCATGCTCCCATGCATCTTACTGCACTGCCTTCCCAATCATGGAATCTTCCCTCTTTACCTTGCCCTTGTCTGAATCCCTACCACACTGTCCTACTCTTATTTCAGCCTACCCTGACTTCAGCCACTGCTAAAAGCATACAAGTATTCACTTCAGCAGCACATAACGTAAATTGGAACTATACAGAGAAGATATACACATCATCCTTGTGCAGGGCCCATACTAACCTCTTAGAAATTACCATTTTATTTCCTGCTTATCTTGGCAAAAAGAAACACTGGAATGGTAAGCCAGAAATTGATGAAATTGATTACTTCTAAGGAAAGTGAGAAATGAGTAATGAGATAAAAGGTATAGAAGGAGTGACACATCTCTGGATATATTTTTTAATATCGTTTTGACTTTTGAATCATATTAATATTTTACAAAGTTGGAAAAATTTTAAGTCAACAAGAATGAGGGGGGAAACTCAAACTTAATTCAGGGAAGCAACTGGATTCAACAGTATTTCAAATGAATAACAATCATGGGTTGGGGGTGGGGCAGGAGAAAATCTATTCCAAGTAACTTTCAAATAGAATATTCTGAATATATACATACATTTTGTTTAAAGATGAAAAAATTCATACAAATCTTGAATTTTTGTTAACAAGTTTTATTTTTCATGTATGAATATAGTAACTCTAAAACTATTTTGTGTATATTGTAGAACTAAGCGAATGAGTAAATTGAAATTTCAATGATTTTGAAAAGTAAATATCTTAATGGGGAAGCCAAGAAGAATCCTATGTGGCAGGATTAGAATTTGAGGCATAATTATAAATTTATAATTTCTAAAATACATGTTTTCTAACCCTACACTGAAAGGACCTAGAAACAATGACACTCCAATAGCAACGACAGAGTACAACTAACATCCAGCTCTTGATGTTGAAATAACCAGTCCTCACTAAAAAGACAAGAGCTCCTTAAGGAAATGGTTGATTCCAGACTTGGGGAAAAGAAGATAATGAGATGAGCCTAGAACATCTTGTTGTGCCAGAAAGGATGAAACCGCTAAAATGATGGGAGTAATGTCAAAAGGATACAGGAGCCGGCTGAAAGGGACTCTTGCAGGCCACGTCTCAGAAAATTTGAGCATTGACTATAACCCAATGAATAAAATAAGATTTTATGGGCCCATGATGATAACAGATAAGCAAATAAATATAAGGAGTGATTTTTTTTTTTACAATAGAATGTTTTAAAGAAATATGTAAGGAATTATGGAATTACAAAAGTCACAATTTTGCAAGCATTATAGTAAAGACTGATTCAGATAAGACTTACCAATAGATGTGAAATTCATGGGATACAAGTAAGAGAACAGGATATTTTCATAATCTCAAAGTATCTCCCCACAAATTATTACAAAGAAAAATATAACTTTGCATTGAATAAGACTGGAAGACTCTACTTTAGACAAATGACAAAAATTAACATCATAAATAATGAGACAAACCAACATAATGTACCTTCTGATCTAGTACACTGAGAAGGACACATCACTTATCTAATTTCCCTGCCAAAAATGCATAACCTGTTTTTCAACATAAGGAAAAATCTGAAAAGCCCAAATTGAGGGATATTCTATAAAAGGCTGAGGAACTTTTCTAGAATAAAGATAACTAAAAAGCAATGACAACTAAATGAAATACACGATCCTATATTGGACCTATACTAGGGGGAAAAAATGCTATAGAGGACATTATTAGGACAATAGATAAAAATTCAATACAGACACATTAGATTAATTTTAAAGCATTATATCATTGATTTTCTGAATTTCATTGCTGTACTACAGTTATATATAAGAGAATATCTTTGTTCTAAGTAACTAATTCTGAAGTATTAACAAATAAAGTGATAATATACACAATACACTGTTTCAAATGATTCAGGGAAAATTACATATATGTATGTGTGTATATATATACACACAATATGTGTATGTGAGAGAACAATAAAGCAAATGGGGCATATGGTAAAAAATTGGAGATCTGAGGAAAAGGTTTTATGGGAATTCTTTGTGTTATTACAGTCTTTCAGTAAGGTTGAAATTATCTACCCCTCAACTGTTTAAAAATCCTATCACCGTGTACACAATATAATATTCATTTCTCTTCTGAGTTGAACTACATATTGGCAGTTTGACTTATGCACCACTTCTCTTTGCCACCATGCTCTCTATCTCAACAGGACTAGTGACTTGTACTCTGAGGAAGGCACGTTTGACGAGGCATTAAAAAAAAATAGAAACACAAGCTCTGACCATCAGAGACTAAGATCTAAAATATCCATGCATATTTGCAAAACTTCCAAGCCCTTCCCTGCTGACATTAGAAAGGCATTGCTGAGTGTGCCTCATGTCCTGAGCTTCCCCCAGATAATCCCACATGACTTTCCCAACTCACAGATTTTCCATTTGGTCACCCACTCAACCTTCAGCACAGTCATATCTTCTGCAGAGCTAAAAATAGCCATTCGAACAAGTGAGAAGTTAAATAAGGTATTATTTACAATTAAGAAGATAACTTCCTTAAGACCATTTTTTAATAATTACAATGCATCAGTAAATCGAGGATTTGAATAAAATAAAGGCATGAAAACATGCTCTGTTGCATGAAGTTTATCATTATTCTTAGCTCAATGGGTAGGACTGCCAGCTCTGGACTCAGATCTCTTGGATTCAAATCCTGAATTTGTCCAGCTGCAAAGCTTTGAGCAAGCTACTTAAACCTCCTGATCCTGTTTTCTACTTCTGTAAAATAGAGGTTAATAATGGTGTCTACACACAGATGAATCTCAGACATTATCTTAAACAAAAGAAGCCAAAAACAGTAGCATACATAATATACGATTCCACTTATATGAAGTTCCAGAACAAGCAAAACTATGGTGATCAAGACCATAACAGTGGCTACTTTTGTGGAGAAAAGTATTGACTGGGAAAAACACAAGGAGTCTTGTAGGTGGTGGAAATTAAAATTTCCTTGATCTGGGTGGTGGTTACACAGGTGTAAGCAAACATTCATTAAGCTATATATTAAAATTTTATTAAACCTCAATAAAAAAGTAAATAAAAAGAAAAAACATAGGATCGACCAAATAGAATTGTTGTGAGGATTGAATGCGAAAATATATGCAAAGTACCTGGTCCACAATAGGCATTCGATATAAGTCAGGGTTATGACAACTAGTTATTTCAAGAATAGAAATGTTATTTTTAAGAGATAAATTTTCTTTTTACCACTCCTCAGTTCTTATAGTTTTTCATACCATTTCAAACTTCCTTCTCTTGCACTTGCAGCTCTACATTGCTCTCTTTGTATTACATAAAGAAATTATGTAGTTTATACAATTTGAAGAGCATTTTTAAAGAAGTAAATAAGGTAGGCAAAAATAAGTATACTTGGAAATATCACTAAATCAATGGAAATCAGCATGGAAGTCATCAATCAGGTGTTAATAAGCTACAGATCTACGGGAAAGTTTGTATGGATAATGAGGCACCACGGCCAGGTTGTCAGTAAGTTCTAAATTCTAGAGGAAGTTTAAAATGAACAGAAGAAAAGGAAAGGGTAAACAAAAACTGATGTCTTTGAAACATTTTTTAAACAAAACATTACCA
>NW_006441955.1:24506376-24547901 GCF_000325575.1 Pteropus alecto | reverse complement strand
AACCAGCTCTCACTCTGAAGATCATTACCAACTTTGTTTGACCTGGCAGATTTCCTTAAATGTTTCCCTCGGTTAGGTCACAGTTATTTTTTAAGACTTACCTTTATAAAAGCATAGCCAACACCATTATCTGTAATGGTGAGACCAAGTGAATCCTCAGATTTATACACATTCACTTCTTTTTTGATCCCCTTGACATGTGCAAATATGAAATCTTCAAGACCTATTTGTGCTCCTAAGAGTTTTTCCATGTTAGGTTTAGGTGTGTTTAAAGTGCAATATAAGATCTGCAAAGAGAAAAAAATATTTTAGTTTCCATCAGGAAAACATTCTGGTCATTAGTTTACTGAATAAACACTTGAGTGAAATAGTCCTTAATTTGATATAAGAAGTTACATCAGTAACATTAGGTAATATGTATTGTTTGTATAGGCCAGACTCTGTGCTAAGCAATTTACATCCATTATCTTATTTAATCCTCACAATAACTTTATAAATACATTATCATCTCCATATTACAGATGAGGATATTGAGTGAGTAAATAATTTACCTAAGGTTACTTGTCAAAGCCAGGATTCCAGTTCAGGTCTCACCAATTTCAAAGTGGTTTAAACTTGCTACCTCTCATTTATAATGCTGAAATCAAAGGTTGTGCTCCCAAAGGCAAGGGTATAATACGCACACCACAATGAAAATAAAGGTAAGGCTACTTTTGAAAACTAGTCTAAAAAAATGTAACAAGGAAAATTGTATTTATCTTGCATTATAGTGCTTGAGAAAAGTAATTTAATTAGTGAATGAGGTGCTAAAATGAAAATGTCTAAAACACACACAAAAATAGACCTTAAAGATCAGCTAATCCAAACTCTTAACTTTAAAAAAGAGGGACAGAGGGGAGAGGGGAGAGGAGAGGAGGGAGGGAGGAGGTAGACAGAGGGAAAAAATTTTAAATCATTTCTTCAATTAAAAAAATAAATTAAAAAAAATAAAAAACAGGGGGTGGCTCCATAGTGTAGTGGTTAGCACGTCTGCTCTACACACAGAAGGTTCTGGGTTCATGCCCCAGGTGGAGCCACGGACCATACCCCAGGGGCACCAGGTCCCCGGGGTATATGCGGGAGTATAGAAGGAGACTCCCTGCCTTCAGAGATCCAGTTCTTAAGGGAAAACAGCAACATCCATAGGTCAGGGGTGGAAGTTGGCGGTGGGGGTAATTGAAGAGGGGAAAATAAAATTAAATTAAAATTAAATAAAAAAATAAATTTTAAAAAAAGGAGGGAACTGAGGTCTGGGGAGCTTCATGCCACTTCGTCAAATTCACATGATGGTAGAGACAAAATAAAAAACAGTAAAAAGTTGTGTGGAGATTTTAAAGGGACTTGTGTTTACCAAGCCTTTATTTGACCTCATTTTCCATCAAAAACTGATTCATTTTACTAAAATCTGCAGTGCTACTCTTAAGTTTGTCAAGCCATAGTTTGGGTAATTTGTGAGACCCAAATACAAAATTATGCAAAAGGAGAAGGGTTGAGAATATATCACTGGTTTAAAAATAATGTTTCAACAAACACTTATTGAGTACCTTCAATGTATCAAACCAAATAATTAATACAGTTGTTTTATATCAAAACAGCTAAATGAAAAAAAAATTTTAACTTTTTTATTAAGTCACACTTGCCACAGATATTGTTAGTCCTTTCTTCATCCCTGAGCCTTGCCTCAACCCTCTCCCTATATTTCTAAGTTTCATATCATTCATAATTCTCAATGGAACCTTGAGCCTTAACACATCTATAAACCTCATGAATTTCAGAAACGGTGCTATTACTGCATATTAAATAGCTTTCTAAGCTACATCAAAATGTATCTGAATTGAAATAGCTCTTCCCTGCTACACAATTAAAGGTCCAGCATGGTCAGCAAAGCTCTGAGCAAACCAGAGGTGTATGAAAGAAGCTACTGACGAGGACAAGGAAGTATACAAAAGAAAAAAGGCCTGCAAGGACAAACTACTGCCCCCCGCCCTTTCCTTTTTTCATCTAGTTCTGTGGTGAACTGTGTTAACTCGTTGGTCTTTAAATTTAACCCTTTGTGTTTTCAAGGAGGACATAATATATTTGGCTTTGTAGTTAGTAAGTTTTTGCAAATATTTCTAGTGTAAAAAATGTATTATTTACAGAAAAAAAGTCATTTAAGCCGACAATGTTTCCTATTTCTTATTTTAATTGTGAAATTAGTGGTATAATTAGTCCATTAACAAAAATCATTAATAATGGGTAGAGGATGAAGTGAGTATGCATAGAAAACAGTTTCTGACTTCCTTTCTCAAAATGATGGGAAGGGAATAAAGAAATAAACATAGTTGTCTCCTTATTCTTTTTCCAGTGAATCTGTTAATGGTATTCATAGTGGATCCCAAACACCACTAATGTAAAAGCAATTTACCAAGTAGACAGGAAATAAAATGTTAAAACATAATGATGATATAAGAGAAAACAGGGAAAAGCCTTCAAAAGGAAATCCCACACAAAGTGAAATTCTTGTTACTAAGCCGCTTCCTTTCTTTCAATTTTTTGCATGCTTTACTGTAGAGCAATTAGATTTCCTGTAGATATAACCCTTTTTCATTGTGTTTCCTCCCCTGCAAAATAATGTTCCATTTCAAGAAGCTAAAAGTTGGCAGGCAAGACATCATTTTTTTCTGGAAGGAGTGGAGCTGGCGATATCCTTCGTGGAATGGAGCTCCACAGAAAGCTGTGTTGAAAACCTGTGGGAATGTAATGGTCACCAGGAGGTCGAGTAAGAGTCCTCTGTAGCAGCAGATAACTAAAACTCCATGACTTCAGATCAGTTCTTCATGGGAGAATAAAAACCTAACACTCACACAACCTCAATGCATAGCGATCAGCAAATATATCTATAAGTATGTGATAAGGGTATAAAAATTCAAACACATTCTCTGCACTGTATTTTGAACTGAAAAATAAGAAAATGATATACCACTTTCTATGTTGCAAAGATCATGCTCATTCATCCACTCACCAATTACCTACTGGACAACCTGCTTTTTGCCCGGTTCTGTGCGGCACGCTGGATGTGCAATGATGAATATGACTAGCCCTTATATGCAAGAAACTCCTCAGCTAGCAGATGCTCCACTGAAGTAGTGAGGCACATGAGCCAGTTGTATGTAACATATTAAAATCCATGAATATTTAAACCAAAGGAACCTCAAATACATGCTGTATATTTCTACCTTCATTCATACTTTTTCCTTCAATCCAAAATCTAAAATGCCTGTCTGCCCACTCCACTCATATGCCCTTGTCAAATGAGAGACTGTGCAAACGTGACTGCCCAAATGGAATCAATCTCTCTTTCCACTTTTCTCACAGAGTTTAATTCTAGTACCTCATTCGAGTGTCTGAGTCACCTTGCCTTGAAGTCCAACTGGTGTAACACATACCTGTCACTCTCACTCTGAAAGAGATATCTTAGTCATCTTTCTCTTTCCTACAACATCTAACAGTGCCCTGCTCAGTTTATATCTTGACGGCATTTACAGCACACATTCACTTTATTTAATTCAACATATCTGTGTATTGGGTTTTATTATTTTCATTTTGTAGATGAAAGAATTACGATTTTTATCCAATTAACATCATTAATAAATGTGTGATGTTAAAAGATTTAAAAAAAAAAAACAAGAAAAGAAACAATGAAGCAGTCATATTACCAATGTCCCTTTAAGAATGTTTGCTTCCAGCATATAAGTATACTAGATAAAAGGCAGTAAAATGTAGTACTTAACATCGTTTTTTATACTCTTCAATGAACAAACTAAGCTAAATCAAAAGAAAGCAAACTCAAGGCAATTTATCATGTAAGGAAAATGATCCATTCATTAAATATTCACCATCATTACCAACTTTTCTAAGACAGAAAGAGTACTCATGACTATTCCGTTTTCTAGAGTAGCACTGCCCAATAGAAATGTAACTTGAGCCACATAATTTTAAATGTTCTAATCATCACATTAACAATAGTAAATAGGTGAAATTAATATAATTTACTCAATTAAATAACCCCTTATATTCAGAATATCATTTCAACATATAATCAATATAAACATTATTGAGATAGTTTACATGTTTTATTAAGTTTTTAAGATCTGGTGTGTATTTACCCTTATAAATATATCTTGTACCTTACCTCAGTTGGGACTAGCCATATTTAAAGTACTCACTATTCATATCTGGCTAGCAGTTACCATACTGGGCAGCTCAGTTCTAGAATCTCATGTTTTTATCAACTTCATACCTTGTATTTTCCCCATCTCCATATATCTACATATGTCATTCCCTTCTTTGGCCAAAAATGCTATAGCTCAAACACAACTTTTAAACCCAGTCTATGTCTGTCAAAATCTTTCCCATTCAATAAAGTCTGGCTAAACTACTATATTTTCTATTACTATCATCATGGACTAACTTTATTTCTTCATCTTCTACATACCTATTAAATTTCATACATCTCCTGTGAAACTTACCATATGTTGCTCCATAAACTTTTAGTAAGTAAAGATTTATCTTATTGTGTGCCTGTCACTGTGCCTTATCTACAGGAGAGATGGATTAATGGAAGGAAAAATCTATTACCCTTTGAGGCCAGATGATAGAGGTCCTTGAATTGTTATTGTGCTGGACATCAATATCTACATTGTCCATTCCCCTTCCCCTGATTTTTCTTTGGAAATTTCTCCTTCCTCATTTTAAGCCATATGTTAGCTTGGATGGGAGTGATCCCATTCTCAGTTTCAAGAGAAATGAATCATGACTGGGTTTAAATCGGTTAATGACTAATTCATAACCCAATTTAGGCCAAAGATTCAAAAAAAAAAAATTTATTGGGGTTTCTGAGGAAAGAATCTTCTCTTTTCTGCTGTCTGTCTGTCTGTCCCTCTGTCCGTCCCTCACTCCCTTCCTTCTTCTCTCTCTGATGTGGAGTTTAAAACTACTGCAGCTAATACTGCAACATTCGAAGAGTGAGCCTGGGGACCAAGCTGACAGATGGAGAAGGGCAGAACCTCTAGATTCAGTCTTACCTAAGGACAATACTGGACACTAGAAGTACTCTACCTTTTTCTCATTTTAATATAACCTTCAGATATCATCCATACCTTTTATGTGTTTTGAAGGAAAATGATTCACATCCCCTGTTCCAGGCATAATACTTAAACTGGTCTAAGTGGTGATTTAGGACTAAGAATATGGCTCAATCCTGGCCAACAAGATATAAAAAGAAAATGCCCAGGAAGCTTCTGGAAAATATATTTTTTTACTAAGAAACAAACAGAGTAAAACACAATTCCTTTCCTTCACCTGGATGTTGCCTTACCTATATGTAGTCTAGGAAATTCCAACACCATCTTACTTTGCAACTGAGGAAGAGACCAATGCCAAGAAAAGTAAAGCAAAGAGATGGAGTAAACAAAGATTCTTGACATTGGTGAGCTGCTCCATTAACCATCTCCGGAGTCCACTCTACCTCTTCACATAAAATAATAAATTATCTTGTTTTAACCAGTTTGAATAGTTTTATGTTACTCGTAGCTGAAAACATCTTATCTGATATATAGTCCTATCCTGGAATATTTACACGAGCCAGTAGTTTCATCAACTTATTCTGGGTTGGATTTTCTGTTGCTTTCAACTAAGATTCCTAACTGATATAATCATTATTCTTTCTGTTGTCATTCTTCAAAGTTAAAAGTTCTTTATACTACTATCTAATTTTAACCTTAAAAAAAAACCTCCAAGGTGTATGGTGAACTGTGTTCCCTTCAATGCATTGAGATGTAATGCATCCTTGTCCTAATTTCATATCCTATCTCCTCTATCGAAAATTTCAGGCACAAAAAAAAAAGTGTCACCCCCCTTATTTCCAATATCAGCAAAAAAAAAAAAAAAAGATCTCTAGAGAGGAGCTATATCATCCTTGCAATGGTTGTTAAAAAGAAAGAAAAGATGATGAAAGGAAAGAGAAGAAAACAATCAATTAAGAGGTAAGAGACCTTCATCAGACTCCAATTCTGTATTCAGTGACAGTCAAGTCATTTGACCTCCTTGGTCATGGCATCAGTCAAGTTTGGTCTACATCACACAGTTGGTACGAAAACTCAATCAGAGATTATATATAAAAGTGCTTTTTAAACTAACAAGCTCTATATAAAGGCTATTGTTATTCCTAGAATACAGGTGCTTCTTGAATAATATTTATACCTATGCTTGACAGCTTCTTAAATTGCATTACTTTTTTTAAAGATATCAGATTTTGCTCCTTTTTAATGTCATAACCAGGATGGATTTCATTTTCCCTCATAAATTACATTATCCTTCAACATTTTTCATTGTTGAAAAATAGCTCATGGACAGTATTCTTACCATGGATTTATATCTCAACTGCTGTTTTCTAGTTCTTCTTACATGGTTATGATTATTCACCCTTGAAATTCAATACGGCTAAGATGATAAAAGTCTGAACTACTGTATAGAGCCCATTAATATAAATTAATACTGCTTTTTTCCTCTGATGGCACTATTATATATTCCACAAATGTGTTTTATGAATAGGGTTAAATAAATCATTTCTTATCAGTGCTTCAAAAGATTTTCTGGCCCACAAACAATTTACACATCTCTCAGAAAACACACCCAAATTCATTTTAAAACTCCAGAAAGTCCATTTGCAACTTTCCTTTGTTAAATGCTTTCCTTAAACAGCAGCTGAGTTGGACCAAGATTCCACATGTTCCAAAGATCTCTGGAAGAGGTTATGGGCTTGTGTAACTGGCATTGAGTGTGTTACATTATTTGTGGATATGATTTTAAATATAAGCAATTAGAACAGTTACCTCTAGTGGTTATCTAAAACAGCAGCATTACTAAATATCATAATACAACTTTTCCTATATCTCAATCTACCCCAAGAACCTTACTAACTTTTTACATGTTTTCTAAAATAAGATAATAAGAAATATCAGCGAATGTCATTATAGAAAATAAAGAAGAAAACATGCATAGTAACGAACCTAGTGATTAACTAAGTCACACTCTCATTGGAAGTTAATGTCACACCTTTAAACACAAGAAAACCACTTGCATTATGTTTCCTTTGTTAATGACTCAAGTTTTATTGGTGCCATTCTTATTATCTAAGTCTCAAAGTCCTTCTCTTAAAAAGAAAGGAAAAAAAAAAGATTATCTTACCTCAGTCTAGTTAATTGCCATTAAAATAGCAGGAATTTAAAAAAAAATCTGAAACGAAGAGCAAAATAACTATTGGGGGTAAAAGATTACCAATTTACCCTGAATGCTTGAACAGAAGGAAGTAATTCTAGCCAAGCCACAAGGACAAAAATTATGTTACTCAAAACTCTTTCCAAAAGCTCTAGGTATCTTATCTGACATGATTCCCCCAAAATATTTGGTAAATGTGTTGTATCAAGGTACTTCAAATGATTCTTCAATTACATTCACAGCTGGGACACCTTCTCATCTCTCTTTGGTTATGGTGAAGTGAAAGAACTGGGGAGATAAAGTTCTAAAAGAATGGAAAAAAATCAAAATTAAGGTTCAAGTCTCTGGCCATGCTACCCTGAACAAGCCTGATCCCATCTGATCTCGGAAGCTAAGCAGGGTTGGGCCTGGTTAGTACCTGGATGGGAGACCACCTAGGAAGACCAGGTGCCGTAGGCATAAAAAATAAAAAATAAAAAATAAATAAGGGATTGTAAGTTGACAAGGTCCTTGCAATCTATGAAGTCAACCAAGGATTGCCTCATCTAGAAAAGAAAAAAAAAAATTAAGGTCCAAGAAACATTAATTGATTACTTATATGTACTAGGTACTTTCACATATTATCTCATTTAATCCTTACAATTTTGTGTGAGGTATCTTTTTACCCATTTTTTACAGGTTAGAAAATAAAGGCTTAGAGAGATACAATGACTTGTGGTTAAATAGTAGTTGGTATAAATGTAACTCCAGCTCTGGTTGTTGAACTCCAAGTTCTTTTCCTTGCAATGTTGTCTCTCTGACACCTAATATCTGCATAGAGACATCTAAATTACTGATCACTTCCTAAAGCATTAGCTCAACTAATCCCTGTGAGTCAGGTCATAGGGCAGGCATTACTACGCCCTGGGCAGAGAAAACCAGCTCAGACCTATTAGATAATTTGTCTAAGGTCACATGGCTAGTGATTAACAGAGTCAAATTGGAATTCAGACTTTTGAGCTTTTTCTAACCCATTATACTGTAACTGTGTTGTAAATATAAACTCAGCTTTGAATTTAAAACTCCTAGAAGGCAGACTACATAGTTTTTTCTTCTATGTGAAGCCATAAACACTGTGTTTATTTAATAAACCATTCACTTCCTAAAAAGGGGCGAAGATAGCTTACCAAAAAAAAAAGCTATTTGTAATTGGACTTTAAAAGTCAAATATATTAGGTTAATAAATATTAAAATATTAATAATATTGTTTAATTTGATTTATAGTAAATAAGTAATTAGTAATTTATTTCCTCTTGTTAAATCATTTTAAAACTGACCAGTTACATTCATTTCTTTGTATTATAAACACACACATTTAAAATCTCATGTCTATTATTTCCCAGTATAATACATGAAATAAATTTCTAAAGATTTATTTTTAAAAACGCACATTTTATTATACAGTGGCTTTGCCTTAACCTTGTCAGTGGCTATAGTCATCTAGAAACAAGTTTCACAGTTTAGAAAAGATAAAATTGGCAACAAGACAGATAGTTAGAAACCTGACACCATATGCTCTATTTAGACCTTCATGAGGATATTGTACAAAGCCCTGCCTCGAACTGTGTAGAACTTTCTATAAATGATTCACTTCTAAATTAGCTGTCCTGGGTCAGCAGCAGCAAGTCTTAAATAAAAAGTGAATCACCCTTTGTACTCTTTCTTCTCTGGTACAACTATTTTTTTTCCTCCAATGTTTTTAATGAGCAAAATAGTGTGACAAAAATAATTTTATCCAAAAAAAGAAAATCAAATTCATATTTTTAATCTACCAAATGACTTTCCAGAAAGACCAAAAGAACATTTTATTTTCTTTTATTAACAACATCTAATCAAAACAAGTATGTATCAAAGAAAGTCAAAATCTCAAAGCAATCCTTCAAATACAAGAAAAGGTTAAAAGAATAGGGATAGGTTTTAGTCTTGCCTTTGTAAACAAACCAATGAGTAAGATAAATCAAATGTGTATAGCTATATATATCATCCTCTTCCGCAATATTCTTCCAGTCAGAGGAGATACCTAAGCTTTAGCCTAGACTAATAATGCTGCAAGGTTACATGCCAGTTTTAAAGATATCACAAATCACTGCTATTCCCCTTGTCAGGTACGGTCTCAAATTTTCAGCTTTCAGAACCAATTATCTTCTCAAAAGTCTCCTCTTGTTTGACACTTAAAATGGCAAAGAACCTAAAAAGGTATGGAGAGACTATAACAAGGAGACATTTTCCATCTCAACGTAAACAATGGGAACGGTGTAGTAGGGTGGTTTGTGAAACATAACATATTAAACTGTTAGGACCAACAAAGACACTTGTGATTAAACTTTCTAGTCTATCAAATACTTATACAAATATAATTTGTTTTAAAATGGCCATTAGGTCCCAAAGGGTCCTTAAACAAAATTTTAAAATTTGTTTGACAGAATGTTCATGTAGCACTGTTTTCACTTAAGCCCAGGAAGCAGACTTATAACCCTTACAATGAAAAGTCTACAAAGCATGTGATATTTTAAAACCATCCAAATAAATCATGGAAAACTGGAAAGCTAGCATGATGAGCCACTCAGGTGTCAAGATGGAATGACAGGGGAGGGTGGTCTATTCCTTATTATTCCCTAGGACAGAATTTCAGACAGAGAAATGAGCACTTTACAGAGAGGGGAGGGGTGCAATGTGAGAAACTATAAACATTTTGAGAAAGATTGAAATTGATTTTTATTCTAAACTAGGACACCTGAAAGACTTTAGGAAAATGTACTACAGAGTGACAGGGTGAGAGGTGACAAAGGAAAATGTACTACAGGGTTCCTTAGATAAGAAGTGACTGGGAGATAAGGGTGGAAGCAAACTCATTGACCACTGTAGACATTTAGTCATTAGAAAATTTGAGAAGCATAAAAAACTTCACCTATGGGTAGCGTCGGTGTTACACAGGTGAGTTTAGCCATGGAAATGGAGAGTATATGTAAAGATTCTTCTAAGCTCAGGGTTGCTCAACTCTGAACTATTTCCACAGTAGGGATAGAGTGCCTCAAGAACAATGACCTGGAAGAGGTGGAGAGAAACTGCCAGGAACAAAACTCAGTCACAGAATCAGAGATACTTAGGCACAGCGCTAGTGAAAGACTCTCATCTTTGTTCAGAGTCATTTATTACCAGCTCCTGCTCCACACTCTAAGCAGCTTCTTTCCCACCCTCTGCTTGCAACATGACTGTGTTCCTGCCTGTAAGGCTCCTGGGACTGGGCAGGCAGAGCAGACAGAGGGGAAGGGAGGAGGCCCCAGCAGTGTTAGGAGGCTTCCCAAAGAAGCTGGCAGGCTGCCACAGAGCTTCATCCTCAACTCCCAGGAATGTGTCACCACGCCAGAGCCAGGACAAGGAGTACCAGAGTCTCCTGGCTCCAGGCTTGGTGCTGACACTGTGCTCTCACTACCTGCTTCTATTTTTATGATTCCACTCTCCTCTCCCCACCCCCAGCCTAAATGCCTGTAATTCAAAACCTTCCTTACTGCCCAGGAAACTGGGCTTTTATATTGTTGGTGCTTAATTAACAAATGTATAATAAACCTTCTCACATATTTTTCTTCTTTCTCCTTTTCTAGTAGGCAATTGGGTTATAATTAGTATGACTCCAGGTTCCAGTTTACCCCTTTCACTCTGTGAAGTATCTAGATTTGGAATATAAATTATATGGCCACCAATTTATGCATCTTCTATATGATCAAATAAGTGTCTTCCCATTTCAGGAGGGTAAAAAAAAAAAAAGTATCAAGAAATTACCCCCAAATCTTTGAGGAAAAGAGAGACAGAGAATTAACATTTATTGAACCATTGTTCTGGGTACTTAACATGCTATTTCATTCGATTCTCACAATGATCCTATAAGACAAGTATTATTTGTACATTTTCCCCAGTGAGAAAGTTGAGGCTTCAAGGAGGCATCTCCAGGCATCAAACCCAGGACATGCCACTCTACCCTGAAACCCACCTCCCCATTGAACTGACCTCAAACATTTCTACATGCCACCCTCTCTTATCTGTCTTAGGACCCTGTAAAGCTGTGAAGTTGCCACATATGTAGCTTTGAAATATTACAAAAACTTGAAACTTCACAAACTTAACAAACCAATCACATGTATAATTCCACTCTGTATAACTACTATATAGTAGGTCTTTCTACTGGTTTTCCCTTCTTGTTGCTTTCACACTTTTTTCCCCTTACCTCCTAACTTCACAGCGTAGAGCAAGTGCTTATCCTCAAGCTACCCGGCTTAAGCAATGTTGCTAGGGCAAGTAGGGTGATACCGCCCTCTAAGTAAACAGTTGGAAATTTTGTGAGGCATTTTCATTGTTACAATGATTGTGTGAGCCTGCTGGCACTTGGGAAAGACTGGGGATGAGGTAAGAATACTGTATGAACTCTAACGCTCAGAGAGGCCCCACTCAGTGAAGAACTGACTGGCATCTCACATGATTTTCAAACGTCCTACTAGAGATTCATGCGGGGAAGAGAAAATATATGTATATAATTATTTAAGCCTAGAGCCTAACTATGTGTTACAGATAAATTATGTTTTGTTAAGAATTTTCCTGGACTGCAATTATCATGTAAATTAAGGAAGCTTAATTGTTTATGCAGAACCTTACCAAGAATTGTTCATCGTTGTAGGAAATCAAGTCACTGACAGCAATGCCAATTATGTTATTTGAATTTTCTTATGAAACATTTATATCGGTCCACTCCTATTGTTATATTATGTAATTCTATGACTATCTACAAATATTATTTATCCTTTATTTCAAAATTTAACATATTCAGAGTCGACAACATCCAGTTGAATATTGTCTTATTCTTACACTTTTTAAATCTAAACTTATTCACCAGAAGTTAGGCATAAGCACCTGACTGCTTCTTTATATCTTCTAAGATAGCTTTCTCAAGTATTTGCATATTAAACTCCATATTTATTCCCAATATTAGAGGTAGGAATATATTAATTTTTAAAAATTATGTGTATAGGTAGGTAATATTGTTTAAAACTTTATACCAGGATAGTAAAAGTGGTATCACAAAATATTTCTTATTAGAGGGGAAGTTTGAATACAATAAGGTTAAAAATCACTTATATAAAGGAAAAGAGCATAGGCTTTGGAATTAAATTATCAAAGAGATACTAACACAAAGATCAGAGTATCTCTTTGAACTGAATGGCTTGAGTAACTTTTCTGTTCTGAGCTCCAGTTGCCTCATCTATAGATCATAATCATTTTTGGGGGTGGGGGGTGGTTGTGGTAAGAATTACTATTTCAGATAAGATAGCACAGGTTAAGAGAGGTGATGGTAGGTATTCAATGATAATTTCTCTCTCAATGCTCAAGATATGCTTCCCTTCTCCTAATCACCTTTACATACAGGTGGGAAAATTAAGATAGAGAAGGGACAGTGTAAAGAATACAGGCAAGAGAGAGTATCAGGAATCACAGCCAGCACCTAATACCTAGCCACACCCAGACACACTACGGAGTATCAAATGTTAGAAGGTTCAGGAGATTAAATTCAGAGTCTGGCCTTGGATCATAAAGGACATAGTAATAATGCCAATCTCACTACCACTACTAGATTAATGCAATATACAGATATGTAAATTGTTCCAAGTATAGATACAGAATGATCATTTCCTCAACCTAGTTACTGTGTAATCTCTTTAAAGCCACTTAAAGTGAACACTGCAATTTAAGAACCTGTGAGTTTTACAGACTGAGATGTAGATCCTGGATTTTAGCCATTTCAAAAAAAAAAAAATTGGAACTGTTCTTCTACACGTGATTTGATTATCTCCAAGGAGATTTTTATAGAATAGTAAATATACTTTCTAAATGCCCTAGGTCTTGAGTCTCCTAATGACTACTTATCAAGGGTCAGATATGTTTCTAAAAAGCAAATATTCTATCATTGACAGAGTCAAAGGTCCCTTCCTGCCTTTCACTGATTCATAGAAGCCGCAGGACCTCCCCAAGCTTCAACTTCTTACTCCACATTTTAATCACCAAAACCTCAGAATATTCAGCACACCCCAAACAACAGAGCTAGAGTTCCTGAGATGAATGAGAAAGACCAAGTGTTTTAGGTATCAATCCAGAGAAGCAGTGACAGTCATCTGCTCTCAGTAGCTACCTCTTTTCTTTGTCTATCCCAGCAAGTATCTAGCCCAAAGTATTTGTTAACCCGTAACTTCTATCTGAATAGTTTCAATGAATACCTTTGGTTACCCCAGTGATGAGAGTTTATCATAAGGAGACACAGGGAAGCAAAGAAGCACAGAAAACCTTTTCAGAAAACTTGTAGACTTCTTATAAAATATTAAAATTAGCTCAGCACCATTAAAGACACAATCTCAACTATCCTGGCATAAAGAACACTCCAGTAACTCTCTGGGACCCTTCAATGATGCCAGTGACTGCCATGCCCAAGCATCTCTTTCACTGCCTTGGCTTCTGCCATGACCAACTGTACAGAACAGATATACATATATATACTATGCTCCTAATTAGGTTAAAAGTGAAAGGGTGGGGGTTATACTTACAGAGATATGCATGTACATTTATACATATACACACATACTTGCAAATTAATAGAGCATTTTTCTGTAAGAATGGTCAAGAAAGTGGCCACAGCAAGTTTCTGGGGAAAAAGACTAGAGAACCATGGTAATAGAGTGACCCACTTGCTTTCAATTTTTACTAAGTGCATATATTATTTTTCAATAAAAATAAAAATTGGTTTTAACTGCTTTTACCATGTAGCTCCACTGTGGACTTCTGCTTCTGCTAGTAGATTTAGCGAATAAATAAAACACAGAAGCACAGAGACCAGTTTTGCCTTGGTGGCTTTGGTCAAACATCATGGATACCCTCATTAACTGAGAACCAACAGGTGGATGGGAAGATGAGGACCTGAGGTGGGTTGCAAGTAATAATACTGAGAAGAGTCAAGAAATGAGACAGGTTAGATTGGAAAAAGATCTAAATTGATAATATTTATCCCACCTATATCTAAACTGTTTTGAGGCAACTATAAAAGAGTTTGATGATATCACCCTCCCAAATTTCCAAGCAATACATTCAGTGTCAGAAAAGCAGGAAAACCTTAGCTTTTAAAAAAGTCTTTTTATTTCTAATTTATACTACTGTGTCTTACTGAATCATATACATGGAATTCTATTTTCCAAAATTCTTTTATTGAGGTTAAAATATTTCATTTTTTTATTTATCTCTGATTGACAGGGAATACTATGAGCACTTCAGTTTAAGTTCTCCATCCAGAACTTCTCTAACAAGAAGGAAATTATCTCTAAATGACCATTGAATACACAAGGGTCTACAATTTCAAGGATTTCTATAGCCCATCCGCTTGCAAAGCAGAGAGAACTTGTCTTATGTTTTGTTTAGCTAAAAGTAATGTAGAAAACAGTCTCTGATTTGAAGTCTTTATTTATTCAGGTTTGTGACCACACTTTCCTGTATAGTTTAGTTTTTAATCTGTGGAATCAAAATTACATGCTAGGTATATACAATGAGCAGTAAATGTACACATGGCTCAATAGTTTTGAGCTCTGCCATAATTTTCTCACCCAGATTCTATTTTACCCTTCTTTGATCTCTGCCAACCAAATCCCTATCAGCATCTTTGGTATCTCTGACAGCATTCACCTTGTATTATCACCATATGTACACTTCTTTTAGTTTACTTTTACCACCACCACTCCTATACATTTTAAGGTCCATGAGATAGGCACTTAGTAACCTTTGTATGTATTTCAATACGTTGTACATACAGATGACACTCGAATAATTTTAATTGAGTACATAAGCTCTGAAGGAATGTTCAAGCCGAAAAGTATCTTGGATCTCCTCATTTATTCCAGTGGTTCTCAAACACTTATCTACCAATAGATGACAAGACAGCTGCACAGGAATAATCAGGGAAACTTTTAAAAATTACAATATTCTCAGCCCATAGCTCAAATCTATAACAGTGGAGCCCAGAAACCTGTGTTTTCGTTTTTAAAGGTCATCATGTGATTCTGAGATGCAACCAGGTTTGGGAACCACTGTTCTAATCTACCCACTCATATTACATATGAAGAAAGTGAAGCCCAATGAAATGGAAGACTTGCCCAAAGTTGGATAATGAAGTGAACAGAACAGCAAAAAGATCAGTAGAGGACAAGGATGAAATGAAAACTATCTTGCAGAGTTCTTCAGAATTAAATAAAAGATAAACATTAACTAGATAGAACATTATTATCACAGAATAAAACAATTGGTAAATAGCTTTTTAAAATATACAAGTATTTTTTTAAGTATGTGCCTTGGAATACTGGCCCAAGGAGTTATGCAAGAAAAAGGTGTGTGTGTGGTGGGGGATAGGGGGGACATAGTCAAATAAGTGTGGAAAATGAGAAAAAAAACACCTTTTAAAAAATTTTGGTGGATTTCTTGGAAACTTTAATGTGCATTACAAACTTACAAGATACATTTCTGAAAGTTATTTGACAACTGAAGGCATTTTTCTATAATATTTGAAGAGCTAGTGTTCCTTAGAACACAATTTAGGAAACCTGTCTAGCTTAACTAGAAACTGGTTAAATTTGTCTTTGAACTGAACTCAACTGGAGAAAGGAGCTAGCTCCTTTATGTTCCCAGCATCAAGCACAATACTGAACTCATAATAAGCACTCAGCAAAAAATAGTTAAAAGTAATCAGGCACGGGTGATTTGGTAGTTAAACAGGTTAAAAAGTTGGAATACAATAAAGGCCAGCTCTAGAATTACGTTTGATAAATACCTATAATGTACCAGGCACTGATCTATGTGCTTACATACATTATTTCATTTACTCCTCACAACTATCCTTATGGTAGATACTATCATTAACACCATTTTACAAATGAAAAACAGAGTCAGAGCAGCCAGTAACTTGCCCACAGTATCACAGATTGTAAGTGGCACTCCCAACCACTAAGCTATTACATGGTAATTCAATACTTCCATAAGCAGGAGGGCTAGAATGAAAGCTCTACATGGGCACAGATTGTTGTCTGTTGTGTTCATTGATGTATCCCGAGATATGAAACAGTTATTGGCACAAAGTCAGTAATCAAAAAAATTCGTAATGAAGAAGAAGATTGAACAGGCCTAATATGTGTACCTTCTACCTAAAAATTATAATTACTTTCCTATTATAAGTTCATAACATGTACAAATGATAAAAATATACCTTTATATGATGAACACCTCTTATTAGAGGGCTTTATCATCTTTTTTCCCTGTACTTGGTTCTCTACACACATACCAGGAAGAAACATCTCCCCAGTGAAACCTTTTGAAGAATTAAAATTCTGCCAGCATTCCAATGCAAGAAGGAGCCCATCTGGCTCTGCCAAGGGTATGGCTGGCAAAGTTTTTTGGGACGAAGGGCTCTCAAATAGTTCTAACCATAGTTCCAAAAAGTTCTAGACAGACACAGCTGCTTCACTGTACAGACAACAGAAAAAAAAGAGTATAGAAGGGAGTTTTCAAAATGGGTGACACCATTATAAAAGGACTTATCCTATTTTCCCTGTTGGTTTTATTTCATTCATTCAATCAGTAAAAATTTTAACTATACTTTGGGTAACACCTCATTAAGAGAAAAAAAATCAAACCTCATCTAATTATGCCTTAAGCTACAACTATCGGTTTATAAGAAATACAATGACAGAGGATGCTGAACTACGTAATAGGAATGCAATGAGCAAAATACAAACAGTAAAAAAACTATATAGGATAAATGATCTGGCTTCATCAACAAATACATTGGAAAGGGAAAAAAATAAGATGGAAGAGGAACTATAGATTAAAATACATATTTAAACACAACCAAAATTAAATTATGGCAGTTAGGAAAGCACACTTCAGTGATAAAAACTATCTTTTAAGAAAGACTTGTTACCACAAAAGTCAGGAAAGTGATTACTCTTAGGGAGCAGGTGGGAGGGGGTACATGGAAGGTTCAGGGGTGGCTGGCAATGACAAAGGTGTCCTACTTACCCATTAAGTTGTACATCTATTTAATGTGCTTTTCTCTACTTGTGTTACATTTAATAATACTCTTTTTAATAGGGAACGAAAAAAAGAAATGTTGGCAAATGTTGATAACTGTTGAAGCTAGGCACATGGGAGTTGCAGCATTTTCTTTGCTTTTGCATGTTTTTAAAATTTCCATAATAAAAAGTTTTAAATGGGAATTTTTTTTTTTAACTACATACTAACTGCTAGTCCCTGCCCAGAGCAGCAATCAATATTATGGAGGAGACAGACTGTAAATGAACAATTACCGTTCAGTCTGATAAGAGCTATGCAAGCTCAGAGGAGAGGTGCAGAACCCAGGCTTGAGGTAAGGAAAGGCTTTGGGTAGTGACTCCTGAGTCCTGTAGCATAAGCGAGAGTTAACTTAAATTAATTCAACAAGAAAGCCATTAGACTGAGATGCCAGTAGCCTGCAAAAGCAAACCAAAACCTAAGCATATAAAATGCCTTAAGAAATCAAAATCCAGGGACAACCAATCACAGTGAATGAGGCTTTCCCAAATAATGCAACTGCTTAAGCTATAGCCAATCATATAAAATCTTTGCTTTGCTTCCACGTCTTTCTATAAAAAACTTGCCCCTAGCCCTTGTCTGTGGAGCACTCCAAATCATTTCTGGTTTGATAATGACCAATTCAAATCAATTTTTGCTCAAAGAAACCCAAAGTTTTTAATATACCTCAGTTTATCTTTTAACAAAGTTAACAGGGACATGTAGGGGAAATATTTCCAGGAAAAAGGAAGAACAATACATATAAGTCATAGAGAACTGAAAATGGCTTCATGTTCTGGATAAGACATGGAAGATATTTGCCATACCCATAATTCAAGAAATCTGAAAATACCTGATATGCCCATGTATCCTCTCCAACAGGACTCCTTACCCATTATTCACCTGTCTTTGCACCACATAACCCAGCAGACTACACCAGAGATGAGCCCCTGACCCACAGGCCAAAGGGTCCTGTCCCACCTGTACTATACCCTGACTCACCAACACAGAGACTCTCTCTCAGGGAGTCTGAATTTGATAGAGTGGCACGAAAAAGTAGAGAGGCAAAGAAACAAAAGACAGGGCGATGAGGCAGTGAGGATCTTAAACAAAGTCAAAGGAATGAGAGGAGAGAATCAGTCAAGAACAGAGTAAGATGTAGGGAGAGAGAGACTGAAATGGAAGGTGAAGGACAACCAGACATGCTCTTGGTTCTCCAGGGTCTAGAGTTACTGTTTTCACCTGACAGCATGAATATTCCAGTTTTCCATGGAAACTAACTGCCCAGCCATAGAAGCTATCCCAAGCTTCCTTATCTCCCTGCAGAACCTAGTAATATAAACATTCAAATACATACATACAAGTTGCCCAAGGTAACCTAAGTGTCTCCATCTCTCACAATCTGCAAGAGGCTTCCACATCCACTCAGGATGGCTGGAGTGGTGAGAACAAGTGAGGGAAGGTGAAGGGGACTGCCATCGGCCTATGAGGTAGCAAGGACAAGGGAAGTGGTTGTCCCCTTCCCAGGAATTTGGACTTTATTCTAGAATTGTTCACATGCCATGAAACTTCAGGGGATTTTCAGCACAAAAAGCAACTATCTTATCCATTTCTTATCTTCCTGATAGCAATGAGGACTATAAAGCAGCTGGTTAGATTATCCTCCCACTGCTGAAAATGAGTCATGTTTGGGATTTTTTTTTTTTTTGCTTGAGTTTTTCACATAAAAATGAGGCTTATGCTCATGAGGGATAGTAAGCATACATCATGAGTGTAATATATTTAGAACTTCTCAGATGATACTGTGCAGTTCCAGAAAATACCATTATATTCAACTTAAAACCAAACATTTATAAAGAAAACACAGCGAATGAATGGTTGATTATGTTTCCACTTTATAAACACAAGAATCATTCCTCTACTGAAAAACATTTGAGTTATTCTCACTGTCGTAAAATAAAACCCATACAGCTTCAAAGACATTTGTAGTCTCAGTATCTATATCTACATCTTCAGATTCATCTCCTAGTGTATCCATCATTTTGTATTTATCAGACTTTATGGAGCAGCTAAACCATCTAGTGACTCTAAGAAGGAGATTTTTTTTTTTTTAAGTCTCTGCCCTCAAAAAGAAGTAGAAGAGTAATTAAATGCAATGCCGTGTGCTAATGCAATGTTAAATCATGCAATCGTGGGTATTACACCTCATCTAGATTGGCAGATTCACAAGGAAGGCTTCTTGGAAGAAGTGACAGTTGAGACTAGAGAGGTGAGTAGGAGCTACGGGAACAAAGTGAGAACAGCATGAGAAAATGCACTGAGGAATGAAATAGCTAAATATTCTGGAATGTAAAGAGGGGATTATTAGATGAGGTTAGAGCTGTAAGCATAGGACAGGACCCAAGAGGCCAGCAGGAACAGGAGACATTGTTTGGCTGGTGGGAGTTATTTAAAAGTGCTATGGTCTGAATGTTTGTGTACCACCCACCCACCACCCCCCCCCAAAAATTCAAATGTTGAAATGCTAACCCCCAAAGGGGATGATATTAGTAGGTATGGCCTTTGAGAGGTGCTTAAGTCATGAGGGTAGAGCCCTTGAAAATGGGATTAGTGCCTCATCTGAGAGGTTCCAGAGAGACCAGTAGCCCTATCTAACATGTGAGGATATAGCAAGAAGGCATCAATTATGAACCAGAAAGTGGGCTCTCACCAGAAGGTGACCATGCTGGTGCCATGATCTTGGACTTCCCAGCCTCCAGAACTGTAGGCAACAAATTTTTGTTGTTTGTAATCTTCTCAGTCAGTGGTATTGTTATAGCAGCCCAAAAGGAGTAAGATAGAAAGTAGCTGGGAGTCCCGAAGGTTTCTGAAACAGATATGATCAGAGCATCAAAATATTAAAATAGAGGATAAGTGGGATTAGGAAAATTAGATTCAAGGTGCCTCTTTAGAAACTGCACTGTAATCATCCAGCAGTGACAACTGTCAATGTCCTCCAGCCAAGAACCACCAGGAATTCTCATCTCTAGTTTCTTGCTCCTTGCAACAAGGGGAGACAGCACACCATGGGGAATGGTGAGGGTCTCAGTAAGAGGGAGTTCGAAAGGACTTGGGCTGTGTTAGATGATTTGGGGGCAGGTCCAAGGAAACCCTGGTTTGTCTGGATAGGGTACAGTCAGGAAATGGGGGCAGTTTTATGACTATCTTAGTAAATCTATCTATAAGGTGGACAAAATCATCAAAGCTAAAGTTGTGACTGATAAAGAAGCAGCAGTTATATGTGGCAAGGCAGGGGACGCCTGGTCATTTTTGTGGTTTGGACAATGCTCATGTTTGTGTTTCTGTTCAGACATGATTCCAGAGTAGTCTTATTTTTGTCTTGATCCATCACAGTCACAGAGTGGTCTTATCGATGTTCTGTGAAATCATTTGTGTCCAACAGGAGAATGCCAAGGCCTGTGAGTGTCAGGCCAACTCTCAGTTGTCAGAGGCTGCTTTTCTCATAAATACTCTACTCTGATTGAGCTTGCTTCATAGTCCTCAGAGCTCGATGGTAAAATTCACACTGAATTCTCAATTCCTTCACTTTTGGTTTTGTTCGTTTGTTTTGTTTTGTTTTGTTTTTGCTTAGGGACCTCTATGTAAGTAGTGAACCTCATTTTGCTATTCTTCCCAGATTCCCATTTATGAAGGAGAAAAGACACAGTTCCACTTGCCAATTATCTGCATTGCTGAGAACAATAAAATATGCAGTGCTGTTCATGTTCTCCAGAAGTGCCACACAAATACAGAATATTGACTTTCATGAGAGCTCAGTACTGGTGCCAGCAAGTTGGGAAAGGAAAGCAGTTTCTCGGAACCTTCACAAGGCAGCTCCACATACACTGTAATTGATCTGAGGCAATTTTGCTTGCTTCCAACTTCATAATTTCTTGAATTTGTAGAGATGTACACTTTTGATACAAATACTTCTTACTTAGCTTCTCCCTCTTACTCTTCCCACTTCAAGACATAAATGATGCTCCTCACTCCTACCCCCATCACAGGCTAGTCTCTTTGCTCACATTACAATATAAAAAAATTAATACCTACATAAGATATCAGTATTGTAACTGGTACTAACGTTTTGTGCTAAAGCTACTGGATTTTCTGTGCTGTATTTGTAAGGATTCTTTTATTCAACAAATATTTTTGAGCTATAACTATTTTGGATCTAGGCCCTTGGGGCTACATCAGCCAACAAAACAGACAAAATCCTTGACTTTATGTAGCTTACGTTCTAGTACAAGGAAGGAAAAAACTAAACAAAATAAGTTAAATGTACACAGGATATTTGTGCACTATGGAGGAATATTAAGTGAGGAAGGGAATAGGGGTGCTATAATTTTAAATAGGACGATCACTGCCAGTTGCATTGAAAAGGTGATATTTGAGCAGACAAAGAAGAGCAATCTGCAGGAAAAGGTGCTGGTGAGACTACAGCCAGTGTAAAAGCCCTTAGGCTCCAGAGTTCAGGGAATAGCCAGGACACCAGACTGAGCAGAAAAAACAATGATGTTAGGTCACAGGGCCTGTATGTAGCCCATCATAGGATTTTGGCTTTTGCTCCAGGTGAGATGGGGAGCTATTAGAGAGTTTCCAAGCCAAGATGAGATACAGAATGTATCTCACTGGAGACAGGAACTTTTGAGTTTGCTACAAGGGAGAAATGGAATAACAGCATAAGGGATGAAGGCAGGTGACAGGAGAAGGTTTGTTTTGTTTTTAAGAAAAATAATAGTATGATTTTATGTTGAATAAAGTAGGACTTGAAATTAAAATCACGTTTCTTACATTTCTCCCTAGAGGACATACAAATGGCCAACAAATATATGAAAAGATGCTCAATATCTCTAGCTATTAGGGAAATGCAAATCAAAACCACAATGAGATACCATCTCACACCTGTTAGAATAGCTATAATCAACAGGACAAGTAATAACAAATGTTGGAGAGGATGCGGAGAAAAAGGAACCCTTATACACTGCTGGTGCGACTGCAAATTGGTGCAGCCACTATGGAAAACAGTATGGAGGTTCCTCAAAAAACTAAAAATTGATCTACCATATGATCCAGCAATCCCTCTACTGGGCATTTACCCCAAAGACTTGAAAACCCATATCTGAAAAGATATTTGCATGGCTAAAGAAGCTGTGGTACATATATACAATGGAATATTACTCATCCATAAGAAGAGATGAAATACTGCCATTTGCAACAACATGGATGGACCTCAAGATAATCATGCTAAGCGAAATAAGCCAGACTGAAAAAGTTGAAAATCACATGATATCACTTATATGTGGGATATAAACCTAAAAGCAACAAATGAACAGGACAAACGGAGACTTAGGAACTTGGACAATGGACTAGTGGTTACCAGAGAGTAGGGAGTGGAGAGGTAAACAGGGTTAAGGGGGTATAATACAGGGGGTTGGGGGAGGGCGAAGTGGGTAAAGGGGATCAAATATATGGTAGCTGAAGGAAACTGGACTTTGGTGGTAAACACACAATAGAATATATAGATGTCAAATTATAATGTACACCTGAAAATTATATAGTTGTATTAACCAATGTTACCCCAATAATCTTAATAAAAAAACCATTGAGAGAAATTAAAGATAAATAAATAGAAAAAAATAAAATAATAAAATCACAATTACCTTTTCTGCTTCTCAAGTGCACTTATTTATTTGACTGCTTTCATGTATTGAGAGAAAAAGGGTTATATTTGCTTGATCCATTTATTCAATGAACTATTTAGTATAACCAAGTCAAAGGAAATAATTTCTGAAATTTATAAAGAAACTTGAGTTTTCAGTTTCTGGACATGTAAAATACCTATTTACAAAATTGATTTCTTAAAAAGCTCTTTCAATTTCATTTTCTTTTCTTACAATCTTTCCACATAATAGAGAATTAAGAAAACATGTCATGGCACAAACTACTTGCTAAACAACTACAGTGGTCACTTATTCAAAATGCCCCTACGACAAATTTTATGACTATAGCTCGAGTTTAATGATCGACCCATTTATAGAACCTAAATATTTTAAAAGATAGCATTAAACTTTTATAAAAGTGTCCTTGCATTTTTATTATGAGCTAACTGTTCTTTTAGACAAGATTAATTTACTTTCTTTCTTCTTCTTACTGAGTTGCTCACTTAGTTGTTTAGGAAAATCAATGTCAGCTGGAAGGGATTTTTTTTGCATAACTGGCCATCTGTTTCAAGGTAATGATCACAGACTGCACCCAGCAAGATTCAAAGGTTTCATAAGCTTCCTCCTTCAGGTATGGGAAAATAGGTAAAATCCACAATTGCCAGTTTCACAATAGCATCTTTTTGAGGCCACAAATGTTTCTGTGGTTGAGTCTGAGGCTTTAACTGAAAAAGCCATTTGTTTAAAAAAGGTTTTCCTGATTTGTATTGGAATTTGAATACTGTTACCAAGAATCTCACAGCTGCTATATAATGGACTTGGAACCAGAAAACCTGGATTCAAATCCTGCCTCTGCCCCATACCAGCTCAGTGACACTTGGCAAGCTGCTCAAAGCTTCATTTAGCTCAACTGTAAAACGAAAGGAATCCTTACATCTCTGCTATGGTGAAGACGGAATGATCACATTGGAGACTTACATGGGCACATCATGGACAACCAGTAAATTTGCCTGAACTGGCTGCATCAGATACCAAGTCAAGCCAAGTCCTTCTCCGTTTTTATTCAGTAAAGAGGGTACAGCTCTTCATACAGTGCTATTTATATCCTTATAGCCACCTCTCTAGAGAAAAGGCAGAACTTCTGAGTTAATCATCTATTTAGCCTATTAAGTGGAATTTTTTTTTGTCCCCACTGACATCTCAAAAGTTTATATCACTATTACTCTTGTTAGAGGAATGGGATGTGAAATGGGATCTCATTGATGTGCATTTTATTTTAATAAATTTGTTTCAAAATTAACTATTGAGATACTTAAAACATACTATACTGTGATAAGCAATAGTTTATCCTGGATATACTTAACTCTTTTTAATCCAAATGGAAAACTTGCATTAATGTTGATTATATCCATAAACATACTAATAAGCATATACATTTGGGGTTATACGAATTTATAGACTTTGATATAGCACATCAAAACACCTTGTTTATATTATGTTGAAATTTTATCTTGCAAATGAGTGCCTTGAAAACTGAAAACGTTGAACATGGCTGTAAATTTATTGCTGGGACACCATTGAAAACTTAGGAAGCAATATAGCTTCTCAAGGTTTAAATACAGGCTCTGCCACTTATTATGTGTAATTATGAAAAATTTCTAAACCTCAAAGCCTTAGTTTCCTCTTTGTGAAGCAGGGATATTAATAACAAGACTTCTCAAGGGTTAAGTAGATTGAATAAAGTCATACATCTCGAGCTCAAAATAATGTTATATTATGATCAGGAAGACTGTTAATGCAAAGTAAATAAATCTGGAGTCTTCGGTTACAAGAGGGACATTGGTTGTCAGTTAAGTACGCTAACAATCTCACTTAGAAACCAGAAGATCCAAGTTTAAATAACAGCCAGTTTGTTTTTTTTTCTAGCTATGTGACCTTGGCTTTGTACCTCAGCTCCCTCATTTAACTGTCAGATATTAATATTAGTTACAATTTGTTAAGCACTGACCATCTCCCATGCAATTTGATAGTTTTTGTGGGGGAGGAATAAACTCCTCTATCCTCAAAGTTCTTTCAGCTGGTCTACTAATCAAATAGACGCAAGATAGATTAACAAGAGAAAATAACCAAATTTAATACATAGATGCCCATGGGGACCCCACATACGTAAGAGTCAGAGACCCTACCCTACATACATGAGAGGTTCAAAGATAGAAAGAGAAAATGAGGTATATATATGACATTCTGAGCTAAGGATCATCTTGGGGCTTCAGAGGGGAGGAAGGTCATTGCAGGACAATAAGAGATGTTCAACAATTGTCCTACCCTATAGATGAGTCCAAAATGGTTCTCTCTGGCCACCTCTCATTACAGGCAAGTCCCTAATTGAAATTCTTCTAGGTAGTTAAGGGGGGCAAGAGTTTCTCTTGAGCCCAAAAGGTCTTGGTTGCCTTTAGCTCAAAACAATCCACATACTACAGAGGCGGATCTTGGGGTGACTCGTTCTGAACCCCTACAGTTTATATATGAACTCCAGTCTTTATAATAACCCTTCACAATAGATGTTCTTATCTCTATTTTATAGATGGCTGAAACTGAGGCAAGTTAAATTTGTTAAAAGCCACACAGCTAATATGTGGTAGAACCTGGCTCCACATCCAGGTTTACCAGTATCCAAATCCTGTTCTTAAGGACCTAGTGAACAACCTGCCACCTACCTGCCCTAGAGAGGATCAAAGGACATTATTTCTGCAAAAGTGCTTTTTGAATTGGAATGTCCTGTTACAAACATGAAGTTTTGTTACTACTCTATAGCAATATAAATAATTCACAAAATAGGTTTGTGATTTGCCCCTTTGGTGCCTGGGAACCTTGAAAGAACAAAAGGTTACACTTCAAGCTCTCTTTCATCTCCTCTTGGAATTTTGCCTTGACCTCAATTTCACTTGAACAGACCTGATAAACAACATTAAACGACAGATATCCAAATGCCGCTCTATGCCACTCAAAGTCAGCTCCCTGCACTGGGGAGTCCAAGGCAACATGATGTCGTGCTTTACCTTGAAATGTGGACAAAACACTTTCTTGGGCTAACTTCTTACACTCACATTTGCAATTCCCTTGGGTAAGCGTAAAGGAAGTGGTCACATAAATGTCCACATAAACTAGTGCTTTCTAAATCACGCCAATATCGAACTTCAGTTTCGGGACGAATGTAGTCAATTTAAGGCAAATTTCGGTCCCCTTTTCAAGGTTATGGTGTAAAATTTGGAGATTTCCCCCTGTGAAAATTTTGTTAACTAAGCCCATGTAGTTAAAACTCCGTAAGTTACCGCCGCCCCGCCCTTGGTAGAATGAACTTCTTGGAAATACCACAAAGGATTTGCGGTGTTGGTGCTGGACCAGGACACATAAGTAGCAAAGCGGATCTCGGTGTGGTATGCCCCAGAAGGCACTTCGTTCTCGCTCCCTCCCTACCCTCTATCTAGGAGATGCTCAGAGTGGCTGTCTCACCCCTGCAGAGGCAATAGGAGAGTAAAGTCCTGATGAAGTCCTGAGTATTCATTATCCCAGCCAGATCTTGACTCTGGGAAAGGCGCTCTGGCCCGGAAAAGCTGAATCTGGGAATACTAACGCATATAGATTCGCGTTAGGAAGGAAAAAAGGTCACCCCGGGTTTCCCAAAAGCCGGATCTTCAGGCATAGGGAATAAGATTTTCTCCGGTCCTTAGCTTACCTTTTCCCTTCCCAGTAAGGCCCTCTCACCTCCCCTGGGGCGCTCCCGGCCGGCTCCCCGCCGCATCCAACGAGGGGCTCAAGGCAGCGCCACTCAAGCAGCCAGGGCCAATTCCCGCCGGCGCTGCGCCTGGGAGAGGCAGTGAGAGCGCGAGAGGGGCTGAGCCCGAGCACCTGGCCCTTACCTCGGACGGCGAGATCTCAAACACGCCCGCGATCTTGGTGTAGAGCTCCTGGATGCTGGAAAAACCCTCCACTCGGCCTGTGGCGCTGCCGTGCGCCAGCTGCGTGTGAAAGACCAGCCTGCGTGGGGGTTCCTCGGACGTCTCGAGGCTGCCGCCGCCGGCGCACGCCTGCTCGCCCTCCACCAGCCGGGCGGCCTCCTTGGATTTGGCTTTCTTCTTTACCCTTAGCCCCAGGGGCATCTTGCCTAGCCTACAGCGAGCGCCCACCTGCGCTGCGGACCGCCGCCTCCTTGGCCTGGTGTCGCGGACTTTGCGCTCAGGGCCCCGGGGCTTCGCCGCTGGACCAATGGCTGTGGCGCTTCCGCCTGGTCGCTCCTGGGCAGGGCCCCCTCCTCCACCCAGAGGAGAGGCGTCTGGACCCGGAGCAGCCACCTGCCCTTCTCCCTCCGGATGAATCCAGTAAAAAGAAAAGTACCCATTCCCGCGTCTCATCTCCGAGACTCTCATCGCAACCTCGCTTCTTTTAAAAATGGCTCGATTTCCTTAAAAGCCTGAGATGCCAAAGCTACAGAATAACACGTCTTATGATACAAACACGCCGGCCTTTGTGGTGCCTTTCACAAAGGTGTGGTAAGCGCTCACACCACTGGGACACACGCCTTCGTGTCCGTACGTCTGAGCCATTGGGATACGAATTTCAGTTAGCAGTCTACCTTCATCTGCCTTTTCTGTGCCTTACACCCTGCGGGGCAGAACTGGGGGCGGGGGGAGTTTTGAGATGGGTGCCACATTAAATTCATTTTCAAACACCCTCAGCACCTCTCAGTAATCCTTTGTACTTTGTCCTGAGCAGCTTTCTCTCTCAAACGTTCAGCACTCTCTCAAGTCATTTGCCCCACCTTCTCCCTTCTCGGTCTTCGCAGAGGACTCTCCCTCTTTTATTCTACGGAGAAAACCAAGGCCATTGGTGTGACCTGTGAGCTCCCTTAATTCTCCACCCTTTGTCACTCCACCCACCTCCATTCTCCAAACTCCAAAGAAACCTTTCGTTTGACTCTTGATCTGATCTCTTCTTAAGGATCTCTGTTTTTAAGCTGCCCCCTGTTTTTCGTCCTTCTCCTCTCCACCTGGTGTCACTCATTGATAGTGGAAAGCCCAAATCTCATATACTGTCTTCAAGTATTCCCTCTCTACAGTTGCCTTTCGCTACATTTTCTCAATGTAGTCTTGAATTATTAACTGCATTTCATTTCTCTCTTTCCTCTTAGACTCACTGTGATCAGACTTTGCCCCTATGCTTCACTGAAATTGCTCTTGCTCTGGTAAGCACTTCTTAATCATCAGACATGATTAACTCTTTAAAGTATATTGACCTTTTAGAGTATCTGACTACACTGACCTCTTTATTCTTAAATCAAGCCTGTTTTGACTTCCTTACTTCTCTCATCTCTTTGCTAACTGCTACTCTCCAGGAACTGTGTTCTCCAAGGCTGTTTTACCTTGGCCATCTATTCTTACTCTGCATGCTCTCCCTGAATGACCCCATCTAGTCTCTTGGTTTCAGTAGTTGACCTTGATTTGTGTTGTTGACCTCCAAATTTATATCTGTAGTTCAGTCTACCAGAAAGGGAATGTACTGCAGGAGACTCAAATTGAGATTGTACAAACTCATCCTTTCTCTTGAAAGCATCTTTTTTTTTTTTTAACTCCTGATTTCTGTAAACTGAATCATGTACCCAGTGGCCCAGACCAAGTTTTTTCCTTTTCTCTCACCTCTAACATCAATTCAGTCCTAAAAACCCAAATTTCTTAAATTAAGTTTAGATGGCAGAGAGGAGGGGAGTCTATTTAAAGTTATTTTAAAATTTTTGTTTTATGTTTCTGTGAGTTAAAATTTTAATATGAACATATTCTGGTTTGTATTCTGGTTCATACTCCCTGAAGATAGAACACTGTTATGGAGTCTCAGGGCTTAAATTTGCTATTGTGTTTATGATTGCTATAGCACCAAATAGTATTATTTTAATTGTCTTGGGCTAATAAGAAAAAAGTAGAGAAAATCTAATAAGTAAGGGATGCAGTCCCATCGAGTGAAAGCCAAATAACTTGACAATATAGTGTATGAATAAAAATCTTACTGAAGTTTGATAAAAGAAAAATAGGAAGAGGAGTCATCTTAGGGTATATGGCAGGTACATTATCAATACCTAAACAATGAGGGAACACAACAGGATGTGAAATTAAGAAAAATTTCAAGGAAGAGAATGCCTTTAAGCTGTATCAAATAAAATACCAAATTGGGCAAACATATTGGCGTAGGGTGGGGACAGTTAAATTCTATAGCCTTTCAATTCTCTTCCATTTCTAAATCCTATTTTTTTTGTTATTGTTGTTTAGAAAGTGAAAGCTTCCCTCAAGGCCTACATCGTTTACCTATACTGTGAATCTCACTTAAGGAATCAGCTGTATGAGCCATAGTCACAGAAGGAAACAAATGATACATTCAAATTAAAAATATTGGGTGATGGTTTGATAAAGGGATTGGGCAGGTGGTGATCAAGGTATAATCATAACATAGCCTGACTATTACCCTTAGACCCAAGCAAAAGGAGCTCCTTCTGTGGCCCTCCTTCAGCTGCGCAAAACCCTAAAAGATGTGGAATCCACAGGGTCAAGAGGGCATGGCCACCCAGAACTCATGCCCATCCTTCTAGACCATGCTCTGGATGCACAGGATCCTGAATTTCCCTGCCCAAGTGCCCCCAAATCTGCTTCCAGAAGCTGCATAGGCTTTCTCAGGGTCCAAGCAGCCAGCACCACTAGTGTTCACAACCGTATGTGTTGGGGGTGGCCAAGGAGCAGTTTTTGCCACAGTGGGGGCATGGGCCACAGAGCAGAGCTGGGTGGGAAAAAAAATGTAGGCTGTGGGCAGAAACTTGTTTCTCCCCATGTCACTACATTCCAGTGTGAAACTCTGATGAACTGTAAATTTGAACTTGGCCTTTCAGATCATTATGAAAACACATTGGTTAAAATAGGAGAATAGAACATATATTTAACAGTTAGTTTTTAAGCAGTCAGTTTTCAGTAGTCAGGATATGGTATCTGGGCCTCCATTTGTACTCTTGCCCCAGGTACCACAAATGAGAATGACCTCATTCTCCTCAGATCACATACCCAAACGCAACATTGAACTAAATCAGGTGCTAGGGGGAAGAGAGTCTCTACTGATACACTTAGGCTGCAGATGCCTCTTTCACCTGAAAAAGGTGAAAGTGGGCTACAGCAACCCACCTAATCTCTAATTTTCTTGAATTACTAATCCACATCTACTGTACTAGGAATTGTTCTTTACCACAGAGTTTTTTATTTGCATATATGCTGACATTTTTCTCCATGTGGTAAATTGTCTACTGAACTACACAGTTCCTTGATGTAGAGAAGGTTCTTTTCAGCTGGTCTAATAATCAAATAGATATGAGACAGATTAACAAAGAAAATAACCAAATTTAATACACAGGTACCCATGGGAACCCTACATACATGAGAGAGTCAGAGACACTACATACATGAGAGGTTCAGAGACAGAAAGGGAAAATGATGTATATATGACATTCTGAGCCAACGATCATCTTGGGCCTTCAGACGGAAGGAAGGTCATTGCAGGACAATGACAAGAGATTTTCAGTAATTAGAAGTTCGTCTTGTGCTATGGATGGGTCAAAAAAAATGGTTATCTGTGATAATCTCTTAATATGGACAAGGCTCCTAATTTAAATTCTTCTAGGTAGTTAAGGAAGTGGGGGAGTGCAGAAGTTTTGCTTGAGCCTGCAGGGTCTTGGTTGCCTTAGCTCAGAACAATCCACCCCACAGAGGCACATCTTGGGGTGACTCATTCCGAACTCCTGCAGTGGAAATCATGTTTCATATTCTTCTTGAGTATCCTTTCCAGATTCTCACATAGTGTCATGTATGTAATAGATATCAGTAAATATGTTTGGATAAAGTAAAATGACCTTCGTTACTACCTAAGATAAATGAATTAATTACAATTAATCAAAAGTATTGTCTTCATTTTAGGTTTACAGTTCAACCCAGATTATTGATCTACAGTATTTCCATTCAGTAATATTTAATGTTTCTATCAGTCTAAAAGTATCAACTATAAAATCAAATATGATGAATCATAAAAAAAAATACTAAGATTGAATTAATGTAACCTTATATGTTTGTCAAAGGCAATATTAATGCTAATATAATACTAATTTATAAGAAAATATGTAGTCATCAAATGAATCATAAGATAATTTTACTAACTTGTTTTTCCAAGCAAATATAACCTTTAATTACAACATGTAACATTAGGACTTTTGAAAAAACGCATATTGCCCACCCCTCTCAACACCTTTCTCCTCCCTCACCCCAGTTATGTATGTATCCAGTAAGCAAATACTAGGGAGAAAATAAATAGTAGGAAAAAAATAAACAATAAAAATATTGTTGCATGGCAACAATAAACAACTAAAGATGATAAGTGGGCAAGGAAATAATGCTTATTTAGCCAAAATTCAAATAAATTATTTTAGGAATAACTGAAAATAGAGAACTGGAAAATGCGATGGTAAAGCAGTGAGAAGAATAAAGTTAATAATCAATAATAACAAGTGGTGTTCACCAAACACCTACTGTGTTTCTGGCTTTCTGCTCAGTATTTTACATGCATTATCTCATCCATGGACACTTGGAAGAAACCATCTGACAAAGAGTCCAAATTACTCTGCATCTCCAATGTTATGGTAAATAAAACAGTAAAGAAGAGAGATCAGATGTGAACAATAAGCTAATTTAACACGAGTTCTTCTACAATAGCAAATACAGAAGGGCTGCATGTGATTTAGAAGGCAGCCACATTCAAAAGTCACATATTTCAATTATTCAAGAACTGTATACAAAACTGAAAACAGTAATAGTAATTAGTTCACATGTAAGATTTTGATGACTCTTTCAGAGTTGGGCTGATAATTTACACAGAACCCAAAATAGTAGATAGAGTAAAACAAATATTTTCAATGAAAACCATAACCTCAATAACCTTTTGAAGACAATCATGGTGATTTTAAGGTCAAGATATAGCAAAGACAAAAAGAAATGTAATTTCTCTAAGGACAAATATCTCACATAAGAATAGAAATTCTAGAGTAATGATATTACATATCAAAGATATAAAATCTGGGGTCATTCTATACATTTGCTGGGGGAAAAGGTAAAAGATTGTCAGCACCTGAGAGTCATTAGCTGGAAATAATTGTCTCCAATTCTTTCATTTTGAGCTTGAAATACATACAAATAGTTTCTCATGCATGGCCAAATATTTTTCATATGTTCCTTAGTTTTATTGGAAAAATTATACTAGTAAATGTTATCCAAAAATATTTTGCCACATTTGGTAATTAAAATTAGAAAACAAGTTACTCAGAAAGTTTTTAAAATTAGGATTTTTTTTAATCTAAAAACTAATCATTATAATATAACTTCAGTAATTGAAGATAATATAATTCAGGTTTTGCTATAATTTTAGCAGAGAAATGGCTAAAGTTTATACCTGCTAAACAGAATGCAGGGAATGTTGATTTACAAGAAGTTCTGAATGGAATTTTAAAGTGGAAGGCATCTTGCCTTCCACTTTCCTTTTAGAAGTCAAGTAAACAAATAGAAATGGTGAGTTTATGCATATAAAAAGAAGAAAAAAGAAAATATCAGACACAAGGGAATGACAGAGTCGGCATCACTTCCTATGCTTTCCACAACTGTTATGCATGAGGGAAGCTGTTCAGGATACCGATTAAGTACATGAGTTTTGATTTAATAGACCTGATTCAAGTTATCAGGCTACTACATAATAGTAGTTGACTATGATTTCAGGCAAATCTTTAACCTCTCGGCCAATTTTTTTATAGTTAAAGATATTTACTTCTTATGAGGATTACGTAAAATAACATTTGTAGATCAGATGGCATAGTATCTAGCACATAGTAAATGATTAAGAAATTTTAGTTATTATTGAACAATAGGTATTCATAATGAAAATGAATGAAATACTAAAAGATCCTATAGTATTTTCAAGTACGTGTTCTGTGTTTGATAATTTTCATGTGGCATATTTCATTATACTCTTAAACTTTGAAAATAGGCTATCTCAACATGGTATATATTTAATTATTCAAAATAATGAATCAGAACATTTTATTCTAAATTTTTTTTTATCCCTACAGCATCTTGTCTTCCCAGGTGGGTCTCCCATCCAAGTACTAACCAGGCCTGATTCTGCTTAGCTTCTGAGACCAAACAAAGGGGCTTATTCAGTGTGGCATGGCTATAGACCATGAACTGTGGCTCCACTGGGACATGAACACAGGACCTTCTGTGTGTAAAGCAGATGTGCTAAATGCTATACTATGGAACCATGCCCAATTGAAAACATTTTTGATCAAGAAAAGTTGGTTTAAATAGTAAATGTAAGTTATGATAAATTTTAAAAACACTTCCAATCCAATCATTTTAAAGTATAATAGGAAATTTCAACAATTGCTTATGTTAATCACATTTTTATCTGCTCATTAAGTCAAATCCTGAAGTACATTTACTTAGCAAATGAGTATTTCAAGTTTTAAACTAAACCAGAAAATAAATAATCTTTGTAATACATTGTATTTAATATTTCTTAAATTCAGAATAGTCTACTTCCAAATCATTTATTTATTATATTTCAAAACATTTTGCATTATCTGCCTCTTTGGACATCTTTCTTAAATAAAAAGATCAACAAATAAATTCCACAAAATGTCTACTATTATAAATTATCCGGCATAAATTCCATCCAACAGTTACTGAGAAATTGTTTTATATACAACCTGGCCCAAATGCTAGGGAAGAAAATTCTGTTTTCAAGAAGACCAAGTCTAGGGAGGAGGACTAATTCTACTTCAACTTTTTATTAATGTGTCATTTAGAAGGCAAAAATGTATTATTCCCACTTAAATATAGAATATTTAAATTTTACCATCCTGAGGTTGTTAAAATAAAAGATGGTTTAGTTTTGCTGATATCTGGTTCTAAGTTTGTAACAGACATTTTCTTTCTGGGAATTAAAATATATTCCCCCAAAGAAAGTTTATTTTATCCTCTGCCATTATAGCACTTCCTTCTCCGCCAGAATCTCAAATGTTTTGAAAAGATCTGGGGTGCTGTAAAAATTCAAGGAAAAATACAGTATCTGGCATTTGATAAGTGCTAAATATTTGCTGAAATTAGTTTTCTCCTTCCTTCCCATTTCTATTGCTAACTTTAACTTGAGCCTTCATAATCTCTTAACACAATCATTTTGATTGTCTTCTGACTGCTTACACTTCTCCAGTGCTTTATCTTTTCTATCCATCTGCTTTTACCTAGGAGTGATCTTCGTAAACTTAAATCTGATTGTATTACTTCCCTGTTTAAAACTGCTTGCTTTCCGTTGCTTACAACAATAGTTCTCCAAGTGTGGTCCCCAGACAAGCAGCATCGGCATCACCCAGGAACTTTTTATAAATATAGATTTGCAGATCCCACCTGAAACCCATAAACTATGTTTTAACAACCTCTCCAGGTAACTCTGATGTACCCTAAATTTGGGAACCACTGGCTTATAGCATAAAATATAAATATCTGATAGCATATATCTAGTACCAGCTCCCCATTTATTTCCTTGCTTCTCTCCTTAATTAAACCCTATCTTTTAGCTCTGTTAAAGTGCTAGCAGTACCCTAAGTACTACTAACCTTTGCTCATGGTACTCATAGAAAGCACTTTCCTAACATGGCAGCCTGATAGCCCCCTGCTCACTTTTCAAAATTCAGCTCAAGGGTATCTGAAGTATTGTAGCAGATATATAGATACATGGAGTATCTGATAAGTCCCAATAGGAAAACGATAGTGCAAAGCCCTAGAATTTTGGAGTAAGGGCATGTCCTTTGCTGCCAACAACCATTTTCCCTTTGAAAAGCTCCTGACTTGCTGATGGGTGCTAGTAGAGACTCACCACTTGAGGGTGGGACACCAAGTAATTATGCAACCTGAGCTGCACCTAGTGAGTTGACTGTTACTTGATCAACCAAATCATAAAGTTGAAACAGTATTCCATTATTAATGGAATTGATAAATAACATACTCCATTAAAAAGAAATTATATGGCAAGACTGGCACCAAGAAAAGACTAGTTATAAAGGGGGAAAAACGCAGGACTGGATCTGTGCAGTATGCTGGCATCAGCCAGAAATAGAGAGTGACTGCATTACATCCCACTTGGAGAGGCCTTGAAGCACATGATGAGGGGAAATCCCCTCAGGGTGCAGAACTTTGGGCAGCACACTTGATTATCCACTTTGCATGGAAAAAAAAATGGTCTGATATCTATTGACTTTGGCCACATTCCGCTAGCTACTCTAGCTGATAATGTAAATTGACCAAGAATCAGTGTGTTTAAGGCCTTGGGAGGAGCCCAAGAGCACAGAACCCAAGGCGCTGCCTAAACACTATTAATCATTCTAGTTTGCTGCTATCCATTAGACAACTCCTTTGTCAAAGTTTTCCCTTTAAATCCTTCATGAGAAGCTCATTGGGAGAACTAATTCACCATGTCAAGGGTTTTAAAGAAAAGGAGAAGGAATAAATAGCCAAGGACTACCAGTTAATCTACATTTGTTTTCATCAACACTGCCCAACACCAAGGCTTTGTGTTGCCCCAGTAATACTTGGAAGTTACTAGCATCTGTAACCTGGGCTGTTGCTTTCAATTTCAGAAGTAAAGTTGCCTGCAATGTTACAAGGTAACGCAGGAAAAAGTCAAAAGCAGACTTAAGCTTTCCTCCAACTAATTCTCTCACTGCTGTCTCTTCAGTGCCAACCATCAATCCTGACAAACTAGTTCAAAACAACTTAAATCTCTATAGGGTTCCTCCTGTTTCCATCAATAGTTTTCCTAGGGTTGATTTATCAGAAAAGGAGCATGTAGCTCCTGCTGCTTTCCTATGTTGGCCAGGAAACAGAAACCCTCACATTCTCATGAATCTAATGCCTGGCATATAGTTTGCTCTTAAAAGTTTAATTAATATTGAATGAATAAATCCTAGCACTGAGGCCCAAAACTAGGAATCTATATTTTTCAATGGAAAAGATGTTATGACTAATAATAGCTAATATTTACTATTGAGCTAAACACTATTATAAGTGCTTATGTAAGTGAGGTAATACATTTATTTAATAAATGAAACAACTATGATTTCCTTTGGTGTTCTAAGTGGGAAATAAGCATACTTTTTTACGATAATTACATATGATTTAAGTGTTTACTATGTGTGATGGTTAATTTGTCTCAACATGACTAGGCTAAGAGATGCCTAGATAACTGGGAAAACATTATTTCTAGGTGTGTCTATGAGAGAATTTCTGGAAGAGATTAAACTTTGCTTGAGTAGACTGAGAAAAGAAATCTGCCCTCAGATGTGGTGAGTGTCATCCAATCCCCTGGGTACGATGCAACAAAAAGGGGAAGAAGGGGCAAATCGCTCTCTCTCTTCTTGAGTTTGGACATTCATCTTTTCCTGCCCTCAGGACATCAGAGCTCCCAGTTCTAGGGCCTTCAGACTCTGATACTTAAACGAGGGGCCCTCTGACTTCTTGGGCCATTTGACTTGAAGTGAATTATACCACCAGCTTTCCTGGTTCTTCAGCTGGCTTATGGCAGATTGTGGAACTTCTCAGCCTCCATAACTACTTGAGCCAATTCCTATTATAAATGTATATATATATAATTTTTTCTGTTGCTCTGGAAAATCCTGACTGAAATACTATGTATAATAATATACCTAATAGGGCTAATATTTTCCAAACACATTTAATCAAGCAGCACTAAGATTTCTTTTTTCTAGGAAAAAGCAGCTTTAGCTTTTCTGAAAATATATTTTCATGACTTTGGAAATTACACACACATACACACACATCCTTTAATGCAAATTAATTTTCTAATAATTTCTATTTTCTATAAGAACAATTATTAGACAATTTCCTGGTGCTGCCTTAGATATATATGTATGTGGCCCATTTAATTATATCCCAGAAGCACACCTTGGACTGAAATAGCAGTAATAAAGAGGACACTTACCCAAAAGTCTATGAATTCTGATAGACTATAAATAAATACACTCTCCTAAAACATCAAGATTATGCCTAATGCTTACAAATGAAAGCCATTCAATATAACAATTTAGGAAACATATTTTTTCTACATTATTTTTGTAGTCACTATGATAACCATAAAATTAAGAAATAATGTGAAAATAGAATTCTATTAGACACTTTTGATGATATTTTGTTTCCTCATATATAATTCTGAGAGGAATGGTTGCGATGCTGGCAAATAGAATAAAATTATTTTAAAGTAAAAGTGTTCTTCATTTAAAAGTTGTCTTCCCTGCAATTAGGGTAAAGCAACACATCAAAATTAAGCTCATTCAAATCCATTCCGGAAAAAAAAACAACCATTCTGAACTAATATTCTAAATAAATCTAAATAAATGAGAAATTTAAGACATTTCTATGTTTCTTACTGAAACATCCACCTCTTTTTGTAAGATTGTCATAAAGCCTTCGGTTTGTAAATTTAATTTTTAAAAATGTTACCAACTAATTTGTTTGTTAATGTATAAACAGATATTGAAAGAAATCTGAATGTTATTGCCGCAGCTGATATAAGCCTTTAACATGGTAACTTTAATATAAGTTTACATTCTTATCTACAGTTATCTACAGAGAGAGGAATGAACTCTATCTATAAATTAATTGAAATAGTAACGGTCTTTTATTAGAATTTGTCTCATGACTAGGAACAGCTAGCTATACTACTGCTGTTCTAACAAACAAATAAGTTAAAACTTTCCAAACAATAGTTTAAAAGTGAATTTAAACAAATTGACAATTAAATTTTAAATTTTGGCAATCACTATATTTATATCCTTATGTGAACACCTAGGAATGTTATTCAAACTGACAATTAAATGTAGAACTATTTCACAAGTGTAGATCATGAAAGAAATGTAGTGGAATACAATCAGAAAAAAATGTAATGAACTAGAGTGAAATAGAAAATATCTGGGTCTTTCCATCTAAGAAGGGTAGGTAATATTTTATGAAACTTTAGTTTCATCTACATGTATGTGTGTGTGTATGTATATATAGATATAGATATAGATTTGTACACATGTATGAGATTCTTTTCATTGGTCAAAAAATCAGATAATTTTATATTGCTATTTTTATAGATAAAAAAGCTGAATATATACGGTTTCATATTGTTCAAATTAATACACATAAACATTCATATATAAATGTAACCAATTAGATGATAGCATAATATGTATTCTTACTGGCAAAGAGTAAAAAATAAAACAAAACAGAACACTATTACACATTACATAGTTCTAGAAAATAAAGAATTTTTTTCTATTCAATTACACAGTAGTTTTACTTATTTATGAAATTTTTATAGTTTTTATTATAAAATGGGTTATTAAAAATAAACTTTAACAAGCTCTTTAATATATAGATATTTTTAAGTTTCCAAGCTTCTATAATTTTTATTATCTCTAATAACACATTTTAGAAAAAAATGGTTAAGGTTAAATGAAGAATAATCAAGAGACATAGACAAACTAATTTTGTTCCCTGTACCAATTTTCCAAAATCATATTCCTATTAGTTGAAATTTCAAAGCATTATGAAACAGCAACACTACCTAATTTAAGTTCCATACATTATTTACTGTGATTTGTTATAATTATAAAGAGAGAATGCATTATTCTTTTCTACCCTAACACTATTAGTACTTAAAAAAAAGAAAAAAAAGAAACCTGTAGGACTTTCCAGAGTTGTTAAGAGTACAAATAAACCCATGGTTTTTAAGTATATATATACACATACTTATGAATTAAATGTATGGTATGCTCACTAAAAGCAGTTTCATCTACAGGAGGATAGACCTCATCTAGTGTCATTGTCATCTAACAGCAGTCACCAAAATTACAAAGTCAAAGGCTAGTGGCTTCTAATCTGAGGTCTCCAGGGACCAAGGAAACTACAATGTTCATTCCCAGATTCCTGGATTTCCAAAAGATGAAATACATGAGGTGGCACAGCTGAGCAAGAATGGCTTGTTGAGCAAATGGTACTGAGACAATTGTTTATCCAGGTGGAAACAATGAAATTAGAGCCCTGCCTCACACCGTAAAGGAAAAGCATTTCTAAATGGTTTAAATTCTTTTAAGTGAAATTTGTAAAAATCTTAAATACTTTAGAAAATGATAAAGAATATCTTTTGGACTTTCAGATAGGCAAAAATTTCTAAAGGCATAAAATGTCCAAACTATAAAAGATTGAGAAACTAGATTACATTAAAAATTTAGAGTTTCTATTTATAGGAAAATCCCAGTGGTTACATGTAAAAGAGGGAGGGAAGAGGTTAAGATGGGGAAGGACACACAGGATGCTTCTGGGGCCTAGCAATGTTCTAATTCTTATCTTGGGAAGAAAAATAAGTTGGATTCTAAGTGCCCTAGAAAGCAACACACTGTTTACATTGCCTGAGTGAGATTTCCTCATGTGGCCACACCTAACTGCAAAGGAGGTTGGGAAGAAGTGGTCTAGCTGTCTGTGTCCACTGCTGCCTCCCCCATGCCCATAACAGCACCTGGCATCTGGGTAGGTACCGGCCAAAAATCTGTTGAATGAGTATTGGCTGTGTGACAGCACAAGCAAATGAACTTCTGAAGACATTGGTCCCCTCTTTTGTCTAATGCAATTTGACTTTAAACAGGGATCATTATAAAATAATATATGGCAAAAAATGTACCATTGCTCTTCGCAGAACATTTTTTTAAATAATGGGAAAGGATATAAAAAGTAAAGCAACAGTAACCCTTAACCCCACCATCTCAAGATCATCACTGTTAAACATTCTGGCTTGTTTTCTTCCAGTCTTTTTTCTATAGATAGCATTGTATCCTAATTAAAAAATTTCGACTTGCTTTAAAATAAATTAAAAAGTAAGAAAAATAAGAAAATTTAAAAAGTCATCATTCTATAATATTCCTTGTTAAAAATACAACATTTTCAGACTATCTAGGACATAGAAATTGTCTTATTTTCTTTTCTTTTACCATCGAGGAAAAGGCAGAGAGGTTAAATAGCTAGCCTGCCCAGAGTTACAAATGTTCCTTATTGAAAAAACCTAATGCCTAGTCATATTCTTTCCACTACCACTTTCCCTTCCTTCTTCAGAGGGTCATATTTTAATAGACCACCCTCTAGTACTACATTATTATGTACTTTAATTACTTCAGCTTATGCTTAGGAAGTGAGTAAAAACATTACTCATTAAAAAAGAATAAAGATATACTGATTCTCTTTCTCCAAACACATTTGTTAAGACACATTATTGCTAGTTTAGTAAAAAATATTACAAGCAGCTTACCTACCATCCTTTTAAGAAATATTTTTTTTTTTTACCTGTTAGGATGTGAACTATGAGGCTCAGGTGTGAGACAGCATGAGAAGCTCTGCAGACCCACTCCCCAGTGTAACTGGTTAAAATTATTTTTTAAAACAACTATTTTAGGTCTCTGGAAATGTTTCTAAGGGCATACAGCAAATGAAGAAACACCTATTTGAGAAAAATCTATTAAAATTTGATAAGAATGGTGAGAGTCTGTGGTATTTGAACCAAGACCCCATTCTATGTCTCCAGCTTTCAGTTCAGTGAGGTGGAAACTCAACTCCAGATGCCACAGCCCAGAATATCCCTGTTCCTCCAATTGGAGGAATTATAATCCAATCAGAGGGTTATCTTCCTGGAAAGGATAGAACCTCACCATTTCTCATCCTGTCCCAGCCATCTGCTGCTGGGGCTAAGTTCTGGTGAGTATGAGGGAGACTTTGGGGACTCCATCTTCCAGCCCTCTCTACTGGGATGGAGCGTCTTCCTTGGGCACAACACTGCTGAAAATATTGGGGCCCTTAGTGCCCTTATACTGACTGGTTCATGGGGTTGGAGTCTCATGTTATGAGAATAGACGAGGAGACCTGGGGCTATTCTTGAATTGTCTCCCACCTACCCAGCACTCAGCTCCTAAAGCAGGAGTGTCACTCAGAAAAAAAGAGCAACATTGCCCCTGCCACGACCACCCCCAGCACTAGTTTTCCAGAGAGATAAGAGGAAAGAGACATGTAGAAAGAGCCCTCCTGGGGTCAGAACAAATCTCAAACAAAATTTCAGAATTATCCACTCCAAGGAGTCCTAATTTGATTTGATCGGTTTGTGGAGTAATTTATGGCCAAAGGCATTGTTGAAAATAAG